>NC_041383.1:445596979-445646485 GCF_002162155.2 Triticum dicoccoides | reverse complement strand
AACCACCGTCTCGCCTCTCCCTCTTATGATCTTCTCTCCATTGCAAAACCACCTCCTCTCCTCTCCATCATCTCCATTCCAAAACCACCTCCTCTCCTCTCCCTCCTCTCTATTGCAAGACCACCGTCTCTCCTCCCATCTTCCAAAGCTAGCACCGGACCACTCAGAACGACATCTATGGAGAGGATGCAACAGCGAATCAGGCAGATCACTGGCGGCGACCAGGAAAAGTTAGCCAGGTTGAAGGAGATCCTTAGTTGGTTTGACAATGAGTGGGAGATTTCGAGGACGGTGCGGGCCATGTGGCAATGTATGCGAAAGAGCGAGATGGCAGCGATGAGGGCGGCGATGTACATGTACTCCTCGGCGGCAGTCACGCCGTAGTCCTCCGAGTTCATCAAGTATCTCATATGGGCGATGGAGCAGACAGATTCGCCCGAGGCGACAGTCAGGTGGGGGTGGTGGGCGTATAGGTCGAAGGTCGAGCACCCAGAGGATAACGAATCGACCGAGTATGGTGTGCCGTTCGTGAGGGTGCAGAGCCAGCCGGAGCCACAGGAGTATTCGTTCTCCCACCGCAAGAGGAGGCCGGATGGCGCGACGTCGCTTCCCCGACGTTCTCCACGGTTACCTCGACGCTCGCCTCATTTCAACGGCGGCGGTAGGGTTTAAGGTAAGCTTCGCACTAACCTAATCTTCCACCTGCTCATGCTTACAATCAGTGTGACAGCTAAAGAAAATCATGCTTACAATAAGTCTCCGAGTACTACGCCAATCACCCTAAAATAGCTCTGGACCTTTGGGTCAAAGTTGTGACATAGTGTACTAATAAAGAAAAATAGATTGGTGCTTCTTTCAGAAAAGAGTACTCTCTAGAAAACTGCCAATATAAGCTACTAGTATTTGGTTAGAGGATTTGCTGCCGAGAAAGATCCGTCCACAGAGAGCGCCACACATCCCACTAGTTGTGGTGGATGCCAATGTGTGCATGCAGCATGGTTGGTGTCGGTAATTTTTACTTGGCACACCTCGCACTCTGCATATATGTCGGTTCCATACGTACATTTGTGCAGTTCCACCAAAATGCAGCTGAATAACCCTGTTTGCACAGATAATGAAAAAGCGTGATTACATTAGTTGATGAAACACACAAATAAATATAAGAAAATATTGCGGTAGTATCATAGTATGCCATGCTGCGAGGGCGAGATGGGCCCTGCGACGCCTCATACGGTACGCCTCATACTGGACATTGTCCCAAGTCTCCCAGATACACCTTCTGCTAGTGATGAACATCAGTGTACAGCAGTAGTACAAGGAGGTGCCTTCAGACATTCAAATCTCTATTTTTGTACATATCAACTAAAATTAAGCACCCCAGTTTGCAGAAACGCTTAAACATTAACAATGGGACTAGTTGATGAAACATACTTTAACAAAGAGAAGCACTTTCTTTATCTACATTGTAAATGAAATGATAGAGATGACACTCGCTCTATTTTAACTGTATTATTACTTCATTTTATCAGTGACACTAGGGTCGAGCAGGTGGCAAACAAGGTGTACCGTGCGTCGCAAGGATGGAGGCCGGGGGTGCTTAGACTAGGATGCTGAAGGTGGCTCTTTCAGTCATCAACATGGATGATTCAATTCATGGGACCTTTTGGTGCAATTCACCTAAAATGAAGCAATGTCCTGTGAGCTAGCAGTTTCTTCTTCAATTTTTTTAAGAAAAGGGCTCCAGCCCTGGTTCCATTTCCATCAGAAAACGAAACCCACAGAGCTTCTTCTTCATTAGTTGCAATAAAATTGAGCAACATCAAGGTTGGTTGTGAAGCTCCTGGAATGCTCAACTATGATTTGGATATCATTTGTGCAGTTCAACTAAGATCGAGCGTGAAATGTATATCTCTGTTGGTCGGGGCAACAAACATCAGAACAGGATATCTGGGTTGGTCCCATTTTTGTTCGGTATAGCCACCTTATACTGTGTGAGGCTAGCAAACCTAGTGCTGGACTTACTCTGTTGACTTGTCCCCCAGTCGCCACTTTCTTTCCTTTTTCAACCAATAGATTGGGTTTATATTGAGTTTGTACTGCGTTTCCGTTTATTTCCCTATTAGACCTAGAGACCAGTTGGATAGCCAGTCTCTGCTACTTTTCGCCCCCATTATTTCCTCTTTCGACAAAGTCCTAGATTTAGGTAACTAATCCTCCCCCACCCCCACCCCCTTTCTTCCTTGTTTGAACCAAGTAGTACTAGATTCGAGTGCATGAACTAGTTTTACCTCTTAAACATAAAAAAGTTAGGTGGTTTTCGAACAGTCGATCGATCCTATCTACGAGGGGGCCTGAGAAATAGTAAAAGTCACAAATGCAACGACATCAGGAGCTCGGGAAGCAGAGCAAGGCCGGTTTCTAAGGAAGTTATACCTGATGGTCGTCGGGATGTCGCTAGGTGGGCGGCGGGAGGCCGGATCTGCCCACACTACGGCAGCGAGGAAGAAGGGGTTGGAGGCCCTCCCTCGCCAGCAGTGCTTGGGAGAGAACGGCAAGGCAGGCTGATCGGGACGCACCCAGCAGTGGGTAAGAGCTGTCGCCAAGGACGACCGCGTGAACGTTGCACCTTCTCACCTTCCCCAGCGGAGAGGATCCGGCTGGATCTGTGACCAGCAGTGAGCAGAGAGAGAGAGAGAGAGTGGCCACCACAGACGTGTTTAGATCTAGAGAGGCCGAGACGGTGTGAAGAGAGCAACACTAGCAAGCAAGCGCGGAGGCTCCTGCCTATATAGTGGAGTAGTACTTAGTTTTCTTTTGTCTACCGGAGCCGGCTTGACCTCGTCAATGACTGTCGAGAAGTCTTCATGCACGTGGCCCGGAGGCGCAGTTGTCGTCATTTTGATCTGAAGCGCCGGATTATAACATATAACACGAAAAAATGCCACATGACAAGAAATCATAACCTCACTGCCCAGAGGAGACAACATGAATCCCGACGGACAGACTAGACGAGGAACAAAGCTCAAATTAAAGATAAACTCGTAGAAAAGGGGTCCGTCGATAGATGTCCTAATTAACATAGCCGGCTTGACCTAGATGGCAGCCGAGTAGTCACTATTCGTGCATGTGTGCCCAATGACTAGCCCAACTCAGTTGTCGTTGTTTAACCCTCGCAGTGATCCGAAGCACATGACACATAATTTTGCGAGATGACAAGAAACCTTTTTTTAGATTTCTCACCACAACTATAGCCAAGTACAACACAGCCTGCACGATATGTAGACGATAGCCAATCCAGGCGTGTCTGCTGGAGACTGGTCACATGCATGGACGAACTGATCTTCCGTGTCTTGCAAGGATTGTCTAGGCACCAACGTAGTACAAGACTTCTCTAGTACTATCGCTCGTCTCCCTCTTCTATTAAGTCACCCGACTTGCGGGGCCGGGGAGTGTGCCTATGGTCGGTTCTCAATTGCCGTCCCACATGTGTGTGCGAACGCAATATGAAGCGCGTTCCATTCGGAGAGCAGCGTGCCAGACCGACCGACCATCTGGGGTGCGACGCGAACGCGACGTGCGTGCTGTATACTCCGTACATGTGTACCGTCGTTTTCTAGACGCTTTGCTCCATGTCGCGGGCACAATCCATGGATACAAAATTAGTATGTTGTATACTACTATTTAAAAGTCGAGGGCGGGGCTTTTCCTGCGCGGTAGGCGGTGGGGCATTTCCGCCTAGTCGGTTCGACAAAGATGCGAGAAGACGAGGGAGTAGGCTGCTGCAAACGTAGGGCTGTGTGATTTGACAGCGAGTTACTGCTGGACAGGTGGGGCCCCGTGATTTTACTTGCCATTATCATTTTAACTGTGGCGCTACGACCGGCGTGAGTCTCCCGATTCCTGACCACCTCCATACATGTGCCTCTCCCAATGCTCCACCATGTAGTAGTAGAGGCTGGCTCTTGCATGAGAACACACTTCTCCACTTTTTCCTTGCCTCTCTTTCCTCGACATATGCAAAAATGTCATGTAAAGCGCACTATTGTACTTACTTGCTCCTACAGGTGCTTAAGCTTGCCACATAGGCATAAAGTCTGATGTGGCAAGTTAATCAAGAAGAGAGAGACTAGTTTGGTGACCCAAGGAAGAAACAGTGCTAAGCGCGTGTACCTAGGTGAAAGTCAATTTTGAGTCTATAGCTAATTAAATGAAGCAAACTTAGCAACACCACTTCATTGGAAGAGGTCACTCCTTGGCAAATGCAATAAATACTAGTACTCCCTGTGTCCCATTATATAAGAACGTTTTTGACACTACACTAGCTAGTGTCAAAAACGTTCTTATATTATGGGACGGAGGGAGTACGAAGAAAGAGATAGAGAGGAGTAAAAAAACACTTATAGCCAACCTTATAGCCAACCTTGTTGTAGTATGAGTGACTAAGTGATGACTATGTATGACATGCCAACATCAGATAGCCTAACACACCGTGTTAAATCTCCAAGGGCGCGACCACACGAGCGACGCGACGGTTGTGGTAGGCGCGACTATGATACGGGCTGCTGGCAGCCCTTGGATCTGAGATCAAACGGTCGCATGCTAAGTTGCTGAAAATTTTAAGAATAACCCTCCAGGATAGGATATTCACCCATAGGTCTAGAATCACGCCATGCAACCATTCGATCTCAGATCCAAGGGCTCTCGGAAGCCCGTATCATGGGAGAATGGAAAGCCACTACCCTGCCGTTCGCACACTGGCAGTTCGCTCCTACTCTTTCCCGCACGTCCTTTAATACTACGGCGGTTCGCTCCTAGTCGTCCCGTCCATTCACATTACGACAGTTCCACTAATCCTAACCCTCCTCCCAAATCCATGGCGTCCCAAATCTCCCCGATCGGCAGTGAGTACAAGGTTAGAACCATCACCGATGATGAGTTCGACATCATCTACACCCGTACTTCCGTGACGGTGAAAGGATGCCTTTCTCGCTTCAGACGCATGTTCAAAAACTCACATGATGAGTGGGTCGCTGGGCTAGATGTTGAGTACACCACAGTCCTGGGACGAGAGAAGGATCTAAAAGACGAAGAGAGGAAGAAGCCCGTCGTGATCCAGGTTTGCGTACATAACGTTTGCTTGGTCTACCACATATGCCATGCCGACGTTGAGTGCCAAGATTTTAAGAACTTCCTCGAGGACAAAACAGTCAAATTCGTTACTGTAGACTTTAAGAACGACAAAGAAGTCCTGCATCGGATAGGCCTCGTTGTAGGCAACCCCTTTGACCTCCAGAAGAATTGGCTGGTGCCCTCTCGTCAGCCCTCAATGCTGACCCTGGCAGGAGCCATGGTTCATCCTTCGTACCGCAAACTGGAGAAACCTCATTACACGTTTCATCGTCATGCATGACAGCGGAATGTACTAGATATAGACCACATCTAGTATGCTGCAATGGATGGCTACCTTTGTTTCAATATCTACAAGGGTTGGATGAAGAGCAACATCCAAGTTGGCGGTTCAAGCAAAGAAGTATAGGCCAAGAGGAAGAGGGACAAGGACGAAGTCGAGGACGTGGACGAGGACTCCGAGTAAGGTGGCAGTGTCGTTGCTCATGGCGGTTTTAAACTTCTAATGCAGTGTCTACCGGATTAGTTGCATAGTTTAATTTCAGGTGTGCTTAGTTTAATTT
Source organism: Triticum dicoccoides (assembly GCF_002162155.2). Taxonomy (NCBI): domain Eukaryota; kingdom Viridiplantae; phylum Streptophyta; class Magnoliopsida; order Poales; family Poaceae; genus Triticum; species Triticum dicoccoides. Next base: position 445,640,795 of record NC_041383.1, on the reverse strand, counting down.
GAGGGGTGTGTTGTGATGAGCCCCCAGCAGAACTATGTTATGTTTCTTCTTGTTACTTTAACTCTTCAGTATGAGTACTAGTATTTGTTTAATAGAATTTAGCACCCCAATTAAGCACGTGCTATCTTTTTTAATAGTACTATATGCATAATTTGGCGACGAGCGCTCTCTATATGTACCACCTTTTTTAAAAATTTCAATTTTTGCTCCATGGCGCAATCCATTGATAGTGGAGTAGTACTGTACAAAAGTATACATTTTTTAAAAGGCTAGCATACGGTTCATCACATATACTCCTATATATATAGCCAGTTAAATTCTCAACCTAGAACGACATGCGAGCCATGTAGTAAACCGATCCGGAGCAAGTATAGTAAAAATGAGGTGATTTTACCCAGCGATCGGCGGGGGAGCATGGTCTGTCATGCGGTCCCACGTGTCATGATGTACCAAGGTGATGCACGTGTCCCTCTTGAGGCAGAAGCAATACTAGTACGTGGTTTGAGATGATGTCGAACCGAAGTGTGAAATAATGGTTGCTTCGTCCGTCTGGGAAGGTGCGACATTGTGATTTGACGTCTCATTGCTCATTACTAACACTGGGCCGGTACGAGTGGGGTGCGTCCCCCCTGCTGTTCTGCACTGTTATTTCGTGCCTGACACATCGACCCGGTTGCACATGAGATGACCCCCACATCCTTTGTCAAAATAAACAACACCCCGATCAATGCATTTCACTCTTCCGTGCAACGACGGGCACCTTACTTGCTCCTACAGGTGCTTAAGCTTGCCACGTAGGCATAAAGTCTGATGTGGCAACTTAATCAAGAAGAGATTGACTAGTTTGGTGACCCAAGGAAGAAACGGTGCTAAGCGCGTGTCCTAGGTGAAAAGACAATTTTGAGTCTATAGCTAATTAAATGAAGCAAACTTTGCAACACCATTTCATTGGAAGAGGTCACTCCTTGCCAAATGCAATAAATAATAGTACTCCCTGTGTCCCATAATATAAGAACGCTTTTGGCACTGCACTAGTGTCAAAAACTGTCACACCCTAGCTAGTTCATGCATTAGAGTGTTGCATCATGTCTATTTTTCTGAACAGAAACTTGAAATGGGGATGATAGAACCCCCAGCCCCCTCTGAAACCAACTAGGGTTTACTAAAAATATTTTCAATGAACCTGAAATGCCCTTATAAAATGTCCATCATTTTTGTCTTGGTTCAGAGCCTCTGTCAAAAGTGGTGCACAATTTTCTAGGTCATCTTAAGGTCTTTGAATTAAATCATAAGTATTTGAGTTTGGGCATTTAAAATTATATAAAATATTTCAAATGCCCAAATATTCCCAAACTAAAATGTTTCATGTTGGAAATATTCCAACTATGGACCAGGAGCAGTTTGGTGAATTTTGGAACTGTTTAAGTATTTTTTTTAAAACTCCACAAAGTTGCAAAAAATAGAAAAAGAAAAAACAGGAAGAAAACCTTACCTGGCGCCTACTAACCGGCCCAGCTGCCGCGCCAGCGAGCTGCTTGGCTCGGCCAGGCAGGCAGGCAGGTGCTCGGCGGCGAGCACAGCATGCGTGCCACGCAGCTGCCCGCCGCCTCGCTGCTCCCCTCGTCCAGCTGATGACGGGGATCGATCCCCCTCTCTCCCCCGAACCCCTCAGACATCTCCTCTCCTCCCCAGCTCCTCCCCCTCGCGCTCCCCAGCCATGGCCGACGCCACCGCCGCCGCCCCATCGCCGTAGCCGCGCTCCCCGCCGTCCGTGCTCCGTCTTGCCGTGTCTAGGAGCTCCGCCGCCATCCTCTTCGTCGAGCTAGCCGAGCCCCGCGTGCTCGTCTGGCCCGAGTCCACCGCACCGACTTCGCCCGAGTCCGCCGTCGCCGGAGATCCCCTTCAACGCCGTCGCCGCATCAGTCCGTCCCCGACCCCGCCGGTTGCCTCCACGAGTGCCCTGTGAGCCTAGCTACCTCCCCTTCCCTTCCTCTCTCGCCTCCGAGCTGTGTAGCAACCGCACGAAGATCACCCGCATGCACCGCCGCGGAGATCGTCGCCGACGTGCTCCCGGCCATCCTACAGTCACCTCTCGGTGTCCATCGCACTCACCACGTCGCGTAGGGTCTAACCATACACTCCTCGCACCTCACCGCACACCCTAGCCCCGAGTTCGCCTCCACCCGAACTCCGGCGGCCGCCTAGGTCGTCGCCGGCGCCGATTCCGGCCACCCCGACCCCAACTAAATCCACCAAGAGCTGTGGTTTGTCCCCAGCTCCACTTAGGTGCCTTCCGCGACCCATTTGGTGGCCGGAACGGCCAAAACCACTTCCGCCGCCGCGTCGGGCTCGCCGGCGGCTAAACGCCGGTGCAGCCGACTTAACTTTGACCACGGGTGGGCCCTGGTGGACTCCGTTGAGTCAATGACAGGTGGGGCCCAGCCCTGTTCACTAATCCGGTTTAGTTCTAATTAATTTTTTAGCTAAACTAATTGCACTGACACCCTGGACCCACTGGTCAGTTTGACCTGGACCAGTCTGTTGATTTGCTGAGATCAGCATGACATCATGCTGACGCAGTAATCCTTTTCTGGAATTAAAATAAATCTAAAATGATTTATAAATTTCAGAAAATGTTCTAAACTTCAAAAATTCATAGTAATTCAACCATAGCTCCAAATGCAAAGTGTTATATATGAAAAATGATCAGAAAAATCCAACCTATCCATCTGTACTGGTTTCATGCATGTTTAAACAAGCTAGCCTGCTATTTATTGCAGAACAAGTTAAAGCACTTATAAGGGCCATGTATGAGTTTGAAACTTGAATCTTTGATTCAAAATGGTTCAAACCCATCTGGTTTTAGTTGCATTAGCCCAACACACTCATATTGCCATGTTTCATGCATGCATCATATTGTTGCATATTGTTTGGTGATGTTGTGTATCGGTGTTCTCTGCGGCAGGTTCTGCCTCCGAGGAGTACCACGATTACCCTAACGAAGAACCATATTAGTGCATCGACCCATCAGGCAAGCAACCAACCATTTGATCATATCGATACAATCGCATGTTCTCGCTTCTGCTCTCTTTTACTGCATTAAGACAACGTGTTTCAAACTGCTGTGTGCTACGGTAGTTGAACCCATTTCCTCTGCATGACCTGTCATTGCCACAGTAACTAGATGAAACCCACTAGCATGTGTAGGAGTTGTTTGAGCCATATGTATGTGTTGTTCCTACCTTGCTATGCCTGCTATGCTTAGAGTCGTGTCAGGTCTGGTTCATCTGGGTGATGGGCTAGAGTGAAATGATCATGCCGGTAATGAGAGTGATGTGGTGAACACGATTTGGTAAAGGTATCGATGAAAGGCCATGTAGGAGTACATGGTGGGTTGTTTCATTGAAGCCGACCTTAAGCACTGAGATCTGTATGTGTGATTTAAGATACAGCTACTACCATGCATTGGGCCCTGAAATATGACCCCACTCGACTTCTTATTCACCCTAGTCCTCTATCCAGGAGTTGCAAGTAGTTTCTGGTGTTTGTAGCCTACTGGAGGCCGTGGACAACACTGACCGTAGGGGTGGGCTGTGATGCGGTAGGTACGTGGCACGGTGTATCGGATACCCGTTAGGTATCTCAGGAACCCTGTACACATCGTTCGGGGACGTATGTGGAAACCTCGGCCGGACTCCCTGCGGATGGAACCTGGATAGGCGATAAACCTGGACTAGAGACTTCGGTGTTTAGGTAGGTCATGGTCTACACCCACATCGGCTTTCGCTTGAAGTCTGCCGAGCACATGTCGTGTGCAGACGCTAAGTGGTGGAAACATGTATGAAGAAGTACACCCCTGCAGGGTTAACATTATCTATTCGAATAGCCGCGTCCGCGGTAAAGGACTACTTGGTTGCTTATACAGTTCATAGACAAGTAAATGGATACTACTAAAAATCTCAAGATAAGCGTGAGTGCCAAGGATGGCTCTTCCGTAGGATGACGGAGGTGGATCCTCAGTGGTGTATTGAAGTGGTGAGTAGTGGACTCGTGTGCGCAAAACCATTTCAAGTTGGTGTACCGTAGGATAGCTTAGCCAAGAGTCAAAGCTGGCTTGCTGCAATAACCCCACCAACCCTTCTTGATAATGTGCATGTATGTAGGATCTGATGTAAGTCTTGTTGAGTACCTTTGTACTCATGTTGCTTTAATTTACATTTTCAGAAGACGCTGCAACCCCTTCTGATGGGTTCTTCGTAGACGTTGACATCGATGAGTAGACCGAGGCCCAGGTGGTGATCCTGAGCTTGTGAAGGACCGCGTAGTATAGCCAGGCTTTCCCAAGCCTCTTTTATTTTACTAGTTGTCTGTACTCAGACAAGTTACTTCCGATGTTGGCTTGTATGTCTGTATGACTTGAATGCTGGGTCGTGTGACCCGTACTTGTGTGTATGATATGTATGGCTCTCTGAGCCTTAAATAAAGTACTTGTGTTGTAGGGTCATGCTGTGATGCCTTGTTGTATTTGCACATATCGAGCATATTGTGTGTATGATTGAAATGCTTGGTATGTGTGGGACTGACTATCTAGTTGTTTATTCTTAGTAGCCTCTCTTACCGGGAAATGTCTCCTAGTGTCTCCACTGAGCCTTGGTAGCTTGCTACTGCTCCGGAACACTTAGGTTGGCCGGCATGTGTCCTTCTTCGTTCCTGTGTCTGTCCCTTCGGGGAAATGTCACGCGATGGATACTGGAGTCCTGTTAGCCCGCTACAGCCCGGTTTACCGGAGTCTTGTTAGCCCAGTGCTGCAGCCCAGATTCACTTGCTGATGACCGACATGTTCGATGCTGGGTCATGGATGCCTGTCCCTGTAAGTCTGTGCCGCTTTGGGTTTACGACTAGCCATGTCAGCCCGGGCTCCTTACCATATGGATGACAGCGACACTATCATATACGTGTGCCAAAAGGCGCAAACGGTCCCGGGCAAAGGTAAGACGACACCCGTCGGAATACCGTGCGTGAGGCCGCAAAGTGATATGAGGTGTTACATGCTAGATCGATGTGGCATCGAGTCGGGGTCCTGACAGCGTTGGCATCAGAGCCGGACTGCCTGTAGGTTCTCCAAGCCAAACTGGTCGATGTTGAGTCTAGAAATTCTTTAGTTATATATAGGGGAATTGTTTGTGGGATGGAACGTAAGGCTCTTTTTACTCCTTTATCTCATAACATTCTGGTCTGAGTCAGTCTATTCTTCTACCGGGGGTTAAGGACTAGGATCCCTTCTCTCTATCAGGTTCATGTGTTACTAATCAGTAGTACCTTATAGGTTTGATGGTTACAAGCCTAGTTCAGCTCTACTACCGCATTATGCTGCTAAGATGAATCCAGAACCTTGATATGATGTTGTTGAGTGTCTATGCAATTCTTTGTCAAATGCCTCAAAATCCCTTTTGAGCATTTACATTCGTTATGCTGTCCAATTTCTGCTAGGAATCTTAATATCTTGTGTTTATCATGTTCCAGATGGCGACCCGTCCTCAGAATCAAGTGGTTCGTTTGACTCGATGTCTAGATGTACCCGGCCATACTGCCATGTTGGTCAGGGTAATGACTGAGGCAGGTTACCGTTGGTATCCCTGAGTACACGGTCGAAGAGCAATTCCGGGACTTTAATCAAAGTCAATATTTTTGTACTGTCAGGATGTTTCCATCTTATCCTGGATCTACCGAGCCCCTCCACTGCTCCTATGGACTCGGGGTTACTATTGAGATGGCTGTGCAGGATGCTGCCTACTCTATGATGACCATCATGCGAGTCAGGACTGGCCTATTTCGGGACTCTGATTTCCGGTATATGCCAGCTTCACTCCCGGGAGCACAAGGGTATCTCCAGGCTATCTATGCTGACTCCACTCAGGAGGATTCACAGACCCGCACCACTGCACAGTTGCTTGAAGACAAGGACCGTGAAAATCGGGCCTTGAGGCTAGAGCTTTTCAATACCCGTGCTGATCATTGGGCCACTTTGACTCGGTTTGCACCGGCTGTGCAAGCGGGATATATGGATATGCGAGATCTCTATCCTGTGAGATCTGCTCTGCCAGACGTGATGGATTGGCGTGATGTAGGAGGCATCACCCCACCTCGTGGTCCCCGTAGGCCATCGTTTATTGGTCCAAGACCTCATCCTAGCCCCTATGGTCCACAAGCTCCACGGGACCGACTGTTTCAGGATGATCACGTTGAGCTTCCAGGCTATGGAGGTGACTTCTATGAAGACTACTACGGAGCTGTCTGAGTTAGTAGTAGTATCACTAGTATCGTACTAGCTGTATCGTCCACCGTCCTGTGTGACTCGTGGGATATGCCTTAGCTTGTACCGCCTTCCGGAGGTGTAGAAAAATAATGTATAGGAGCTCGGAATGCCTCCGATGAGATGTAATCTTTTTCACCATACAAGTACTTTGTTTGGTTCTGTACTAAACCTTGTATGGTGTGTATGACGATGGAATAAAAGAAGCAGTTTCTGTATCTACCATGTCATACGGATGATCATCTTACATTCCAAGTTATCCATTACATTCTACATTCTATGTCAAAATCCTATCATCCTGGACTAAACCATTGTTTTGTTTTCCTAGGATGGTTAACACCCGCACCAACCCTGCTCCCCCAGAGCAGGCCGAAGGCAGCAGAGTTGGGGGAACAAACCTGCCTCACCCTCCCTCTCTGGTCGAAGTTACGCTGGAAGCCGAGAGAAACAAGCGGGAGACTAACCGTTTGTTGGAGCGCATCGAGCAAAACACGGCACACCATCAGAGGAATAACTTGGTGTCACTCAGTGATTTCATCAAGTTACATCCACCCACTTTCCACCACTCCGTCGAGCCTCTCGACGCTGATGACTGGCTTCGCAGTATTACTCACAAACTGCGTTCTGCGCTAGTAGCTGAGGCTAATAAGGTCACCTTTGCTGCATATCATCTTGAAGGCCCCGCCAGTCTCTAGTGGGAGAACTATGGAGCTATGCGCCCAGCGGGCCATGTCACTACTTGGGCTGAATTCAGCGAGGCTTTCCGTGAACATCACATTCCGGAGGGTCTCATGGACCGTAAACGTGAGGAGTTCTGCAGTTTCACTCAAGGCCGACTCTCCGTGGATGCATACAGCAGGGAGTTCGGTAACCTAGCACGGTATGCAACTGAAGAAGTCTCTACTGATGCAAAGAAGCAAGCAAGGTTCCGCAAGGGACTTAGCCCTGAGCTTCGCCGCGACCTCCGTCTGCATGAGTGCACATCTTTTCAGAAGCTTGTTAACAAAGCCATCAGTGCTGAGTCTGGTCAGACTGATTATGAAGCAACACGCAAGCATGGCCGTGACATGGGTTCCTCATCCGGTGCTGGTCCTCAGAAGCGCCGCGTGTGGGTGCCTAACACTGCCCTGCCACCCAGGTTCACACCGAGGCCATCCTTCCAGGCGCCTCACCCCGCTCAACATTTTGCACCAACCAAGCCCTATGGTGGTCCAACCAACAGTGCTCCTCCACGTACCAGCTCTGTGACTTGCTTTAAATGTGGGGAATCGGGCCACTATCTGCGCGAGTGTCCCCAGACCAACCCCAACCAATCTGGAAAAGCTGTTGGCCATAGCAAGCCGACAGGGAAAGTGTTCTACGCCAAGCCGGCCACCGCTGCACGTGGCCATGTCAACTGTATCTCTGCCGAAGAAGCTCAAGAGGATTCCAACGTCGTTCTTGGTACACTCCTTGTTAATTGCCACCCGGCATCTGTTCTTTTCGATACAGGAGCATCTCATTCATTTATATCCGAGAGCTATGCTCGTCTGCATAACACCACATTCTGTGAGATGCCCACCTCTATGGTAATTCAAACCCCGGGATCCAAATGGCAAACTTCTAGAGTAAGCCATGGGAATGAAATTCAAGTCGACAGGCTTGTTTTCCTCGCATCTTTGATAGCCCTCAAATCTTTGGATATTAATATCATTTTGGGCATGGACTGGATGTCAACCCATCATGCTAAAATTGATTGTTTCTCTAGGACTGTTCAACTCACACATCCTTCGGGAAAGATAGTCAATGTCTTGGCCCGGGTAGCCAAGCGACAGCTATATTCTCTTAACGCCAGTCCCCTGCCAGACCTCAAAGACGTCCCGATAGTCCGTGACTTTCCGGATGTCTTCCCAGAGGAATTGCCAGGTGTTCCACCTGACAGAGATGTTGAGTTCGTGATAGATCTCATTCCAGGAACTGTCCCGATTGCTAGAAGACCCTATAAGATGGCACCACTAGAACTAGCCGAGCTTAAGAAACAACTCGATGAGTCCTTGAAAAAGGGTTTCATCAGACCTAGTTCGTCTCCATGGGCTTGCCCCGTCCTCTTCGTCAAGAAGAAGGATGGTACGGACCGGATGGTTGTAGATTATCGACCAGTCAACTTGGTCACAATCAAGAACAAATATCCGCTCCCCAGGATCAATGACCTGTATGATCAGCTTGCTAGATCCTCAACCTTCTCTAAAATGGATTTGAGGTTGGGCTACCATCAAATCAAAATCCGGAACGGGGACATTCCTAAAACGGCCATTGTTACTCGTTATGGCCAATACGAGTACACCGTCATGTCCTTCGGTTTAACCAACGCTCCAGCCACCTTTTCTCGGTTAATGAACTCAATCTTCATGGAGTGTTGGGATAAATTCATCGTGGTTTACCTCGATGATATACTCATCTACTCCAAGAACGAGGAAGAACATGCCGAACATCTAAGGCTAGTGTTGATGAAACTTCGAGAGCATCGCCTTTATGCCAAATTTTCTAAATGCGAATTCTGGTTACCAGAAGTGACCTATCTAGGACATGTAATTTCTGGTAAAGGTATTGCTGTTAATCCCGAGCGAGTTCAAGCCATCCTTGACTGGACTCCACCTGAATCGGTCAAGCAAGTTCGGAGTTTCCTTGGCTTAGCGAGCTATTATCGCCGCTTTGTCGAGAACTTCTCCAAAGTTGCCAAACCTCTAACTGAACTCCTCAAGAAAGATAAAAAATTCGAGTGGACTCCACAATGTGAGCACAGCTTTCAGGAACTGAAAAGACGCCTGACATCTGCTCCCGTATTGGTACCACCAGATTTTTCTAAGGACTTTGTTATCTATTGCGACGCTTCGCGACAAGGACTAGGTTGCATTCTCATGCAGGATCGTCACGTAATTGCTTATGCTTCACGGCAATTACACCCACATGAGGAGAATTATCCTACTCATGATCTAGAGCTTGCAGCCGTAGTCTATGCACTTAAAACCTGGCGACATTACCTCCTCGGTAATCGTTGTGAAATCTTCACCGATCACCAAAGTCTGAAGTACATCTTCACCCAACCGGATTTGAATCTCAGGCAAAGACGTTGGGTTGAGTTGATCACAGATTTCGACTTAGGGATAACTTACACCCCAGGAAAAGCCAACGTCATGGCTGATGCGCTAAGTCGTAAATCTTATTGTAACAATCTGATGTTACAACAAAGTCAACCACTTCTCCATGAGGAATTTCGGAAGCTTAACCTTCACATTGTTCCTCAAGGCTTTCTTTCCACCTTGGTGGCGAAACCTACTCTTACGGATCAAATTATCGCTGCCCAAACGCGAGATAAAGGAATATCTAGGATCAAGGAGAACATTGCTAGCGGAGGTGCTAGATGTTTCTCCACAAATGATCATGGTGTTGTGTACTTTGAGAACCGTTTAGTGGTTCCCAAGAACCAGCATCTACGGCAGTTGATCCTTAAGGAGGCTCATGAATCTCCTCTCACCATTCATCCCGGTAGTACTAAGATGTATCAGGACCTACGCCAGAGGTTCTGGTGGACTAGGATGAAGAGAGACATTGCTCAGTTTGTTGCTAGTTGCGACGTCTGTCGTCGTGTAAAAGCAGAGCATCAGCGGCCTGCTGGCACCCTTCGACCCTTAGCTATTCCTGAATGGAAATGGGACAAAATTGGTATGGATTTCATTACCGGTTTTCCTAGGACCAAGAGAGGGAATAACGCTATCTTCGTCGTTGTCGATCGTCTTTCCAAAGTAGCCCATTTCCTACCTGTTCGCGAGAGTATAACCGCTAGTCAATTAGCATACTTATACATCTCCCGAATAGTATCTCTCCATGGTGTTCCACTGGAAATTAACTCGGATCGAGGAAGTCTCTTCACCTCTCGATTTTGGGAAAGTTTCCAAAATGCTATGGGAACCCGCCTTTCCTTTAGCACTGCTTTTCACCCTCAATCAAGTGGTCAAGTAGAACGTGTCAACCAGATTCTAGAAGACATGCTTCGAGCTTCTGTTATCTCATTCGGAATGGATTGGGAGAAATGCCTTCCATTTGCTGAATTTGCTTATAACAACAGCTATCAATCAAGCTTGGGTAAAGCCCCTTTTGAAGTTCTCTATGGACGAAAGTGTCGAACGCCTCTTAACTGGTCAGAAACCGGGGAAAGACAATTCTTTGGCCCGGACATGATCCAGGAAGCAGAAGAGCAAGTTCGCATTGTTCGTGAAAAGTTGAAAACAACCCAATCTCGTCAAAAGAGTCAATACGACCGAAAACATAAGGCTATGACCTTTGAGGTTGACGAGAAGGCTTACCTTCGGGTTACTCCTCTGAAGGGAACCCATCGTTTCGGTATCAAAGGCAAATTGGCTCCTCGTTACATTGGACCCTTTCGCATTCTCGCTAAACGAGGAGAAGTTGCCTACCAATTGGAACTACCTCCGCATCTCTCCAGAGTCCACGACGTCTTCCACATTTCTCAACTCAGGCGTTGCTTCTCGGATCCTATTCGTGGAGTGGACCACGAAACGCTTGATCTTCAAGATAACCTCACGTATCGAGAGTACCCCATTCGTATCCTCGATCAAGCCGAGCGTACCACTCGACGTCATAATATCAAGTTTCTCAAGGTTCAATGGTCGCACCATTCTGAGAAGGAAGCAACTTGGGAAAGGGAGGATCGTCTTCGACTTGAGTACCCCGCCTTCTTTCCGGAGGAACCTAAATCTCGGGACGTGATTCTTTTGAGTGGGGGTGAGTTGTCACACCCTAGCTAGTTCATGCATTAGAGTGTTGCATCATGTCTATTTTTCTCAACAGAAACTTGAAATGGGGATGATAGAACCCCCAGCCCCCTCTGAAACCAACTAGGGTTTACTAAAAATATTTTCAATGAACCTGAAATGCCCTTCTAAAATGTCCATCATTTTTGTCTTGGTTCAGAGCCTCTGTCAAAAGTGGTGCACAATTTTCTAGGTCATCTTAAGGTCTTTGAATTAAATCATAAGTATTTGAGTTTGGGCATTTAAAATTATATAAAATATTTCAAATGCCCAAATATTCCCAAACTAAAATGTTTCATGTTGGAAATATTCCAACTATGGACCAGGAGTAGTTTGGTGAATTTTGGAACTGTTTAAGTATTTTTTAAAAACTCCACAAAGTTGCAAAAAATAGAAAAAGAAAAAACAGGAAGAAAACCTTACCTGGCGCCTACTAACCGGCCCACCTGCCGGCCCAGCCCAGCTGCCGCGCCAGCGAGCTGCTTGGCTCGGCCAGGCAGGCAGGCACGTGCTCGGCGGCGAGCACAGCATGCGTGCCACGCAGCTGCCCGCCGCCTCGCCGCTCCCCACGTCCAGCTGATGACGGGGATCGATCCCCCTCTCTCCCCCGAACCCCTCGGACATCTCATCTCCTCCCCAGCTCCTCCCCCTTGCGCTCCCCAGCCATGGCCGCCGCCGCCGCCGCCCCATCGCCGTAGCCGCGCTCCCCGCCGTCTGTGCTCCGTCTCGCCGTGTCTAGGAGCTCCGCCGCCATCCTCTTCGTCGAGCTAGCCGAGCCCCGCGTGCTCGTGTGGCCCGAGTCCACCGCACCGACTTCGCCCGAGTCCGCCATCGCCGGAGATCCCCTTCAACACCGTCGCTGCATCAGTCCGTCCCCGACCCCGCCGGTTGCCTCCATGAGTGCCCTGTGAGCCTAGCTACCTCCCCTTCCCTTCATCTCTCGCCCCCGAGCTGTGTAGCAACCGCATGAAGATCACCCACACGCACCGCCGCGGAGATCGTCGCCGACGTGCTCCCGGCCATCCTCCGGTCACCTCTCGGTGTCCATCGCACTCACCACGTCGCGTAGGGTCTAACCATACACTCCCCGCACCTCACCGCATACCCTAGCCCCGAGTTCGCCTCCACCCGAACTCCGGCAGCCGCCTAGGTCGTCGCCGGCGCCGATTCCGGCCACCCCGACCCCAACTAACTCCACCAAGAGCTGCGGTTTGTCCCCAACTCCACTTAGGTGCCTTCCGCGACCCATTTGGTGGCCGTAACGCCGGTGCAGCCGACTTGACTTTGACCACGGGTGGGCCCTAGTTGACTCCGTTGAGTCAATGACAGGTGGGGCCCAGCCCTGTTCACTAATCCGGTTTAGTTCTAATTAATTTTTTAGCTAAACTAATTGCATTGACACCCTGGACCCACTGGTCAGTTTGACCTGGACCAGTCTGTTGATTTGCTGAGGTCAGCATGACATCATGCTGACGCAGTAATCCTTTTCTGGAATTAAAATAAATCTAAAATGATTTATAAATTTCAGAAAATGTTCTAAACTTCAAAAATTCATAGTAATTCAACCATAGCTCCAAATGCAGAGTTATATATATGAAAAATGATCAGAAAAATCCAACCTATCCATCTGTACTGGTTTCATGCATGTTTAAACAAGCTAACCTACTGTTTATTGCAGAACAAGTTAAAGCACTTATAAGGGCCATGTATGAGTTTGAAACTTGAATCTTTGATTCAAAATGGTTCAAACCCATCTGGTTTTAGTTGCATTAGCCCAACACACTCATATTGCCATGTTTCATGCATGCATCATATTGTTGCATATTGTTTGGTGATGTTGTGTATCGGTGTTCTCTGCGGCAGGTTCTGCCTCCGAGGAATACCACGATTACCCTAACGAAGAACCATATGAGTGCATCGACCCATCAGGCAAGCAACCAACCATTTGATCATATCGATACAATCCCATGTTCTCGCTTCTGCTCTCTTTTACTGCATTAAGACAACGCGTTTCAAACTGCTGTGTGCTACGGTAGTTGAACCCATTTCCTCTACATGACCTGTCATTGCCACAGTAACTAGATGAAACCCACTAGCATGTGTAGGAGTTGTTTGAGCCATATGTATGTGTTGTTCCTACCTTGCTATGCCTGCTATGCTTAGAGTCGTGTTAGGTCTGGTTCATCTGGGTGATGGGCTAGAGTGAAATGATCATGTCGGTAATGAGAGTGATGTGGTGAACACGATCTGGTAAGGTATCGATGAAAGGCCATGTAGGAGTACATGGTGGGTTGTTTCATTGAAGCCGACCTTAAGCACTGAGATCTGTATGTGTGATTTAAGATACAGCTACTACCATGCATTGGGCCCTGAAATATGACCCCGCTCGACTTCTTATTCACCCTAGTCCTCTGTCCAGGAGTTGCAAGTAGTTTCTGGTGTTTGTAGCCTACTGGAGGCCGTGGACAGCGCTGACCGTAGGGGTGGGCTGTGATGTGGTAGGTACGTGGCACGGTGTACCGGATACCCGTTAGGTATCTCGGGAACCCTGTACACATCGTTCGGGGCCGTATGTGGAAACCTCGGCCGGACTCCCTGCGGATGGAACCTGGATAGGCGATAAACCTAGACTAGAGACTTAGGTGTTTAGGTAGGTCGTGGTCTACACCCACGTCGGCTTTCGCTTGAAGTCTGCCGAGCACATGTCGTGTGCAGACGCTAAGTGGTGGAAACATGTATGAAGAAGTACACCCCTGCAGGGTTAACATTATCTATTCGAATAGTCGCGTCCGCGGTAAAGGACTACTTGGTTGCTTATACAGTTCATAGACAAGTAAATGGATACTACTAAAAATCTCAAGATAAGCGTGAGTGCCGAGGATGGCTCTTCCGTAGGATGACGGAGGTGGATCCTCGGTGGTGTATTGAAGTGGTGAGTAGTGGACTCATGTGCGCAAAACCATTTCAAGTTGGTGTACCGTAGGATAGCTTAGCCAAGAGTCAAAGCTGGCTTGCTGCAATAACCCCACCAACCCTTCTTGATAATGTGCATGTATGTAGGATCTGATGTAAGTCTTGCTGAGTACCTTTGTACTCATGTTGCTTTAATTTACATTTTCAGAAGACGCTGCAACCCCTTCTGATGGGTTCTTCGTAGACATTGACATCGATGAGTAGACCGAGGCCCAGGTGGTGATCCTGAGCTTGTGAAGGACCGCGTAGTATAGCCAGGCTTTCCCAAGCCTCTTTTATTTTACTAGTTGTCTATACTCAGACAAGTTACTTCCGCTGTTGGCTTGTATGTCTGTATGACTTGAATGCTGGGTCGTGTGACCCGTACTTGTGTGTATGATATGTATGGCTCTCTGAGCCTTAAATAAAGTACTTGTGTTGTAGGGTCATGTTGTGATGCCTTGTTGTATTTGCACATATCGAGCATATTGTGTGTATGATTGAAATGCTTGGTATGTGTGGGATCTGACTATCTAGTTGTTTATTCTTAGTAGCCTCTCTTACCGGGAAATGTCTCCTAGTGTCTCCACTGAGCCTTGGTAGCTTGCTACTGCTCCGGAACACTTAGGTTGGTCGGCGTGTGTCCTTCTTCGTTCCTGTGTCTGTCCCTTCGGGGAAATGTCACGCGATGGATACCGGAGTCCTGTTAGCCCGCTACAGCCCGGTTTACCGGAGTCCTGTTAGCCTAGTGCTACAGCCCGGATTCACTTGCTGATGACCGACACGTTCGATGCTGGGTCATGGATGCCTGTCCCTGTAAGTCTGTGCCGCTTTGGGTTTACGACTAGCCATGTCAGCCTGGGCTCCTTACCATATGGATGTCAGCGACACTATCATATACGTGTGCCAAAAGGCGCAAACGGTCCCGGGCAAAGGTAAGACGACACCCGTGGGAATACCGTGCGTGAGGCCGCAAAGTGATATGAGGTGTTACATGCTAGATCGATGTGGCATCGAGTCGGGGTCCTGACAAAAACGTTCTTATATTATGGGACGGAGGGAGTACAAAGAAAGAGATAGAGAGGAGTAAAAAAATACACTTATAGCCAACCTTGTTGTAGTATGAGTGACTAAGTGATGACTATGTGTGACATGCCAACATCAGATAGCCTAACGCACCGTGTTAAATCTCCAAGGGCGCGACCGCGCGAGCGACGCGACGGTCGTGGTAGGCGCGACCATGATACGGGCTGCTGGCAGCCCTTGGATCTGAGATCAAACGGTCGCATGCTAAGTTGCCGAAAATTTGCAGAATAACCCTCCAGGATAGGATATTCACCCATTGGTCTAGAATCACGCCATGCAACCGTTCGATCTCCGATCCAAGGGCTCTCGGAAGCCTATAACATGGGAGAATGGAAAGCCACTACCCTGCCGTTCGCATGCTGGCATTTCGCTCCTACTCGTCCCCGCACGTCCTTTAATACTATGGCGGTTCGCTCCTAGTCGTCCCGTCCATTCACATTACGGCAGTTCCACTAATCCTAACCCTCCTTCCAAATCCATGGCGTCCCAAATCTCCCCGATCGGCGGTGAGTACAAGGTTAGAACCATCACCGGCGATGAGTTCGACGTCATCTACACTCGTTCTTCCGCGACGGTCAAAGGATGCCTTTTCGCTTCAGACGCATGTTCGAAGACTCACATGATGAGTGGGTCACCAGGCTAGATGTTGAGTACACCACAGTCATGGGACGAGAGAAGGATCTAAAGGACGAAGAGAGGAAGAAGCCCGCCGTGATCCAGGTTTGCGTGCATGACTTATGCTTGGTCTACCACATATGCCATGCCGACGTTGAGTGCCAGGATTTTAAGAACTTCCTCGAGGACAAAACAGTCAAATTCGTTATTGTAGACTTTAAGAACGACAAAGAAGTCCTGCGTCGGATAGGCCTCGTTGTAGGCAACCCCTTCGACCTCCAGAAGAATTGGCTGGTGCCCTCTCATCAGCCCTCAATGCTGACCCTGGCAGGAGCCATGGTTCATCCTTCGTACTACAAACTGGAGAAACCTCATTACATGTTTCATCGTCATGCATGACAGCGGAATCTACTAGATATATACCACATCCGGTACGCTGCAATGGATGGCTACCTTTGTTTCAATATCTACAAGGGTTGGATGAAGAGCAACAGCCAAGTTGGCGGTTCAAGCAAAGAAGTATCGGCCAAGAGGAAGAGGGACAAGGACGAAGTCGAGGACATGGACGAGGACTCCGAGTAAGGTGGCAGTGTCGTTGCTCATGGTGGTTCTAATGCAGTGTATACCAGAATAGTTGCAAAGTTTAATTTCCTGTGTGCTTAATTTTATTTGAGGGGTGTGTTGTGCTGAGCCCCCAGCAGAACTATGTTATGTTTCTTCTTGTTACTTTAACTCTTCAGTAAGTACATACTAGTATTTCTTACATTTCATCTTTTAGTTGGTATAGTACTACCACTCATTTCTTCACATTATATATGTACAATATATATGGCCAACATCATATAGCCAGCAGTTTAGTTGTCAAAGAATTCCAGGGTGCTTAGTTTTGTCAAAGAATTCCAGGGTGCTTAGTTTTATTGGACACCATTATTTGACTAGCCTTTTTAATAGTACTATATGCATAATTTGGCGACGAGCGCTCTCTATATGTACCACCTTTTTTTAATTTCAAGTTTTGCTCCATGGCGTAATCCATCGATACTACTGTTGTACAAAAGTATACATTTTTTAAAAGGCTAGAGGGCGGGGCAGTCTAGCTTGGTCGGTTTCACGAGAGGCGAGGGCCTTTGTGATTTGACGGCTCATTACTGCTGGAAGGCGCGGCCTTGTGATTTGACTGCTCGTATAAATGCGTCGACGACCTGATCGAGGAGGAGCAAAGAACCGTGCGGTATACTCAAGTTTTCCACTAGAGTAGTACTGCGACGGAGGAGCACGAAACACGGCAGCCCAATGCCATATGGCGATAAAAAATGATCTAATTTGCTAGTCATCTCATTGTTAGCATTGTTCTATTCATTCCCTCAAAAAACAAAAACCATTGTTCTATTCATGCCTCGCAGAGAACGTGACACATGCGGCGAAACACCCGAAGCAAAAGATGAAACACAGCAGCAAAAGAATGAGGAAGATTATCACCCGAAATGATCTAATTCGCCGCGGAGTCGTAACTGCTTCTTCATCGCCTCCACAACCTCCATCTCCTTGCGCGTCTCCTCTGCCATCTTCTTCATTATGTCCATGACGCGGGATTTCTCGACGCGAGCCTTCATCATCTGTTCCACGGACACATTACGTACCTTGACAGCAGTCGGGTGCTCGATGCGGAGCTTCGCCAACTCCTCCTTCTATTCCATGACGAGGGCCTGCAACATCTTCATCGAGGAACTACTATTCTCATGCAGCTTCTTCCAGCCGGTGTTCTTCTCCTTCAACAGGTCGATCTCGTGGCAGAGCTTCGCCTTGTCCTCCTGAAGTCGCAGGATTTTGCCGGTCGCCTTCTTCTCCGAGGCAATGCTCTTCTTCAGCAGCATCACCAAGCCGGCGGTCAACTCCCCCTGCTGATTCAGCTCAGCGGGCATGTCGTCGAGGCTCTCCTTCAGCAACTCCGTCAAGCCTTGGATGAACTCCTTCTGCTTATTGAGGTGCTTATTGAGCTGATCGGGCATGCCGTCGAGGGATAACGACTCCAGCTCCGCCGGCTCGGCATGTTCGCCTCCGCGGCTAGGGCGCTCCTGGGAGCCATCGCCTACCCGTGAGAGATCTTTCAAGGTCTCTGCGTGGCGACGAGCCCTCTTTTTTTTCCCAGCCTTGGTTGCAGCTCCCTTGTTATGAGTAGTTCTCGACCTAGAGCTCTCCTCACCGGCCATGGCAACGACGGACGAAGAAGAAGCACTTATGAGGAGGAAAGGTAGAGTAATTTTCGGTTAGGTAGTTCCCCTTTTTATAACCTAAGTACTAGCACTAGTAGTACTAATACCTGCATAGTGGGAACACGTTCAAGTTTGGTACGTAGTACTAGTAGGTGTGAGCAGGCTTTCGAATGTGATGGGAACAAGGTAAAGATTAATTGATGGTTTTGGTTTCAAGGCCCGAAACGGCTCCCGATGAGTTTAGTGGAACATAAATTTCAAGTAGACTACACTGCTCAAATGCGTAAATATTATGTTACTGTTAAAAATTGGCACAAAATACGAAGGAGACCAATGGAAGTACTACTAGCAACCCACGATTTAACTACTCGCATGCGCGTAGTGGAAATAATGTCTTTCTTCCGCCCTCACGTCCACTCAATTTGCATGCGCTGTATTAATTGACCATCAATGAAGTGAACGACTTTACACGCGTCAAATTATCACATGGGGTGGATATTGGTACAAAATTGCATCCGCCCGTGTACCCGCGTGTGCGTGCGAGGGAATGAGTGCGTGCGTGGCGTGCATGCACATTGTCACTTCGTGCATGTACCACCAATATGGCTCAGGGAGGATGAGTACATTCTTCTGGAACCAGCAGCACGTCACTGTGATAAATCCACGCAAGGAGGTCGCGGCAACGCCTCCACATGTGCCACGAGGCTTCATGAACTGTAAGATAGACACTGTGTAGCGTGCCTTTGGTATTCTAATTTACGTATTTTGCACATACTCGAAGTACTAGTAATTTACACGTGCATTGCACGCATCAGATTTTGCAACAAAATTACGAATAAATACCACACTATAGCATGTAAGCTCTTAGTCATATATGCGTGATGTAGCCCTTCGTTTAATTCTTATAGTTCATCTCATTCAAAATCAAATTAGTTTTTATAAAAAAGCTAAGAATGCGTGAATAGGAAAAACATGGGATTATAGTGGAATGTCGTATTGAATCCTACAGGATTGTACGAGTGTTTGATTGTGCATAGAAAAAACACAGAATTCTTTCAAAGAGGTTTGAGTGGATGGGATGTTTCCTATGAAATCTAGTGCAAATGAATCATATGGAAAAATTCCTATGGTTTACAATCCTACGAATCAAACAACCAAGATAGGAAAAATTCCTAATGATTAGAATCCTCCAAAATTCCTTTGAGAATCCTTTGAATCAAAGAAGCCCTTAATCTATTTTATGATTCATGGAATTGTGCATTGTAAAGCATAAAGTAAAAAAAAATAATGGCAATTCAACTAGAAAAAAAGTTTGGGCAGTTATGACACGGAAGATTCTAGAACAAAAGAGAACCACTGTTGTTTTGAGGTTTGTGCATTATGCTTAAGTTCAACCATGGAGTCTGCTAGATTGTACATGTGGCAAAATCCAGTGGGGGGCTAGAATATGGTGCGAGGGGCCGAGTGGAGGGAGACTATGAAGGAATGCACAAGTGCGAGATCGATATTTAGAGAGAGGGGGCGAACACGTGCGTTGTTGCACGCCGTGGCGGAGCCATGAAAAATAAATGAGCTAGGGGGCCAAGCATTGCTAATCCTTTACGAGGAGGGTTAATTCATGAAATTAAACCTTTTTTAGCAGCAATTGTCTAATGATCACATTCATATTAGCCTCGATATATAGTGATGTTAGGGGGGCCAGGGCCCTTACTGCCCCCTGTCTTCGCCATTGTGCACGCATCTGAGAGATGAAGCGGAAGGCATGGATGATGAGAGGGGGACGTTGGATATATAATTAATGTGGGTGTATTAGCTATTTATGTCAATCCTATATAGAGAGGTATAGATTGATCGATGTGGACGTGGGAGAGGTATAGATTGATCGATGTGGATGTGGGAAAGAGGGTGAGACCTCACTGGATATATCAATTGATCGGTTTGTGTGGAAAACTATGAAAGACCTAGCTATATACACACATACATAGAGGAACATTGATCGTTGCGCATGCAAGCGTGAGAGATAATGAATGCCCGGTATGAGGGAGAGGGGGATGTGTGTGGGTGTGTGCCTTCATGGGAGACTGACCTGAAGAAAAAGATTGCATGCGTGCGATAGATAATGTCGACTGGTAGTGTGTGTGCATGCATGCACGAGAGAAAGTTAGTGGTACAATTATAAAGAGAAGACTACTGTGTGGGTGTAAAAGAATAAGTGAGGTCATAATCAATGTAAAGTTGAATTCAAATATTTGAATAAGAGATCCTGATGTTTGAAACCCATCCATGCATGAATATAATGGCGATCTGCGCGGTGTGCTTTGGAAAAGAGCATGTTGTAATGTATACACATTGAACAAGGTCAGACTGATTTGAATTTGAGATACCGTTGGCAGACATCATTTGCCCATGTCGCATCCGTGCATGTAATTGGAGATGATTGGCGGCTTTCGCATCACATATCTATATCTATACCCCTATATATATATTATATTATATATATTTTTATTGTGAGCGGGTAACTTTAACTTTGAAAGATGGTCGTTGGATGAGGCGAATCCGAAGGTCCAAAGATGGCAAATTTGAGCACTATTGGCCGTTGGATATCATCTAGATTGCACCAGATTTCGCCACATGTATAGTCTAGAAGACTCCATGGTTGAACTTAAGCATAATGCACAAACATCAAAACACAAGCACTTCTTATTTGTTCTAGAATCTTCCGTATCAGAATTGCCCAAATGTTTTTCTACATGATTTGCCATTATTTGTTTTTACTTTATGTCTTACAACGCACAATTCCATGAATCTTAAAATATATTAGCTTTCTTATAAAAACTAGATGATTTTAAATGAAATGAACTATAAGAATTAAACGAACATCTACATCATGCATATATGACTCAAATCTTGCATGCTATAATGTGGTATTTATTCATAATTTGCTTGCCAAATCACATGCGTGCAATGCACGTGTACCTTACTCTAGTCTAAATGGTGTTTGTGTGTGTGTTGTGTGTGTTGAGGTGCAGATTGTCTTTTTTTGGGTACACGTTAAGCTTGTTCTTCCAAAATTTCAAGCCGCGCCTTGTTATGCCAAAAATTGAAGCTAGCGTCTCTGTCTATCGTGCTGCGAAACTCCCGCCTCTTCAACCCGCGCCTTGTTAGCCCGAAATATTTACGATATATCTTTTTCTCGTTGTGCTCCGACAACTCCCTCCATCTCAACCCGTGCCTTGCTATTCCGAAATTACAACGCGCGCGAAAACTCCCACCTCCTGTGAAATCCCGACACGCGAAATGCCTGTGGTACCCCTGAACCGAAAGAACCGCCTCAAATCGGTGGGGGCTACTTTCGTAACTTACTCCACATTTCGGAAAAGCGCGTCTCTAAGCCATGGTTCCCCACTGCCATCCCATCCGCCCACCCATTCATACACCGAGGCCGCGAAAACCCGCGACAAAACCCCACACCCTGCTCCGTCCGCCACCCAGCCAGAGCTTCTTCCCCGACGACGTCGTCCACAGCAACACCTCGACGTCCCTCATCCACCGTACTGGATGAGGATCCGTCGTCGATCTCATCGTCCCGCCGGTTCAGCCACCCCGTCCTCCACCTCCAAGGAGCTGCCCCGACATTCCCCTCGTCTTTTGCGCCACCTCCATTCCCACACCGCCATCTTCACCTGCACCACCGGAAGAGCATCATCATCACCGTTTCCTCGGATGAAGCTGCGGCCTAATCGGCGCCACCAAAGAGGTTGTACACTAATCTCCCCATTTTCTTCTTGATTCGATCTCACGGTGCTGTCGGCGCTCGGTCCCGAGCCGACATGGCGCGGCTCCATCCACGGCGGCGTCGCCGGCCACTTCCTCCACGGCGTCGCTCCTCGGCGGCGACGTCCACATCAGTAGGACCTGCTGCTGCTTTAGCTCTCGCTCGCGCTGCTGCTCTGCTCTTGCTCTCGGTCCCCTGCCTGGTCTGCTCTTGTTATTGCTCTTGCTCGCGCCGCTGCTCTTGCTCGCGCCGCTGCTCTCGCTCTTGCTCTTGCTTGCGATGCTGCTCCGATTTGGCTACACTTCAGTCGACTGAATCGACTTTTGGGTCAGTCGATTTCCAAGGGGTGGGCTCGCCGGGGTGAAGGAAGAACCAGCCGCAACAGGGAGGGGGGCTCGTCGGAGAGGTACCCCACTATCTATCTTAGGGTTCAGGATGGGGGCGGTGGTCGCCAGCGGTGGCTGGGCGTTGGCGGGGCGGTGGCGTGGGGATCGCCGGAGAAAAAGCTCGACACGGGGGGGGGGAGGGGCTAGAGGGATGGCCGGGGTGGTGGCGGACCGGCGGTGGGGAGTGTTTTCGGGGCGGGCGGGGCGGCGCACCGCCGGCCGCAGGCGGCGGGGGCTGTTGTTTGGCCGGTGGTGGCTGGCGGCTCAGGGGGGTGGAGGTTGAAGATGAACCGCAGGCCCTTGATTTCGTATCCAACGGCTGCAAAATCGACTGACCAGAGATGAAAAAGTCAGTCGACCAACATGTAGCCTTGTTGGGGAACGTAGCCGAAATTCAAAATTTTCCTATGTGTCACCAAGATCTATCTATGGAGAAACTAGCAACGAGGGAAGGAGAGTGCATCTACATACCCTTGTAGATCGCTAAGCGGAAGCGTTCATGAGAACGTGGTTGAAGGAGTCGTACTCGTCGTGATCCAAATCACCGGAGATCCTAGTGCCGAACGGACGGCACCTCCGCATTCAACACACGTACAGCCCGGTGACGTCTCCCACGCCTTGATCCAGCAAGGAGAGAGGGAGAGGTTGAGAAAGACTCCATCCAGCAGCAGCACAACGGCGTGGTGGTGGTGGAGGAGCGTGGCAATCCTGCAGGGCTTCGCCAAGCACCGCGGGAGAGGAGGAGTAGGGAGAGAGGTAGGGCTGCACCAAGAGGGAGAGGTTCTCATCTGTATGACAGCCCAAAACCTCAAGTATATATAGGGGGAAAGGGGGGGCTGCGCCCCCTTTAGGGTTTCCCACCCCAAGGGGTGCGGCCAGCCCTAGATGGGACTTGGGGGGCGGCCAAGAGGGGGAGAGAGGGGAGGCGCGCCTGGGGTGGGCCTTAGGGCCCATTTGCCCTAGGGTTTGCCCTCTCCCCTCCTAGTTGCGCCTTGGGCAAGGGTGGGAGGCGCACCAGCCCACTCTGGGGCTGGTCCCTTTCCACTCTAGGCCCATGCAAGCCTCCGGGGCCGGTGGCCCCACTTGGTGGACCCCCGGGACCCTCCCGGTGGTCCCGGTACGTTACCGATAAAACCCGAAACTTTTCCGGTGACGAAAACAGGACTTCCCATATATAAATCTTTACCTCCTGACCATTCCGGAACTCCTCGTGACGTCCGGGATCTCATCCGGGACTCCGAACAATATTCGGTAACCACATACAAACTTCCTTTATAACCCTAGCGTCATCGAACCTTAAGTGTGTAGACCCTACGGGTTCGGGAACCATGCAGACATGACCGAGACGTTCTCTGGTCAATAACCAACAGCGAGATCTGGATACCCATGTTGGCTCCCACATGTTCCACGATGATCTCATCGGATGAACCACGATGTCAAGGACTCAATCAATCCCGTATACAATTCCCTTTGTCTAGCGGTATTGTACTTGCCCAAGATTCGATCGTCGGTATACCGATACCTTGTTCAATCTCGTTACCGGCAAGTCTCTTTACTTGTTCCGTAACACATCATCCCGTGATCAACCCCTTGGTCACATTGTGCACATTATGATGATGTCCTACCGAGTGGGCCCAGAGGTACCTCTCCGTTTACACGGAGTGACAAATCCCAGTCTCGATTCGTGCCAACCCAACAGACACTTTCGGAGATACCTGTAGTGCACCTTTATAGCCACCCAGTTACGTTGTGACGTTTGGTACACCCAAAGCATTCCTACTGTATCCGGGAGTTGCACAATCTCATGGTCTAAGGAAAATATACTTGACATTAGAAAAGCTTTAGCATACGAACTACACGATCTCTGTGCTGGGCTTAGGATTGGGTCTTGTCCATCACATCATTCTCCTAATGATGTGATCCCGTTATCAACGACATCCAATGTCCATGGTCAGGAAACCGTAACCATCTATTGGTCAACGAGCTAGTCAACTAGAGGCTTACTAGGGACATGGTGTTGTCTATATATCCACACATGTATCTGAGTTTCCTATCAATACAATTATAGCATGGACAATAAATGATTATCATGAACAAGGAAATATAATAATAACCAATTTATTATTGCCTCTAGGGCATATTTCCAACAGTCTCCCACTTGCACTAGAGTCAATAATCTAGTTCACATCGCCATGTGATTAACACTCACAGGTCACATCACCATGTAACCAACATCCAAAGAGTTTACTAGAGTCAATAATCTAGTTCACATCACTATGTGATTAACACTCAACGAGTTCTGGGTTTGATCATGTTGCTTGTGAGAGAGGTTTTAGTCAACGGGTCTGAACCTTTCAGATCCGTGTGTGCTTTACAAATATTTATGTCATCTCCTAGATGCAGCTACCACGCTCTATTTGGAGCTATTCCAAATAACTGTTCTACTTGGAGCTATTCTAAATTGTTTCTCCATTATACGTATCCGGTATCTCTACTCAGAGCTATCCGGATAGGTGTTAAGCTTGCATCATCGTAACTCTTTACGTTGAACTCTTTATCACCTCCATAACCGAGAAAATTCCTTAGTCCACTAGTTACTAAGGATAACTTTGACCGCTGTACTGTGATCTATTCTTGGATCACTCTTGTAGCCCTTGACTGACTCATGGCAAGGCACACTTCAGGTGTGGTACACAGCATAGCATACTGTGGAGCCTACGTCTAAAGCATAGGGGACGACCTTCGTCCTTTCTCTCTTTTCTGCCGAGGTCGAGCTTTAAGTCTTAACTTCGTACCTTACAACTCAGGCAAGAACTTCTTCTTTGACTGATCCATCTTGAACAACTTCAAGATCATGTCAAGGTATGTGCTCATTTGAAAGTATTATTAAGCATTTTGATCTATCCTTATAGATCTTGATGCTCAATGTTCAAGTAGCTTAATCCAGGTTTTCTATTGAAAAACACCTTTCAAATAACCCTATATGCTTTCTAGAAAATCTACGTCATCTCTGATCTATGATATGTCGACAACATATATTCATCAGAAATTCTATAGTGCTCCCACTCACTTCTTTGGAAATACAAGTTTCTCATGAACTTTGTATAAACCCAAAATCTTTGATCATTTCATCAAAGCGCACATTCCAACTCCGAGATGCTTACTCCAGTCCTTAGAAGGATTGCTGGAGCTAGCATACCTTTTAGCATCCTTAGGATCGACAAAACCTTTATGATTGTATCACATACAACCTTTCCTTACGAAAGTTGGTAAGGAAACTCGTTTTGACATCCATCTGCCAGATTTCATAAATGCTGCTTATGCTAATATGATTCCGACGGACTTAAGCATTGCTACGGATGAGAAAAACTCATCGTAGTCAACTCCTTGAACTTGTGAAAAACTCTTCGCCACAAGTCGAGCTTCATAGATGGTGACATTACCATCCACGTCCGTCTTCTTCTTAAAAGATCCATTTATCAAATGGCTTGCCGATCATTGGGCAAGTCCGCCAAAGTCCATGCTTTGTTCTGATACATGGATCCTATCTCGGATTTCATGGTTTCTTAACCATTTGTCGGAATTTGGGCCCACCATCGCTTCCCCATAGCTCGTAGGTTCATTGTTGTCTAGCAACATGACCTTCAAGACAGGATCACCGTACCACTCTGAAGTAGTACGCATCCTTGTCACCCTACGAGGTACGGCAGTGACTTGATCCAAAACTTCATGATCACTATCATAAGCTTCTACTTCAATTGGTGTAGGTGCCACATGAACAACTTCCTGTGCCCTGATACACACTGGTTGAAGTGACGGTTCAATAACCACATCAAGTCTCCACCATCCTCCCACTCAACTTTCCGAGAGAAACCTTTCCTCGAGAAAGGACCCGATTCAAGAAACAATCCATATTGCTTTCGGATCTGAATTAGGAGGTATACCCAACTGTTTTGGGTGTCCTATGAAGATGCATTTTATCCGCTTTGGGTTCGAGCTTATCAACCTGAAACTTTTTCACATAAGCGTCGCAGCCCCAAACCTTTAAGAAATGACAGCATAGGTTTCTCTAAACCGGTGTCATCTCAACGGAATTACGTGGTACCCTATTAAAGTGAGTGCGGATGTCTCTAATGCCTAACCCATGAACGATAGTGGTAATTCGATAAGAGACATCATGGTACCCACCATATCCAATAGGATGCAACTATGATGTTCGGACACACCATCACACTATGGTGTTCTAGGCGGTATTAATTGTAAAACAATTTCCACAATGTCTTAATTGCGTGCCAAAACTCGTAACTCAGATATTCATCTCTATGATCATATCATAGACATTTTATCCTCTTGTCACAATGATCTTCTACTTCACTCTGAAATTACTTGAACCATTCAATAATTCAGACTTGTGTTTCATCAAGAAAATATTCTCAACATCTACTCGAATCATCTGTGAAGTAAGAACATAATGATATTCACTGCATGCCTCAGCACTCATTGGACTGCACACATCAAAATGTGTTACTTCCAACGAGTTGCTATCTTGTTCCGTCTTACTAAAACGAGGCTTACAGTCATCTTGCCCATGTGGTATGATTTGCATGTCTCAAGTGATTCAAAATCAAGTGAGTTCAAACGGTCCATTTGCATGGAGTTTCTTCATGCATATACACCAATAGACATGGTTCGCATGTCTCAAACTTTTCAAAAATGAGTGAGTCCAAAGATCCATCAACATGGAGCTTCTTCATGCATTTTATACCGATATGACTTACGTGGCAGTGCCACAAGTAGGTGGTACTATCATTACTATCTTTTGGCATGAACATGTGTATCACTACGATCGAGATTTCAATGAACCATTCATTTTAGGTGCAAGACCATTGAAGGTATTATTCAAATAAATAGAGTAACCATTATTCTATTTAAATGAATAACCGTATTGCGATAGTCATAATCCAATCATGTCTATGCTCAACGCAAACACCAAATAACAATTATTCAGGTTTTAACACCAATCTCGATGGTAGAGGGAGCGTGCGATGCTTGATCATATCAACATTGGAAACATTTCCAACACATATCGTCAGCTCACCTTTAGCTAGTCTCCGTTTATTCCGTAGCTTTTATTTCGAGTTACTAACACTTAGCAACCGAACCGGTATCTAATACCCTGGTGCTACTAGGAGTACTAGTAAAGTACACATCAACACAATGTATATCCAATATACTTCTATCGACCTTGCCAGCCTTCTCATCTACCAAGTATCTAGGGTAATTCTGCTCCAGTGGTTGTTCCCTTTATTACAGAAGCACTTAGTCTCGGGTTTGGGTTCAACCTTGGGTTTCTTCACTAGAGCAGCAGCTGAATTGCCGTTTCATGAAGTATCCCTTTGTTCCCTTGCCCTTCTTGAAACTAGTGGTTTCACCAACCATTAACAATTGATGCTCCTTCTTGATTTCTACTTTCGCGGTGTCAAACATCACGAATATTTCAAGGATCATCATATCTATCCCTGATTTGTTATAGTTCATCACAAAGCTCTAGCAGCTTGGTGGCAATGACTTTGGAGAAACATCGCTATCTCATCTGGAAGATCAACTCCCACTCGATTCAAGTGATTGTTGCACTCAGACAATCTGAGCACAAGCTCAACGATTGAGCTTTTCTCCCTTAGATTGCAGGCTAAGAAAATCGTTGGAGGTCTCATACCTCTTGACGTGGGCACGAGCCTGAAATCCCAATTTCAGCCCTCGAAACATCTCATATGTTCCGTGATGTTTCAAAACGTCTTCGGTGCCTCAATTCTAAACCGTTTAACTGAACTATCACGTAGTTATCAAAACGTGTATGTCCGATGTTCGCAACATCCACAGACGACGTTTGGGGCTCAGCACACTGAGCGGTGCATTAAGGACATAAGCTTTCTACTGTCCGCATAATTGCTACTGTCAACTTTCAACTAAATTTTCTCTAGGAACATATCTAAACAGTAGAACTGAAGCGCGAGCTATGACATAATTTGCGAAAACCTTTTGACTATGTTCAGATAATTAAGTTCATCTTATGAACTCCCACTCAGATAGACATCCCTCTAGTCATCTAAGTGATTACATGATCCGAGTCAACTGGGCCGTGTCCGATCATCACGTGAGACGGACTAGTCATCATCGGTGAACATCTTCATGTTGATCGTGTCTACTATACGACTCATGCTCGACCTTTTGGTCTCCGTGTTCCGAGGCCATGTCTGTACATGCTAGGCTCGTCAAGTTAACCCTAAGTGTATTGCATGTGTAAATCTGTCTTACACCCATTGTATGTGAATGTAAGGATCTATCACACCCGATCATCACGTGGTGCTTCGAAACGACGAACTTTAGCAATGGTGCACAGTTAGGGGAGAACACTTCTTGAAATTGTTGTAAGGGATCATCTTATTTACTACCGTCGTTCTAAGCAAATAAGATGCATAAACATGATAAACATCACATGCAATCAAATAGTGACATGATATGGCCAATATCATTTTGCTCCTTTTGATCTCCATCTTCGGGGCTCCATGATCATCATCGTCACCGGCATGACACCATGATCTCCATCATCATGATCTCCATCATCGTGTCTTCATGAAGTTGTCACGCCAACGACTACTTCTACTTCTATGGCTAACGTGTTTAGCAATAAAGTAAAGTAATTTACATGGCGTTCTTTAATGACACGCAGGTCATACAATGAATAAAGACAACTCCTATGGCTCCTGCCGGTTGTCATACTCATCGACATGCAAGTCGTGAATCCTATTACAAGAACATGATCAATCTCATACATCACATATATTCATCACATTCTTCTTGGCCATATCACATCACATAGCATACCCTGCAAAAACAAGTTAGACGTCCTCTAATTGTTGTTGCATGTTTTACGTGGCTGCTATGGGTTTCTAGCAAGAACGTTTCTTACCTACGCAAAACCACAACGTGGTATGCCAATTGCTATTTACCCTTCATAAGGACCCTTTTCATCGAATCCGTTCCGACTAAAGTGGGAGAGACTGGCACCCGCTAGCCACCTTATGCACCAAGTGCATGTCAGTCGGTGGAACCTGTCTCACGTAAGAATACGTGTAAGGTCGGTCCGGGCCGCTTCATCCCACAATACCGTCGAAACAAGATTGGACTAGTAACGGTAAGCATATTGAACAACATCAACGCCCACAACTACTTTGTGTTCTACTCGTGCAAAGAATCTACGCAATAGACCTAGCTCATGATGCCATTGTTGGGGAACGTAGCAGAAATTCAAAATTTCCTACGTGTCACCAAGATCTATCTATGGAGAAACTAGCAACGAGGGAAGGAGAGTGCATCTACACACCCTTGTAGATCGCTAAGCGAAAGCATTCATGAGAACGTGGTTGAAGGAGTCGTACTCGTCGTGATCCAAATCACCGGAGATCCTAGTGCCGAACGGACGGCACCTCCGCGTTCAACACACGTACAGCCCGGTGACGTCTCCCACGCCTTGATCCAGCAAGGAGAGAGGGAGAGGTTGAGGAAGACTCCATCCAGTAGCAGCACAACGGCATGGTGGTGGTGGAGGAGCGTGGCAATCCTGCAGGGCTTCGCCAAGCACCGCGGGAGAGGAGGAGTAGGGAGAGAGGTAGGGCTGCACCAAGAGGGAGAGGTTCTCATCTGTATGACAGCCCAAAACCTCAAGTATATATAGGGGGAAAGGGGGGGCTGCGCCCCCTTTAGGGTTTCCCACCCCAAGGGGTGCGGCCAGACCTAGATGGGACTTGGGGGGCGGCCAAGAGGGGGAGAGAGGGGAGGCGCGCCTGGGGTGGGCCTTAGGGCCCATTTGCCCTAGGGTTTGCCCTCTCCCCTCCTAGTTTCGCCTTGGGCAAGGGTGGGAGGCGCACCAGCCCACTCTGGGGCTGGTCCCTTTCCACTCTAGGCCCATGCAAGCCTCCGGGGCCGGTGGCCCCACTTGGTGGACCCCCGGGACCCTTCCGGTGGTCCCGGTACGTTACCGATAAAACCCGAAACTTTTCCGGTGACCAAAACAGGACTTCCCATATATAAATCTTTACCTCCTGACCATTCGGGAACTCCTCGTGACGTCCGGGATCTCATCCGGGACTCCGAACAACATTCGGTAACCACATACAAACTTCCTTTATAACCCTAGCGTCATCGAACCTTAAGTGTGTAGACCCTACGGGTTCGGGAACCATGCAGACATGACCGAGACGTTCTCTGGTCAATAACCAACAGCAGGATCTGGATACCCATGTTGGCTCCCACATGTTCCACGATGATCTCATCGGATGAACCACGATGTCAAGGACTCAATCAATCCCGTATACAATTCCCTTTGTCTAGCGGTATTGTACTTGCCCAAGATTCGATCGTCGGTATACCGATACCTTGTTCAATCTCGTTACCGGCAAGTCTCTTTACTCGTTCCGTAACACATCATCCCGTGATCAACCCCTTGGTCACATTGTGCACATTATGATGATGTCCTACCGAGTGGGCCCAGAGGTACCTCTCCGTTTACACGGAGTGACAAATCCCAGTCTCGATTCGTGCCAACCCAACAGACACTTTCGGAGATACCTGTAGTGCACCTTTATAGCCACCCAGTTACGTTGTGACGTTTGGTACACCCAAAGCATTCCTACGGTATCCGGGAGTTGCACAATCTCATGGTCTAAGGAAAAGATACTTGACATTAGAAAAGCTTTAGCATACGAACTACACGATCTCTGTGCTGGGCTTAGGATTGGGTCTTGTCCATCACATCATTCTCCTAATGATGTGATCCCGTTATCAACGACATCCAATGTCCATGGTCAGGAAACCGTAACCATCTATTGATCAACGAGCTAGTCAACTAGAGGCTTACTAGGGACATGGTGTTGTCTATATATCCACACATGTATCTGAGTTTCCTATCAATACAATTATAGCATGGACAATAAACGATTATCATGAACAAGGAAATATAATAATAACCAATTTATTATTGCCTCTAGGGCATATTTCCAACAAGCCTCACCTTGCTAGTGCGTTCAGTTTCGACAGCAAAATTTAGTTTCAACAGCAAAATTCAGTTTCGACTGTTAGGTTCAGTTTCGACAGTTAAGTTCAGTTTCGACAGTTAAGTTCAGAGATGAGCGGCTGATGTATTTTACATCTAGCACTTTGTGGTTATGTATTTTACGTCATGTATTGGAGATGCTATTAGAATTCCACTCAGGTTAACGTTGTTCGTTGTCTCTCTTGTCCTGCTTCAGCCTCAGCGTCAAACAACTCACCGGAGCTGCTCCAACGATGAAACCCTCCATCACAGGGAGCAGTACCTCGGGCTCCATCTCTAGACGCCTAAGATCTTCTTCCCCTCCTCCGATAGCAAAGTCAGCCGGAGCATCCTCACCGGCCAACCCAATCACGCTGAGATCGACATGGCTTCGCCAAAGAGGTTGTACACTTGTTGCATCTCTTTTTTACTCTACATGTTATATATATTGTCCACTGAGCACTCGTAGTAACGGGAAATACGATTATTTTATCCTACTATATGACAAGCAGTGAGGTACCAGGCAACTTAGCTATCCGTGATGGACTCTCTTGAACGCCATCATTATTTATCTCTGCATGTTTGAGCTGTGCATTTGTCGATGGGCCTGGGAGTTGAGCTAGTATGGCAGTGGCCTGGGTCCAAAGTAATAGAAGTAGCACAAAAACATTTTTTAGTGTAGGATTTTCCTTGATCAAACCTGCCTACTAGAATCGCCAGTGCTTGAAAGGAAAAGTGAATGAAAAACATAGGAATTGGAAAGTTTCCTATGGTACTACATTTCATGAATTTGGTGCAAAGGAATGGAGCAAAGGAAAACTGTAGGATTTGTTCCCTTAGTGTCTCCTTGAAATAAAAACCATAGGAATTCTAATTTCCACTTCTCCTCCTTTTCGTATTCCTATTCATCAAGCACAAGAATAAGAGATAGTAGCATAATAGCATTATAACCGTACATTTTCTTGTGGTTTGACTTAATCTCACCATGCTTTTTTGCATCCTGTGATCTTCCAATTGTTGTGAATCAAACACCCAGATTGGCAGAAATCCTGTGTTTTGCACGTGCATTCCTATCCTATTCCTATCTATTTCCTATCCCTGCATTGTTAGAATCCTCAAATTCAAACAAGCCCTTACTCAATTACTTTTGTTACAGATATGTGTCAAAGAAAACCTTGTGTGGTTTGTCCTGCTCCTGTGGCGCTGTGTTCCACCCCAGCTCAGCTGCTCCAACGATGGAAGGGTTCACCAGAGCAGGGATCTGCTCTCCAGACTGTCTTTCGCCGCCTCAGATCTTCTTCCCCGCCGCCAGCAGCCACGACAACTACATTACCATCATCAACTGAGCAGATGACCTTGAGGACTACATGGGTCCGCAAGAGAGGTCGCACTCTTCCGTGTCTGCTTACGTTATGCGTCGCTTAATATGATGACATGCTACATTATCATCGTGTTCACCTATTAGACTCTGAGTCAGGTCCAAACTAATGCTGAAACTTGAGTTTTTAAATGGTTGTGGGGTACATATTGGGGTAGCAATTAGTACTATCTGTATACTATCTGGTTAATCTTCGGTGTCTACTATGAGTTTCATGTTGGGTGCAAACAAACATTAAAGGAGCCATTGTCTGTATTTTTTAACTAAAGCTATTATCTGCCTGCTATCATTGGTTTTGGGTCTATCCACAGTTTGCTACCATCACTCTGGATTTGTGCATGCACTCCTTACATAATCTCACTATGTTTTATTCCTATGCATGCCAGTTATTGTACACAATGGAACTGATCATGTAGAGAAAAAGAGACGAGCCTTGCGTGGCAATAAAATTTCATGCAGACGTTGTTCCATGGTGGGCGCAAAGGCAGCCCCCCTCCACCCATTTCGGATCATAATCAAGAGGAAGATAACTGTTCTGAGGGGGATTCAGAAGGAGAAGACCACTCCTATTTACCCCATGAGGTCTTCGCTCTAACTTGGCATGCTGATGTTGGTAATATCATGCATATGGTGCCTTGCATTGCTTATTGTATAAATTAAAGATGTCATCTGCTTAGTTTAGACTTGCTTTGTGTTAATGCCATCTGTTTTGTTTCTTTATCGTATATGTGAATCATGCAATGCCATCTTGTCTAGCCAGGCATCATATATGTGAATTTTGCAATGCCACCCTGGTTAGCCAGTCATCTTATATGTGAATTATATCATGCCATCATTTTTTTATTATGTGTTAAATTTGTCAACAATTTTAGTACATTCAATTACTCTTCCTATGCATCAGCCATTCGGCACGGTCATGGAAAAATCTGGAGTGGAAACAAGGTCTTCAGAGCAGACAATGCTATCTGACGAAGCGCGTGTCTTGCTGGTTACTGATAGCTCTTCAGAGGAGGATTCAGAGACAGATGACCAGTCATATTTCC
Source organism: Triticum dicoccoides (assembly GCF_002162155.2). Classification (NCBI taxonomy): domain Eukaryota; kingdom Viridiplantae; phylum Streptophyta; class Magnoliopsida; order Poales; family Poaceae; genus Triticum; species Triticum dicoccoides. The sequence goes on along the minus strand of NC_041383.1, from coordinate 445,607,132 downwards.
CCCCTGAGGTGCATGCCCTAACTTGGCAGGGTTATGTTACTCATATCGTGCGTATGGTATCTTGCATTGCTATGTCATTTGCTCAGTTTAGACATGCTTTGTGTGAATGCCACCTGTTTAGTGTCTAATTACCATATATGTGAATTATGCAATGCCATCTTGTTGCAAGACCTTATATAGGTGAATTATGCAATGTTATCTTGTTGCAAGGCATTATGTATGTGAATTATGCAATGCCATGCTGTTTAGGCAAGCGTCATATATGTGAATTATATCATGTCGTCCTTTTTTTGTATTTCTGATTGCTTTTGTCGACAATGTTTGTATATTCAACTGCTCTTCCTGTGCATCAACCATTTGAATTGGTGATGGAGAAATCTGGAGTGAAAACAAGGTCTTCAGAGCAGACAATGCTACCTGCTGAAGCAGATATCTTGCTGGTTACAGATAGCTCTTCAGAGGAGGATTCAGAGGCAGATGACCAGTCCTATTATCCCCCTGAGGTGTATGCTCAAACTTGGCAGGGTTATATTACTCATATAATGCATATGTTGTATCGCAATGCTTATTTTTTACATCATATACACAATATTGAATGTCATCTCCTTAGTTGACACATCATATATGCAATTGCCCTGTGCTCACTTCCTTAATATATAAATCATATATTTGAATTATGCCATGCCATGATGTTTACATAGACATCATGTATCTGAATTATGGCATGCCAACCCATTTTCTAAAGACATAATATAGTTATATCATCTCATCCTGTTTACATAGTCATCATATTTTAAATTATGTCATTCTATCCGTGAATTATATCATGCCATCATGTTTCCATCGACGGCATGTTTGTGATTTATGGCATGCCAACCACTTTAATAGACACATCGTATAGTTATATCATGTCATCCTGTTTACATAGTCATCATATTTTGAAGTATGTCATTCTATCCTGTTTAGTTAGCCATCATACATGTGAAATTGTGTCATGCTATCCTGTTTAATTAGCCATCATATATGTGAAATTATGTCCTGCTATTCTGTTTGCTTAGACAACATAAATGTGAATTATTTCATGCACTGTTTTCTTCCCTACTATCCATTGCACCTGTCTATCTTACAATGTATGTACATTCAATTACTTTTCTTGTTTATCAGCCATTTCAATTGGAGGGAGTGATGGCAGTATATGTGGGAGTAAAAACACGGTCTTCAGAAAAGATCGTGCTACCTGTCGATGCAGATAGAACCACGGTTGTACTTGCCTAAGAATCAACCCCACCACACATAACCCACACTCATGCAGATTGTACCCCTACCCAGTTGGTCAGAGAACTAGCTACACCCCTTCTAACCCCAACCCCAGTAGATAGACACCCAGTTCCCGTTGACACAGCACCGTCTCCACCACAGAGCACCCAAACACAAGCAGTTAGTAAGGCAACTGCAGTGCCCAAATCACGAGGACCACCACTCTGAACCCGAAGTCAGCGCTTAAAGCAGAAGAAGAATTATTCTCAGGTCAGGTTCCATAGCTATGGTTCATACTACTTTGCTCTTGCATCACTGTATTTACTGATACCAACCAATTTCAAATTTGAAGGATGCAATTGAAACTCGAATGGCGCAACAGTTATGTTTTAAACCTGTTTCTTCAACGTGTTTGGCTGTTTGCTGTTGTAACTTGCTCTATGTTGATTTCAGTTTCAATTGAATAAACAGTTATGTTCTCATGCCATGCACATTACAAGTGTTGTTATTGCTGTGTAGTTTCCCACACTTATATTCTGTCTATGCTGCTTTGTCTTAAATAGATATGATTCGAACTGTATCTATCTTGATTTGGCAACATAAACTAGAATGATATAGACCATACAATGACCATACTACATAGATATATGTTTGTTTCATGCTGTTATCCTGTCCACCTTACTACTGAACTGGTTTACCAAAATGAGTTTCATATACTACATTGTAAACCTGAGATGTGTTTGTTTGTTTCCCTTTTAGAACACAGATAAAATATTGGAGAAGAGTACCCTGTTATGAAATGGTAAAGGAAGTAATGCAGATAAGGTTCAAGATAGTGAGACATCCCTGTTGGTCTCCAAGAAAGCTGATAAAAACTATATTGAGGACACTGAGACAACCCCAAAGTCCTGTCTTGATGTAGTGTTCGAGTTACTGGCTACCACTGCTGGCACCAGCTCTTCGAACTCGTTGCCTGAATCAGTTCGGCTTCTTGAGTCTCAACTTCAAGTTGAAAGACATCGATCAGATGTTATGCGACAGGAAGCCGAAGGACTGAGGAAGTCCATGCAGAATTCAGATGCATACTTTCTGGTGCAACAGCAAGCGCTGGAGGACTTAAGCGCCAAACAAGAGAAAGTTAATAAGCTTGCTAAGCATCTTGCCAGCATTATGGGTACCCAGGATATTGTTTCTTGAGCTCTTCTGAAGTGGTTTCAGTTCTGGACTTGTTTTGCTGCGGCGTTTATATGCTGCTGTGTTCCCTATATTTGCACTGGTGGCGAACTTTGATGCCCAGTGGATGTAATATGTGTAATAGCCGTGATAGCCTAGTGTAAGTTGCTTGCTTATTTATTTCCTTGTTGTCTTGTTTATTTGTTTGCTTGTAGTCAGTGCAGTTCTTTTTCTGCGGTTTGCTAGTGGCTACAACAACCTATTTTTTAAAACTAGGCCACAATAACCATGGGCTAATATTTACTGTAGTGACACTGCACCTACGGGCCGTAGAAACAGTGGGCCTTCTACGGGCCGTATAAACAGTGGGCCTTCCACGGGCCGTAGAAACAATGGCCTTCTATGGGTCGTATCATCAATGGGCCTTATACGGGCAGTATGATCGATTGGCCAAACATGGGCCAATAACAGGCCGCATTATGGCCGTAAACGGGCTAGAGTTGGAATCGTCCGTTCATGGGCCGACCATAATGGGCCATCGTTAATAGGCCGTATTTCATGACGCTGTGAAAACGTCCCAACGTGTTAACGGACCACAAACGGGCTAACTGTAACCACGGGCTGAATTTGGCCCATAAGCAGAAAATGACAGTAACGGGCCGTAAGTAAACAAATGCTGGAAATGAGCCCAAGAATAAATGGGCTCTGAGAAGGCCGAAAGATAACATGGGTTGGAAACGGCCCAACGGAATAACGGGCCCTTAATGGGTATAAAGTGATACATTGTTCATTACGGGCCAGTTTCACCACGGGCCGTTAATGGGTGTAAAGTAATACACTATTCATTACGGGCCAGTTTCACCACGGGCCATTAATAGGCCAAGAGTTACATAGGGCCTCATATGGGCCAAAAGACGTCATGGGCCATACATGGGCGAGAAGTGAAAACGGGCTGGAATCATATTGGGTGTCCCAGATGACGCTACTGGGCCTAATTCGGATAGGGCGTAATGGGCCTTGGGTTAGCGGGCTGTAAATGGGCCATATGCAAACAGGCCGTTAACAGGCTTTACATGGGCCAGCCCACCACCTTTTGACCAAGTCAAATGGGCCGGCCTTTTCACAGGAATGGGCCTCTATTGGGCCGTGCCACGGGTCGACGTATCATAGGCGCCTTCTGTCCAATGAGTGGATGACATCTGTCCCAACGGTGAGCCGACACGTGTTTCCTCCAGCCAATGATGATTTTACACGTGGAAAATCCCCATTGGTCGGGGCTGTTAACGGGCTATCGGATCCAAAACCCGACCCGATAGCTTAACATCGTTCTGTTACGGTGGATGCCACGTGTCGGTCACCCTTGACGAAAGCACTTCTGTGACGCACGATTTATCGTCATGGAAGTGGACACTTCCGTGATGATAATTTTGGTAATGTCATGGAACACTTCTACGACAGCACAGGTATGACTATCTTGATTCTGTCATAAATTTGTCGTGGATGTACATGCATGACAAAAACGCGACCTACTGTGACAAACATGTATCATCACGGAAGTGTATTTTTTTGTAGTGATACTTTGGTACCTCCCTGCTAAGCTTATAGCAAGGCACACATTAGGTCCGGTACACAGTATAGCATACATGATAGAACCTATGGCTGAGGCATAGGGAATGACTTCCATTTTCTCTCTATCTTCTACAGTGGTCGGGCATTGAGTCTGACTCACTCACACCTTGTAACACAGGCAAGAACCCTTTCTTTGATTGATCCATTTTGAACTTCTTCAAAACTTTATCAAGGTATGTGCTTTGTGAAAATCCTATCAAGCATCTATAAGCAGCTTCACTGAGGTCTTTCGTTGAAAAACTTTTATTCAAGTATCCTTTTATGCTATTCAGAAATTCTACATCATTTCCAATCAACAATATGTCATCCACATATAATATTAGAAATGCTATAGAGCTCCCACTCACTTTCTTGTAAATACAGGCTTCTCCAAAAGTCTATATAAAACCATATGCTTTGATCACCTCATCAAAGCGTATATTCCAACTCCGAGATGCTTGCACCAGCCTTAAATGGATCGTTGGAGCTTGCACACTTTGTTAGCACCTTTAGGATCGACAAAACCTTCTGGTTGCATCATATACAACTCTTCTTTAAGAAATCCATTAAGGAATGCAGTTTTGACATCCATTTACCAGATTTCATAATCATAAAATGCGGCAATTGCTAACATGATTCGGAAAGACTTAAGCATTGCTATAGGTGAGAAAGTCTCATCGTAGTCAACTCCTTGAACTTGTCGAAAACCTTTTGCAACAAGTCAAGCTTTATAGACAGTAACATTACCATCAGCACCAGTCTTCTTCTTGAAGATCCATTTATTCTCTATGGGTCACTGATCATCGGGCAAATCCACCAAGGTACACACTTTGTTCTCATACATGGATCCTATCTCAGATTTCATGGCCTCAAGCCATTGATCAGAATCTGGACTCATCATAGCTTCTTCATAGTTCGTAGGTTCGTCATGGTCAAGTAACATGACTTCCAGAATAGGTTTACTGTACCACTCTAGTGCGGATGATGCTCCGGTTGACCTATGAGGTTCTGTAGCAACTTGATCTGAAGTTTCATGATCATTATCATTAGCTTCCTCTCCAGTTGGTGTAGGCATCACATGAACGGATTTCTCGGATGAGCTACTTTCCAAATTGAGAGAATGTGCAATTACCTCATCATGTTCTACTTTCCTCCCACTCACTTCTTTCGAGAGAAACTCCTTCTCTAGAAAGGTTCCATTATTGGCAACAAAGATCTTGCCTTCGGATCTGTGGTAGAAGGCGTACCCAATTGTTTCCTTAGGGTATCCTATGAAGACGCACTTCTCCGATTTGGGTTCGAGCTTATCAGGCTGAAGCTTTTTGACATAAGCATTGCATCTCCAAACTTTAAGAAATGACTTCTTAGGTTTATTGCCAAAACACAGTTCATACGGTGTCATCTCAATGGATTTTGACGGTGCCCTGTTTAACGTGAATGCAATTGTCTCTAATGCATAACCCCAAAACGATAGTGGTAAATCGGTAAGAGACATCATAGATCGACCATATCTAATAAAGTGCGGTTACAACGTTCGGACACACCATTACGCTGTGGTGTTCCAGGTGGCGTGAGCTGTGAAACTATTCCACATTGTTTTAAATGAAGGCCAAACTCGTAACTCAAATATTCACCTCCACGATTAGATCGTAGAAATTTTATTTCTTGTTACGATGATTCTCCACTTCACTCTGAAATTCTTTGAACTTTTCAAATGTTTCAGACTTGTGTTTCATTAAGTAGATATACCCATATCTTCTCAAATCATCTGTGAAGGTCAGAAAATAATGATACCCGTCACGAGCCTCAACACTCATCGGACCACATACATCGATATGTATTATTTCCAATAAGTCATTAGCTTGTTCCATTATTATGGAGAGTGGAGTTTTAGTCATCTTGCCCACAAGGCATGGTTCGCAAGTATCAAATGATTCATAATCAAGTGATTCCAAAAGTCCATCTGCATGGAGTTTCTTCATGTGCTTTACACCGATATGACCCAAACGGCAGTGCCACAAATAAGTTGCACTATCGTTATAAACTTTGCATCTTTTGGCATCAATATTATGAATATGTGTATCACCACGATCAAGATTCAACAAAAATAGACCACTTTTCAAGGGTGCATGACCATAAAAGATATTACTCATATAAATAGAACAACCATTATTCTCTGATTTAAATGAATAACCATCTCGCACTAAACAAGATCTAGATATAATGTTCATGCTCAATACTGGTAACAAATAACAATTATTCAGGTCTAAAACTAATCCCGAAGGTGGATGTAGAGGTAGCATGCCGACGGCGATCACATCGACCTTGGAATCATTCCCGACGCACATCGTCACCTCGTCCTTAGCCAATCTTTGTTTAATCCACAGTCCCTGTTTCAAGTTACAAATATGAGCAACCGAACCGATATCAAATACTGATGACCCAAAAGTATAGGGGGTCTATCATAGTCCTTTCGATAAGTAAGAGTGTCGAACCCAATGAGGAGCAGAAGGAAATGACAAGCGGTTTTCAGTAAGTATTCTCTGCAAGCACTGAAATTGTTGCTAACAGATAGTTTTGTGATAAGATAATTTGTAACGGGTGACAAGCAATGAAAGTAAATAAAGTGCAGCAAGGTGGTCCAATCCTTTTTGTAGCAAAGGACAAGCCTGGACAATTTCTTATAATGAGCAAAGCGCTCCCGAGGACACATGGGAATTATTGTCAAGCTAGTTTTCATCACGCTCATATGATTCGTGTTCGGTACTTTGATAATTTGATATATGGGTGGACCGGTGCTTGGGTATTGCCCTTACTTGGACAAGCATCCCACTTATGATTAACCCCTATTGCAAGCATCCGCAACTACAAAAGAAGTATTAAGGTAAACCTAACCACAGCATTAGACATATGGATCCAAATCAGCCCCTTACGAAGCAACACATAAACTAGGGTTTAAGCTTCTGTCACTCTAGCAACCCATCATCTACGTATTACTTCCCAATGCCTTCCTCTAGGCCCAAATAATGGTGAAGTGTCATGTAGTCGACGTTCACATAACACCACTAGAGGAGAGACAGCATACATCTCATCAAAATATCGAACGAATACCAAATTCACATGACTACTAATAGCAAGACTTCACCCATGTCCTCAGGAACAAACGTAACTACTCATAAAGCATATTCATGTTCACCAGGGGGGGCAGGAGACAGAGCTTGCTTATGATTTTTTTCCAGGGTAAAAGCCTTCATATAGCAGAAGATGGGCACCGGAGGGCCTCCAGGGGGCCCAGGAGACAGGGGGCACGCCTAGTAGGGGTGGGCGCGCCCCCCACCCTCCTGGCCAGGGCGTGGGCCCCTCTGGTGTTTTCTTCGCTCAATAATTCTTATTAATTCCAAAAATGACTTCCGTGGAGTTTTAGGATTTTTGGAGCTGTGCAGAATAGGTTTCCAATATTTGATCCTTTTCCAGCCAGAATTCCAGCTGCCGGCATTCCCCCTCTTCATGGTAAACCTTGTAAAATAAGAGAGAATATCCATAAGTATTGAGATATAATGTGTAATAACAACCCATAATGCAATAAATATTGATATAAAAGCATGATGCAAAATGGATGTATCAAATACCCAGGCACTACTACGAGAATTAATAAGGTACACATCAATAACATGTATATCAAATATAACTTTGTTCACTTTGCCATCCTTCTTATCCGCCAAATACTTGGGGCAGTTCCGCTTCCAGTGACCAGCCCTTTGCAGTAGAAGCACTAAGTTTCAAGCTTGGGTCCAGCTTTGGGTTTCTTCCCGGGAGTGACACCTTGCTTGCCATTCTTTTTGAAGTTCCCCTTCTTACCCTTGCCCTTCTTCTTGAAACTAGTGGTCTTGTTAACCATCAACACTTGATGCTCCTTCTTGATTTCTACCTCCACAGCCTTTAGCATTGCGAAGAGCTCGGGAATAGTCTTTTCCACCCCTTGCATATTTTAGTTCATCATGAAGCCTTTGTAGCTTGGTGGCAGTGATTGAAGAACTCTGTCAATGACACAATCATCTGGAAGATTAACTCCCAGCTAAGTCAAGTGATTATGGTGCCCAGACATTCTGAGTATGTGCTCACTGAAAGAACTGTTCTCCTCCATCTTGCAGCTATAGAACTTGTTGGAGACTTCATATCTCTCAACTCAGGCATTTGCTTGAAATATTAACTTCAACTCCTGGAGCATCTCATATGGTCCATGACATTCAAAACGTCTTTGAAGTCCCAATTATAAGCCGTAAAGCATGGCACACTGAACTAACGAGTACTCATCAGATCGAGCTTGCCAGACGTTCATAACGTCAGCTTCTGCTCCTGCAGCAGGCCTTTCACCCAGCGGTGCATCAAGGACATAATTCTTCTATGCAGCAATGAGGATAATCCTCAAGTTACGGACCCAGTCCGTGTAGTTGCTACCATCATCTTTCAACTTAGATTTCTCTAGGAACGCATTAAAATTCAAGGGAACGGTAGCACGGGCCATTTATCTACAACATAGATATGCAAAAACTATCAGGACTAAGTTCATGATAAATTAAGTTCAATTAATCATATTACTTAAGAACTTACACTTAGATAGACATCCCTCAAGTCATCTAAATGATACGTGATCCAAATCAACTAAACCATGTTCGATCATCACGTGAGATGGAGTAGTCATCAATGGTGAACATCTCTATGTTGATCATATCCACTATATGATTCACGTTCGACCTTTCGGTCTCCAGTGTTTCGAGGCCATGTCTGTACATGCTAGGCTCGTCAAGTTTAACCCAAGTATTCCGCATGTGCAAAACCGGCTTGCACCCATTATATGTGAACGCAGAGCCTATCACACCTGATCATCACGTGGTGTCTCAGAACGAAGAACTTTCGCAACGGTGCATACTCGGGGAGAACACTTATACCTTGAAATTTTAGTTAAGGGATCATCTTATAATGCTACCGTTGTACTAAGAAAAATAAGATGCATAAAAGATAAACATCACATGCAATCAAAATATGTGACATGATATGGTCATCATCATCTTGTGCTTTTGATCTCCATCACCAAAGCAACGTCATGATCTCCATCGTCGTCGGCTTGACACCTTGATCTCCATCGTAGCGTCGTGGTTGTCTCGCCAACTATTGCTTCTATGACTATCACTACCGCTTAGTGATAAAGTAAAGCAATTACATGGTGTTTGCATTTCATACAATAAAGCGACAACCATAAGGCTCCTGCCAGTTGCCGATAACTTTTACAAAACATGATCATCTCATACAACAACGTATATCACATCACAACATGCTCTGCAAAAACAAGTTAGACATCCTCTACTTTGTTGTTGCAAGTTTTACGTGGCTGCCACGGGCTTCTAGCAAGAACCGTTCTTACCTATGGCACAAAACCACAACTGTGATTTATCAAGTTTGTTGTTTTAACCTTCAACAAGGACCGGCCGCAGTCAAATTCGATTCAACTAAAGTTGGAGAAACAGACACCCGCCAGCCACCTTTATGCAAAACTAGTTGCATGTGTGTCGGTGGAACCGGTCTCATGAACGTGGTCATGTAAGGTTGGTCTAGGCCGCTTCATCAAACAATACCGCCAAATCAAAATAAGAAATTGGTGGTAAGCAGTATGACGATCACCGCCCACAACTCTTTGTGTTCACTCGTGCATATCATCTACGCATAGACCTGGCTCGGATGCCACTGACGGGAAACGTAGCATGCAATTTCAAAAAAATTCCTACGGTCATGCAAGATCTATCTAGGAGATGCATAGCAACGAGAGGGGGAGAGTGTGTCCATGTACCCTCGTAGACCGAAAGCGAAAGCATTTGCTTAACACGCTTGATGTAGTTGAACGTCTTCTTGTTCCGACTGATAGAGCACCGAACGTACGACACCTCCAAGTTCTGCACACGTTCAGCGCGATGACGTCCCTCGAGCTCTTGATCCAGCAGAGGGTTGAGGAAGTAGATGAGTTCCGTCAGCATGATGGCATGGTGACTATGATGGTGATGTGATCTGCGTAGGGCAAGAATATGATCGGAGGCGTAAACTCTGGAGGGGGGCCGCACAC
>NC_041383.1:445540779-445596618 GCF_002162155.2 Triticum dicoccoides | reverse complement strand
GAGGGAGAAGGAGAAGGAAGGGGGAGCGCCGCCCCTCCCCTTGTCCAATTCGGAATCCTCCCTGGTGGGGGGTGCGCCACCCCCTTGTGGGCTGGTGTGCCTCCCTCCTATGGCCCATATGGCCCATATCTTTCCCCGGGGGGTTCCGGTAACCCCTCCGATACTCTGATATGTACCCGATACATTCCAGAACACTTCTGGTGTCCAAATACTACCTTCCAATATATCAATCTTTACCTCTCAACTATTTTGAGACTCCTCGTCATGTTTGTGATCTCATCCGGGACTCTGAACAACCTTCGGTCACCAAAACACATAACTCATATAATACATATCGTTATCGAATGTTAAGCGTGCGGACCCTACGGGTTCGAGAACTATGTAGACATGACCGAGACACCTCTCCGGTCAATAACCAATAGCGGAACCTGGATGCTCATATTGGTTCCCACATATTCTATGAAGATCTTTATCAGTTGAACCGCTATGGCAACATACGTTATTCCATTTGTCATCGGTATGTTACTTGCCCGAGATTTGATCGTCGGTATCTTCATACCTAGTTCAATCTCGTTACCGGCAAGTCTCTTTACTCGTCCCGTAATGCATCATCCCGCAACTAACTCGTTAGTCACATTGCTTGCAAGGCTTCATATGGTGTAGAGCATCTTTATAATCACCCAGTTACGTTGTGGCATTTGATAGCACATAAGGCATTCCTCTTGTGTCCGGGAGTTGCATAATCTCATAGCCGGAGGAATATGTATTTGACATGAAGAAAGCAGTAGCAATAAAATTGAACGATCATAATGCTAAGCTAACGGATGGGTCTTGTCCATCACATCATTCTCCTAATGATATGATCTCGTTCATCAAATGACAACACATGTCTATGGCTAGGAAACTTAACCATCTTTGATTAACGAGCTAGTCAAGTAGAGGCATACTAGGGACACGATGTTTTGTCTATGTATTCACACATGTATCAAGTTTCTGGTTAATACAATTATAGCATGAATAATAAACATTTATCATGAATAAGGAAATATAAAATAACAACTTTATTATTGCCTCTAGGGCATATTGCCTTCACTATAGGCCGAAATAGGAGGAGAAGGAAAGGAGGGAAGGGAGAAGGAAAGGGGAGGATTTGGCCTCCCCCTTTCGTTCCCTCCCCCCTCTCTTTCCTTCCCCTCTAACACTTATGGAAGGGGGAGGCCGACTTGGAGGAGGCGCCCAAGTAGGATCCCTCCTACTTGGGGCGCCCCTTGCTGCTCCTCTCCCTCTCCCACCTATATATATGTGGGGGGCACCACTAGAACACACACCATTGATTCCTAGCCATATGCGGTGCCCCCTCCACAGTTTACGCCTGCGGTCATATTCACGTAGTGCTTAGGCGAAGCCCTGCGCGGATAACTTCACCATCACCGTCACCACGCTGTCGTGCTGATGGAACTCTTCTACTTCCTCGATACTCTGCTGGATCAAGATTTTGAGGGACGTCATCGAGTTGAACAAGTGCAGAACTCGGAGGTGTCGTATGTTCGGTACTTGATTGTTTGGAACAAGAAGAAGTTCGACTACATCAACCGCGTTGTCAAACGCTTCCGCTTTTGGTCTAGAGCGTACGTGGACATACTCTTCCCCTCTCGTTGCTATGCATCTCCTAGATAGATCTTGCGTGAGCGTAGGAATTTTTTTGAAATTGCATGCTACGTTTCCCAATAGTAGAGTATTGGCATGAACCAAAAATTATAGATACGACGGAGATGTATCATGAGGGGGCTATTATTCTTCTACGGGCTAGATTTCCATCATCTAGCCCCGAATTCAATTCTCCACATAACGGCCTTCATTACTATCTACAAAGCATTTCTCTGCGCCGAACCGCACTTTGGCCTTTGGCTGAAGATCTTCCATGTCAAGCCCAAGAGTAATGGCACCTAGCTCGTTGACTGTGGTGGGGCCATGATAAGCAAGCTTCAGAAGGTGTCCTGGCCAATGGGCACTTTTGTGGAGACAATCAAGGTGAGCAGGAGTGGTTCTATATCACCGAGCTGTCGCTGAAGGCTGCACAGAGATCCCCGCCTTTATTGATGAGCCCCCAAAGAGGATGGTTGGTATGTCTCCGTCGTACATATAATTTTCTAGGGACAATTACATTTGTACCCCTAATTGTAACCCACTTGTGACGCCCGGATAATTAGACTACAATAATCCCCTGCTAATGATGCCACGTCACCTCGATTACTGTTTATAATCTCGCGTTAGTTCAAAACCGATTCAAATTCAAATTAAATTAAAAGCAAACATCAAAAGATTTCAAACTCTAAAACTAAAATGTTCAAGTTGTAGAATATAAATCATAAATGATATTGATGCAGAAACCACATTTGTGTAAAGTGTTTAGATGCACTAAGGTAATTAAAGCAGCAGCAAAACATTTAATTTAATACCTTTTTCAAATTAATAAAATATTGAACTATTTTATTTAGCTGTCCAAATTAATGTGGAAGTGTTGTATTCCTAAATACTAATTTAGGTGTTGAAATTAAATTTTACAAAAACTAAAATAAATTAATTATTAAAAGAAACAGAAAAGATAATTATGAAAAGATAAAAAGAAACCAAACAAAAATAAAAAAAGAAAGAACTAGCAGCCGCCGGCCCAACTGGGCCATGTCCCAGCCAGGCCAGCCCACCCCGGCGCCCTACTAGGCCACCTCGACCCCCCGGTCAAACCCTAACCTCCCACTCCCCTCCACTCGCCCCCACTTCCCCCTCTGTTTTACCCCCGATCTGGATCGGGGGCTAGCAACCAGTCCCCGACGCCGCCCGTCGCCCTCGGTCCCCGACGCCGCCATCGCACCTGCGCACCATCCCCACCCCCTGCCGCTCTGGAGCCCCACCACCGCTGTCGCCCCCGCGCCCGGGGATCCTCTGCCTATCGTCATCCTCGTGCTGCCGCCACACAGAAGCTCCTCCCTCGCCACCTGAAGGCCTCGCCGTCGCCGGACCTCCCCACCGGACCTCCTCATCTCCTCGTCGCCGGCCTACCCCAGGCCTCGCCGCCTCTTCCCTGCAACGTTGGTGAGGCCCCCGGCCTTCGCCTCCCCTACTTCTCGTCCCCCTTTCCTCTCTATCACCGCGGCCACCACGCCCTCGATGGGGTCCGGCCACGCCCGCGGTCACTACGCCCCGCCGTGCCCCCTGGTCCTAGCTGCTGCGACTGCTTCTGCTGTTGCCCTGTTGGACCTCGTCCCCTCACCACCGCTCGTCGGAGCCGTCGCGCGACGCCAACCCGGCTCCCGCACTGTCCCGTTCACGTCACCCGACCCTCACACCACAGCCCCGCCTCTGCGTTCACCGGCGTCGCACCGCGCGCCCGACCCCTTCTCTCGCTGACCGCAACGCCCTCTCGGGTGCCCATCCGGGCTCGCCCGTTAACCCGTTAGCCCACGCCCGCTATGGCCCCCTCGCCTATGACATGTGGGGTCGTCCCCTAGAACGTTAAAAAAAGGAATTAATAATAATAATAATAAATAGAAATATCAATAAATTAATTAATTAACTAAATAATTAACTTAATTAATTCTGTTTAAATTAACTAATTAAGATTAATTAACATAATAACTAGTTAACCTAATTAACTACTGTTAATTAGCTAAACAGTCCCTAACAGGTGGGACCCACCTGTCAGGTTGACCAGGTCAACCGCACTATTGACTGCTGACATCACACATACGTCATGTTGACGTCATCCCATACTATTCTGGATAATGTTGATTTAAATTAATTAAATAAATTCCAGAAAATGATTATGACTTTAGAAAACCATAGAAAATAAACCGTAGCTCAGATGAAAATACTTTCTACATGAAAGTTGCTCAGGACGACGAGACGAATCCGGATACGTAGCTTGTTCGTTCGCCACACATCTCTGGCATAGCAAACACGCAACTTTCTTCCTCTGGTTCATCTGTCCGAAAATGCGGAACACCGGGGATACTTTCCCGGATGTTTCCCCCCTTCGCCAGTATCACCTCCTGCTGCCTTAGGTCACCTCTAGCACCGCGTATTGCCGCGTCTCGCTTTGTGATGCTTTGATTGCTCTGTTATTTATTGTGTTCCCCCTCCGTTACTTCTTTCCGATAGACCCCGAGACTGCCGGCGACCCCAGTTCGACTACGGAGTTGACGACCCCTCCTTCTTGCCAGAGCAACCAGGCAAGCCCCCCCTTTGATCACCAGATATCGCCTATTCTACTCTCTACTGCTTGCATTAGAGTAGTGTAGCATGTTACTATTTCGATTAATCCTATTCTGATGCATAGCCTGTCATTGTTGCTACAGTCATTGATACCTTACCCGCAATCCTAATTGTTTAGTATAGGATGCTAGTTTATCATCATTGGCCCTACATTCTTGTCAGTCTTCCTTGCTATACTATCGGGCCGTGATCACTTGGGAGGTGATCACGGTATATACTATACATATATAAATACTATACAGATGGTGACTAAAGTCGGGTCAGCTTGTTGAGTACTCGCAAGTGATTCCGATGTGGGGGCTAGAAGGACAGGTGGCTCCATCCCGGTAGAGGTGGGCCTGGGTTCCCGACGGCCCCCGACTATTACTTTGTGGCAGAGCGACAGGGCAGGTTGAGACCACCTAGGCGAGAGGTGGGCCTAGCCCTGGTCGGCATCCGCGGTTACTTTATAATAACACGCTTAACGAGATCTTGGTATTTGATCTGAGTCTGGCAACTGGCCTATACGCACTAACCAACTACACGGGAAAGATATGGGCACTCGACGTCATGGTATCAGCCGAAGCCTTTGTGACGTCAGCGACTGAGCGGCGCGCGCCGGGTTGGACTGTGTTAATGCAACTTCCTTTGTAATGGAGGTTGCTAGGTCTGCTCACCGGCCGCCCACGCAACATGCAGGTGTGCAATGGGTGATGGGCCCAGACCCCTGTGCGCATAGGATTTAGACCGGCGTGCTGACCTCTCTGTTGTGCCTAGGTGGGGCTGCGACGTGTTGATCTTTCGAGGCCGGGCATGACCCAGGAAAGTGTGTCCAGCCAAATGGGATCGAGCGTGTTGGGTTATGTGGTGCACCCCTGCAGGGAAGTTTATCTATTCGAATAGCCGTGTCCCTCGGTAAAAGGACGACCCGGAGTTGTACCTTGACCTTATGACAACTAGAACCGGATACTTAATAAAACACACCCAGACAAGTTCCACAGACAACCCGGTGATCTCTTTTCCATAGGGCGACGAGGGGAGGATCGCCGGGTAGGATTATGCTATGCAATGCTACTTGCAAGACGTCAATCTACTCTCTTCTACATGCTGCAAGACGGAGGCTGCCAGAAGTGTAGTCTTTGATAGGACTAGTTATCCCCCTCTTATTCTGGCATTCTGCAGTTCAGTCCACTCATATTGCCTCCTTACACATATACCCATGCATATGTAGTGTAGCTCCTTGCTTGCGAGTACTTTGGATGAGTACTCACGGTTGCTTTGCTCCCTCTTTCCCCCCGTTTTCCTCTTCTTCTCGGATGCCGCAACCAGAGTTGGAGCCCAGGACCCAGACGCCATCGTCGACGACTACTACTACTCTGGAGGTTCCTACTACTACGTGCAGGCCGCTGACGACGACCAGGAGTAGTTAGGAGGATCCCAGGCAGGAGGCATGCGCCTCTTTCGATCTGTATCCCAGTTTGTGCTAGCCATCTTATGGCAACTTGTTTAACTTATGTCTGCACTCAGATATTGTTGCTGCCGCTGACTCGTCTATGATCGAGCACTTGTATTCGAGCCCTCGAGGCCCCTGGCTTGTAATATGATGCTTGTATGACTTATTTATGTTTTTAGAGTTGTGTTGTGATATCTTCCCGTGAGTCCCTGATCTTGATCGTACACGTTTGCGTGCATGATTAGTGTACGATTGAATCGGGGGCATCACAAGTTGGTATCAGAGCCGACTGCCTGTAGGAATCCCCCTTCCCAACTCCTTGGCCGAAGTCAAGTCTAGACGTTGCAAAAACTTTTACTAACATGGCTGTGTGTCCTACCGGCACACGTCGCCATTGGGTGGTAGTAGGATCTTTTATTCCTCGACCTATACTCAGGGACTCTGACACCTCTTCTATTCGGGTTAAACAATTTTACTAACTCGGACTCTAGGTTCTCGATAATACTTTCTCCTGGAGAGCCCCTTATTACAGATGATCGTCTGCTGCACCAGAAGGATCCGAAGATACTCTCTGATGTTCTCTTGAGACTTTATGGCGTCGATTTTGCAATCCCCCTCCATCGATAAACCCCTATGGATAACCACGTATACTCGCCATTCATACAATGCTTCCTAGTTGATCTTGTTATTACAAGATACATCGAAATTCTCTCTGTTGTTTCAAGAATACTTTGTGCCTACTGCCTTGCAGTTCTTTGCCACATGAATACCCCTACGGATAATTCCTCGCTCTTACCAAGTATCCACTCATCCCTGGTTGTTCATGTGTTTCACAAAATTCTTCAAAATACTATCCGATCTTTCGAGAATCCTCATTAGCCTATGGCTCTTGAAATGCTTGTCTGCCTGCATTTTGGTTAATTCCAAATGACTAGCAATATTCATGGATGTCCTTTGCCTTTATCATCTTCGGTCCCTTGATTCAATATGTTGTGAATATTGCAATCCTTAATCTGATCCTAGAATTCATCCTTTCGGCTCAGACGTCATTTTAAACATGAGCTGGATCTCGACCAATCAAATTGCCATCGAATATACCCCTAAGCCTACTCAACTTATCCATCCTTGATCAGACGTTGCTTCTGATCCCCTGATTTGGAAATCATAATTCTTTTGCATTTGAACTTTGAATTAGTCAGATGTTTCTATAATAAGATCTCCTTGCATTCTTCTTCCTCTGGTTGAGTACCGATGCTCACATCAGATCCCTTGTGGACCATCGGTTCCTTTGTTGGATTTTATCTGACAGTGTCCTTCATATTGAATAACCTTGTGAGCCTTTCCATGGGTATATAATGCCTTTGGTAAATTGTATCATCTGCTTTTGAACAATGCTCTACTTTCGAGCTTGTATTATTTACTCCGAAGCTTGTGGTATATGTTCCTAAGATGCCCCGATGGGTTGAACCTATTACTTCCTTAATCTGTGGGAACCCGAGAGTTCTCACGAGTCATATTCTTCTGGTATTTTGCTAGATAAAATTTCAACACTACAACTTCTTCAAAAGTGAGAAGTGAATGAAAGGTTATGCATTGGAGAAGTGGGAGTCGACCTTGAACTTGGTGTTCATGCCCATGGATACGATGTAGATCTTATCATTAAAGCTTCTCTTAAATTAATTATTCCTTTGGTATAAGTTCATCTTATATCTGGGATCTGGTCTTTTGCAATCGTGGATCCGACCATGTTCTCCTCTAAATACCATTTCTCGTGCAAGTTTAAGCACTTGTCTTCTGCAGGGCAATACCCTAGTCCAACCTCTACTTTGATCTGTCATCGAGTATTACCCCCGGTATCTCGAGAATATCAAAGAACTATGTTGCTCCCTGAGTCTTCATCTAGTATTGCTTCTCATCGATTTCAGATTTCCCCCGGGTTCTGGGTTGTCATCAACCGAGAACACCGATATGTGAACCAATTCCGCATTCCGGTTCGATAACCCCAAGTAATTTTCGTTGCTTATGAGTTTAATAATCCTTCAAGTCATTCCTAGCCTAATCGGCTATATCATTATAGTGCTAATTTTAACTGTGCTACCTGGTCCTTATTCCCGGAGCATAATTTTCGATGATGAGCTAAGCTTATGTCGATCTTCCTCATCATATCATTTTGCCTTGAACAGCGAGCTTGATTTTGAGTTTGTGTTGTACTCATGGCTCCAATAACCTTTCGCTTCATCAATCCTTTGACTTGATGTCATCATCGATCAATTACATCTTCATGAAATCTCTCGACAATTGTGTCGTGATCATCATCAGTATTCTGAGCTCTTCCAGGGTATCAAGAATTCATGATGAGAAATACCATCCTTTCCCTCGATGATTTGTATTATCATCGACCACTTTATTGCCTTCCGTTCAAGACAAACTTGTTTGTGTTTTGTGCAATACCTTGAGTTCCTTGCTATCCAACATTTGTTCTCCTTTACCTTTGAGTATTGCCATTTATGTCAAGATGTAGAGAGAATTTCACCAGCTCTTAAAAATTCTTGGTACAGTGATGCTTCTCGCCATCACCATCCTTTTCTTAGTCCTCGTGTTGAGTGAACTCTGATGTGCGAATTTATTATCTCTAGCTACCCTATTGCTTCAGAGTTAATGGACAATAATTCCAATTTAGTGTATTGGTTACTCAATCGCCATTCCGACGTTGGTCGTGCAACCCAACCCATATTTCGGGCGCACCTTTCAACCAATGTTTAACTGTGTATGTTTTCCTCGGGCACACATCATTAATATCATTTGATCTGACAAATGTTATCTCCTTGTTCACATGATTGTGGAAATCCATCTTTTTGGATATCTCGAGGAATTGTCGCTGAGTCCATCAGCCACCCCCTCATCCTCTCCTTGGTTTACTGATGAACTCTTGTTTCGGAACTCGCTTCCATAGTTCATTTCCCGAGAATTTTACAATGTCATCTCGTCAATTTGTGTTGTACCTTTTCTTCTCAGGCATCCCGAGTCTGAGGATTTTGACACCAATCAGATCTGAATCTCTGTCAGATATGATGGTTGGGACATATTTCCAAGAGTTATAACATTGGTCTTTATATGACCCGGTAAGGTGATGTCATGCCTAGCACACCTGTCCCGAGGCCCTATTGTTATAGAATCCTTTTCAGCAAGGCTATCCATTCTTCCATGAGGAAATTGTAAGACTTATCCTATAAGTTGTTCCTGATGGATCCTTTTTGTTTCCAAAGTCTGATCTTCACCTATTGACCATTTCAATGCTATCTCGAAGCATATCTATGGTACTCCGATTTTCATTAGGAACATTTGAAACCCAATACTAAATGTTTCCTGCTCAATTATCCAAACCTGTATGGGTAATGTCATGAAAATTCTCTCCCCTACCTAAAGAGTTTTCTACATTATATCCTGTCATGGATATCATGCTCTGCTTGTCCTTGGGAAGGATATACCCTTGAAATATGTGTTTAAACACATTTTCCTTTCCATTGTTTTGTTTAATCTAATAATCATATTTTCCTTTCCATTGTTTGGTTTAACCTCTCTTGTGATCTATATGATCTAAGCAGCATTATTCTCCTACTTATGTAAACACCACGGTGTACAATTCTGTCAGCAAGACCCTGTTACTATTGTTGATGACATTCCGGTAGCCACCGATGGACGAGAACTTTGCCTATTGGTCCGCCTCGTTCAACAAGCAGGAAAATGGTTCTCTTTGTCCCTCACCCTTGGTACCGACATTGTTGTCGACATAACTGATAGGCTACCATCTGACATGTCTTGCTATCATGACCGTGCAAGATGTCAACACCCTTCCTACTTTTAACCACATGATGGGCCCATAACCCACAGTTCCACAGGATCAAAACCTGACTCTCCTGTACAGCCCTGTTACTAATGGTTATTCCCCATGCTTGGCTTCGTATTTAATTCACGGGCCACCTTCCTAGTGCTCTATTCTGGTATCAGACACAATACTTACTCTCGCTGCTCTGAACCCCTTTCTCACTCTGGTTCAGACTTCGAGCAGCTATCTATCTGCTTGGAACCTCTTATTGTACCTTCATACCTTACTCTCGATGTATTTTATATGTTCAACTCGAGAGATAATCTTATGCTCATTCATGGGTTAACCCCAGATTGTTTCCCTCATAAGCATTCTGTCGTAACCGGACTGTCCCTTACCTATTCGTAATTACGAGACAAACCCCGAAGAAAGGATGCGACTTCGTCAAGATGACCTGAAGTAGAGAAATGAAGACATCAACGACAGGGATCAACTTCGCGAAGAGCAAGCCAGGATGAGAAGTCCCGCTAGATTCGTAACCAAAACATTTCCCCCTTTCACTACCTCTTAAATCTCGGGGCGAGATTTCTTGTAGTGGAGGAGAATTGTGACGCCCGGATAATTAGACTATAGTAATCCCCTGCTAATGATGCCATGTCACCTCGATTACTGTTGATAATCTCGCGTTAGTTCAAAACCAATTCAAATTCAAATTGAATTAAAAGCAAACATCAAAAGTTTTCAAACTCTAAAACTAAAATGTTCAAGTTGTAGAAAATAAATCATAAATGATATTGATGCAGAAACCACATTTTTGTAAAGTGTTTAGATGCACTAAGGTAATTAAAGCAGCGGCAAAACATTTAATTTAATACCTTTTTCAAATTAATAAAATATTAAACTATTTTATTTAGCTGTCCAAATTAATGTGACAGTGTTGTATTCCTAAATACTAATTTAGGTGTTGAAATTAAATTTTACAAAAACTAAAATAAATTAATTATTAAAAGAAACAGAAAAGAAAATTATGAAAAGATAAAAAGAAACCAAACAAAAATAAAAAAAGAAAGAACCAGCAGCCCCCGGCCCAACTGGGCCATGTCCCAGCCAGGCCGGCCCACCTCGGCGCCCTACTAGGCCACCTCGACCCCCCGGTGAAACCCTAACCTCCCACTCAACTCCACTCGCCCCCACTTTCCCCCTCTGCCTTCCCCCCCCGATCTGGATCGGGGGCTGGCAACCAGTCCCCAATGCCGCCCGTCGCCCTCGGTCCCCGACACCGCCGTCGCCCCTGCGCACCATCCCCACCCCCTGCCGCGCCGGAGCCCCACCATAGTTGTCGCCCCCGCGCCCGGGAATCCTCTGCCTATCGTCGTCCTCGTGCCGCCGCCACGCAGAAGCTCCTCCCTCGCCGCCTGAAGGCCTCGCCGTCGCCGGACCTCCCCATCGGACCCCCTCATCTCCTTGTTGCCGGCCTACCCCAGGCCTCGCCGCCTCTTCCCTGCAATGTTGGTGAGGCCCCCGGCCTTCGCCTCCCCTACTTCTCGTCCCCCTTTCCTCTCTATCACCGCGGCCACCGCGCCCCTCGATGGGGTCCGGCCACGCCCGCGGTCACTAAGCCCCGCCGTGCCCTCTGCTCCTAGCTGCTGCGACTACTTCTGTTGTTGCCCTGTTGGACCTCGTCCCCTCGCCACCGCTCGTCGGAGCCGCCGCGCCACGCCAACCCGGCTCCCGCGCTGTCCCGTTCACCTCACCCGACCCTCACACCACAACCCTGCCTCTCCGTTCGCCGGTGTCGCACCGCGTGCCCGCCCCCTTCTCTCTCTGACCGCAACGCCCGCTCGGGTGCCCATCGGGGCTCGCCCGTTAACCCGTTAGCCCACACCCGCTATGGCCCCCTGGCCTATGACATGTGGGGTCATCCCCTAAAACGTTAAAAAAAGGAATTAATAATAATAATAATAAATAGAAATATCAATCAATTAATTAATTAACTAAATAATTAACTTAATTAATTCTGTTTAAATTAAATAATTAAGATTAATTAACCTAATAACTAGTTAACCTAATTAACTACTGTTAATTAGCTAAACAGTCCCTAATAGGTGGGACCCTCCTGTCAGGTGACCAGGTCAACCGCACTGTTGACTGCTGACATCACACATACGTCATGTTGACATCATCCCATACTATTCTGGATAATGTTGATTTAAATTAGATAAATAAATTCCAGAAAATGATTAAGACTTTAGAAAACCATAGAAAATAAACCGTAGCTCAGATGAAAATACTTTCTACATGAAAGTTGCTCAGAACGACGAGACGAATCCGGATACGTAGCCCGTTCGTCCGCCACACATCCCTAGCATAGCAAACACGCAACTTTCTTCCTCCGGTTCATCTGTCCGAAAACGCGGAACACCGGGGATACTTTCCTGGATGTTTCCCCCCTTCACCAGTATCACCTCCTGCTGCCTTAGGTCACCTCTAGCACCGCGTATTGCCGTGTCTCGCTTTCTGATGCTTTGATTGCTATGTTATTTATTGTGTTCCCCCTCCGTTACTTCTTTCTGGTAGACCCCGAGACTGCCGGCGACCCCAATTCGACTACGGAGTTGACGACCCCTCCGTCTTGCCAGAGCAACCAGGCAAGCCCCCCTTTGATCAGTAGATATCGCCTATTCTACTCTCTACTACTTGCATTAGAGTAGTGTAGCATGTTACTGTTTCGATTAATCCTATTTTGATGCATAGCCTGTCATTGTTGCTACAGTCATTGATACCTTACCCGCAATCCTAATTGTTTAGTATAGGATGCTAGTTTATCATCATTGGCCCTACATTCTTGTCAGTCTGCCTTGCTATACTATCGGACCATGATCACTTCGGAGGTGATCACGGGTATATACTATACATATATACATACTATACAGATGGTGACTAAAGTCGGGTCAGCTCGTTGAGTACCCGCAAGTGATTCCGATGTGGGGGCTGGAAGGACAGGTGGCTCCATCCCGGTAGAGGTGGGCCTGGGTTCCCGACGGCCCCCGACTGTTACTTTGTGGCGGAGCGATAGGGCAGGTTGAGACCACCTAGGCGAGAGGTGGGCCTAGCCCTGGTCGGTGTCCGCGGTTACTTCATAATAACACGCTTAACGAGATCTTGGTATTTGATTTGAGTCTGGCCACTGGCCTATACGCACTAACCAACTACGTGGGAAAGATATGGGCACTCGAGGTCGTGGTATCAGCCGAAGCCTTTGTGACGTCAGCGACTGAGCGGCGCGCGCCGGGTTGGACTGTGTTAATGCAACTTCCTTTGTAATGGAGATTGCTAGGTCTGCTCACCGGCCGCCCACGCAACGTGCAGGTGTGCAATGGCCGATGGACCCAGACCCCTGCGCGCATAGGATTTAGACCGGCGTGCTGACCTCTCTGTTGTGCCTAGGTGGGGCTGCGACGTGTTGATCTTCCGAGGCCGGGCATGACCCAGGAAAGTGTGTCCGGCCAAATGGGATCGAGCGTGTTGGGTTATGTGGTGCACCCCTGCAGGGAAGTTTATCTATTCGAATAGCCGTGTCCCTCGGTAAAAGGACGACCCGGAGTTGTACCTTGGCCTTATGAAAACTAGAACCGGATACTTAATAAAACACACCCAGACAAGTTCCACAGACAACCTGGTGATCGCTTTTCCATAGGGCGACAAGGGGAGGATCGCCGGGTAGTATTATGCTATGCAATGCTACTTGGAGGACTTCAATCTACTCTCTTCTACATGCTGCAAGATGGAGGCTGCCAGAAGCATAGTCTTCGATAGGACTAGTTATCCCCCTCTTATTCTGGCATTCTGCAGTTCAGTCCACTCATATTGCCTCCTTACACATATACCCATGCATATGTAGTGTAGCTCCTTGCTTGCGAGTACTTTGGATGAGTACTCACGGTTGCTTTGCTCCCTCTTTTCCCCCGTTTTCCTCTTCTTCTCGGATGCCGCAACCAGACGTTGGAGCCCAGGACCCAGACGCCACCGTGGACGACGACTACTACTCTGGAGGTGCCTACTACTACGTGCAGGCCGCTGACGACGACTAGGAGTAGTTAGGAGGATCCCAGGCAGGAGGCATGCGCCTCTTTCGATCTGTATCCCAGTTTGTGCTAGCCATCTTATGGCAACTTGTTTAACTTATGTCTGTACTCAGATATTGTTGCTTCCGCTGACTCGTCTATGATCGAGCACTTGTATTCGAGCCCTCGAGGCCCCTGGCTTGTAATATGATGCTTGTATGACTTATTTATGTTTTTAGAATTGTGTTGTGATATCTTCCCGTGAGTTCCTGATCTTGATCGTACACGTTTGCGTGCATGATTAGTGTACGATTGAATCGGGGGCGTCACACCACTACTCAGATTTGCCCCTAATTTCAAAGCATGCTCAATTTTTCCCCTCTGCCTTTAGTAGCCCTTATAGAAATGCCCTTCTGCGACGTTACCGTCCGGTCAAAGAGCTTTGACCATCACGAAAAAATAGCAAAAAAAAAATAAAAAAAAACCCTGAAATTTTATTGGACCGAAGGTACCTAGGTGCGTGCAAATTTTCATGCTGTTTGGATATTATAGGAGCTCGCAAAGGAAAAACAGTAAATATGTACGCATGTGAACAATAAATACAAAAAAATAGCAAGAAAAATAAAAAACATATGATTTTTTTGGCATCCAAGATGCGTGGGTGCGCAAGATGTGTGCCAAATTTTGTTGTGTTTCGACATTGTAGGAGCTCGTGGAGAAAAATAACTTGCCTCAGGAAAAACTTTTAAATAATGCACTATTTCCGTTTCTTTTTGCTAGACCTCCTCGCATGTCATTTGATAACAAAATTTTGCACACACTTTGCGCACCCGAGCATTTTGGATGCCAAAATTTTTATATGTTTTTGAATTTACTATTCAAAGACGTACAGATTTATTGTTTTCCTTTACTACAAGCTCCTGGTATGTCTAAATAGCACGAAGAATTGCACGCATCTAAGTATATTTGATCTCACAGAAATTTAGATTTTTTTTTATTTTTTTGCTAGTTTTTCAAGATGGTCAAAGCTCTTTGACCGAACGGTAACGGCGCAGAAGGGCATTTCTATAATGGAAACTAACGACAGAGGGACAAATTTAAGCATGCTTTGAAATTATGGGCAAATCTGTGTAGTGGATTTCAATCAATGACACAAATGTAATTGTCCTAATTTTTTATTGTTTCATACCAATATTCTATAATTTCACATACTTTTGACAACAATTTATATTATTTTTGGGATAACATATTGATCCAGTGCCCAATGTTAGTTTCTAATTTTTTTTCATGTTTTTCAAAATTTACTAAGATTTTTTTTGAAATAAATGTGATTTTTGGGAGAAGAATTAAGGCAAACGGAGGCACGCGGTAATCGGCCTAGCGTGGCCCATTGTTTTACAGTTTGTTCTCATCTTCCCATTTATTGAGCGAGGGGATATTCTCGTTTTTCTGGTCAAACTGGTTGCGTCAGGTCAAACATGGACCGAATTGTTTACAATTATTTTCCGTTCCCAAAACACCAGTAGCATCTCCATAAAGGAAGACATCGTATTCTCCCTCCTCCATTTCTGGTCTTCCGAAATCCATCCTGTCAAACAAGAAACAAACCTCCTCTTTCTCCCTCCTCTCCCCTCTTCGAATCATCGCCGGAGCACGAATTGGCCATAGTTTCTGGATTCGACGATGAAATCGCCATTGCGCAAGTTTCGGGGCCTCGCCCTCCCCCACCACCACAAGGAGAAGAAGGACCAACGGCCGCCGCCCGCCAAGCTCGACAACCTCGTCGACGCCGCCCAGGTTTCGCCGACTCCCTACTCTGACTACGATTTCTTTTCCTGGAATCATTACGCGCTGCTGGTTTGGAATACGCCCTTAAATTGGATCGCAAGGGGCTTGGCCGATCGAGAAGTTAGCGGTATTGCCGGGCTGTTTCTATTTTGTTTTTGTGTGTATATCGGTCCTTGTTGTTGGCTGCGGTGAATTGTTTTTGCTCGTAGCGATTATGTGAGATCGAAGGGAATCAAACTCCAGCGAGGGATAGAGAGATCGTTTTTTTTTTCTCTTCGTCTGCCTTTCTTCTTCTACGCGTGAGGATGAACAAAGCAAGAGTTCTATGCGACTGCTGTAACGATATTTTTATATTTCTATAATATGTGAAATTTGTGAGAGCTGATTGTTTTATGTGTTATTCTGGCTGTTACACGCGTTTGATATTTGTGGCTTGGCTCTGCTGGTCAAAGTCTACGGCAGGAAACTTTTAGTGGAGAAAGGTGCTATCTGGAACGAGTCTCGGGTCAGCAATTCAAAGTCATTAGTGGAATAATTTTTTATATGCGATAAACTTGGCTGATGATTG
Organism: Triticum dicoccoides; assembly: GCF_002162155.2. Taxonomy (NCBI): domain Eukaryota; kingdom Viridiplantae; phylum Streptophyta; class Magnoliopsida; order Poales; family Poaceae; genus Triticum; species Triticum dicoccoides. The sequence continues at coordinate 445,580,668 of NC_041383.1, read as the reverse complement.
TTATATATCGAAATATGTTAGTGCTTGCTGCTGATTTTATATATGTTCAAGATTAATATCAGAAAATCTTTTATATTTAGGGAGTACTGATTGCTGAGTCATACCGGCATCTTCCATTTCAACAGCAATGTAGTCAGTCCAACTTAGATGAAAGTGATTGAGGTGTTGATAGATGCTTGAAAGGGACTACGGGATTTTAGTCATGGCTACATTTGTAGAGCAGTACCGTGGATGAGTGCAGTGCTCTGATTAATCTGTAAGAAGTCTTTTATTTCATTTAGCTTTTCCTTTTGATGTTTTGGGATAAGAATAAAAAGTTGACGCTTTTGCACGCGGCGATAATGAAGGAGAAGATTTAAGCATGCCAATGTTAAATGTAGTATGGTTTGCTTTTGCATACTGGTTCGTTTCGCTAGAAGGCTACCACTGCCATTTGTGACTTGCAGATGGGGCATGTTACTAGCAAGCAGTGAATCTCAAAGCTGTTGACGATGTACTATTTGCTATTGCCCTTGTAGGATCAAAACTTCAAATATCTATATGAGGTGGGCCAAACCTTAGCTTTTGTACAACGTGATCTAATGGATCCAGACTGCCAAATTCCTGTCAGAATGGTTTTTCCTGCTATTTGTTAATGCTCACAGTTCACCTGTCACTGACAGCTGCAAAGATTATCAATCTGATGAAAATACGTTTTTGTAACCCAACTTATGTGAGGTTCTTATTTTGCAGGAGATGGAGGAAATGAGAACTTGTTATGATAGCTTGCTTTCGGCTGCAGCTGCAACAACAAATAGTGTATATGGTATGCTATAGCATTTCTTTGATGTAGTAATTTTTAACGAGACAACGGTGCCCAAGTAACGTCTAATAGAGAGTGTGTGCTCGTATTGTAGTACTTTCATAATTCATTGTGATCAAATGTACACAGAGTTTGCAGAAGCTATGGAAGAAATGGGAACTTGCTTACTTGAGAAAACTGCATTGGATTGCGATGATGATGACAGTGGTGAGTCATCTGAATTTATAAGCACATATTATCTGGAAACTTGCATTCCTGGATTTATTCTTAGCAGTCTTTGCAGCAAAGGACATTTCTTGATTAATAAAGCTAACTCTGTTATGTTTCATGTTACTGTTTTTTTTTCTTCGTCAAAATTACCAGATCCTTCATGAAAAACAAATACCCCTGATGCTACTTTTTCTATGCATGTGATTATTCTAGATCTGTCCATTCGTTTCCTTATGGAACAAGGTGATAGTCAGATTTCAGTGAATATCGAGAGCGAAATTCTTGTGTTGTTTGTTTTGGAGATCTACTTCCTTAGTCATAGAAGTATTTGGTCCTCTTGCGTTATTCATGTGGTCTTTTACCTGCAGGCAGGGTGCTGATGATGCTAGGAAAGGCTCAATTTGAACTACAAAAGTTTGTGGATAACTATGTAAATTTTCTTTCTACCTTAGTAACATTGAACTGAAACAGTCTTAGAGTTGCCATACTGTCATCTTCGTTGTACTGTAATACTCTGTCCTGTAATTGTTATTTTTTTCAGCGTACAAATATCATAAATACAATCACAAACCCTTCAGAGTCTCTTCTCAAGGAGCTACAAGTTGTAGAGGTTTGATCTTTTTGACTATGGTTGTCTCAACTTAATTAATACAATTAGTTGCTACCTTCACATTTCGTAATGTCATTCCAATTTAGTGTTCGTGCAGTAATTTCATCATTTCTGAATACTAACTAACTAATTGAATTCCTTTTATACTTCAATTTGTGAAACCATGACACGCTGTCTCTTTCATTCTTACTGATGCAGGACATGAAGGACCACTGTGATCAGAAAAGGTACAAACTTTACCTTGAATTTATGACATTTACCTTTCCTCTCTCCAAGTTCTAAAAAATGTTTTTTTTTTGGCTTCAGAGAGGAATATGAAACCATGCGGTCAGCCTATAAAGATAAAGGACGATCAAGGCATCCCAAAACTGAAACATTCTCCCCAGAACAATTGCAAGCGTCCTATCTCGAGTACCAAGAAGATGCAACATTATTCATATTTCGCTTGAAATCATTGAAGCAAGGTCAATTCTTGAGTATTTTAACACAGGCTGCTCGCCATCATGCTGCTCAGGTACTTTAACTCTTCTTCACAGGAACTATTAATAATTTAATATGGCTCATACGGTGGTATACACTATAACCATCTCATAATTGTTTGAACTTTCAGTTGAGTTTTTTCAGGAAAGGGTTGAAGTATCTAGAGGCTCTAGAACCTCATGTAAAAGCAGTTGCTGAGAAGCAGCACATTGATTATCACTTCAGTGGACTAGATGATGACACTGATAATGATGATTACAGCTCTTACCAGGACAATCATAGTGAGGGCAGTGAGTTGAGTTTTGACTACGGGATAAACTTTCCTGCTTCCAGAAGTTCAATGGATGTAAGCTAACCTTTTCCCAACTCGTCCATTCAATCGTTATTTGACTCATCTACTAAAGACTTCATCGAGTCTCACTTTGTACCCCTTAGTGTTATATCAGTATCCAGTATCTCCTAATATGAGCACTTCGCGAAGATTTATCTGTGCTGGTCAATACTCAAGTTTTTTGTGACCGCATAGTCTACTCAGTTTAGGTTTCTTCAGTGTCAGTTAGTAGTCGTGGCACTCCCCTTGGCCAGCTTCCTAACATGAGGTTTTGATTCTGTGATGCTGGAGAGCAGCATACAATTGGATAATGGGGTGGGAGGGGAGAAGAGGGATGAGGAGCAAAATTCGTATTGCTTCAGAACAAAAGATTACAGTCGTCTCTCTTCATACAGTGCCCATGTTTTAAAGTGGCATGCCTGTTTAGACTAAGAAACCAACTAGGACTTCTGCTTGCTGATTACAACTATGTCTTTTGTAATCTATGGGCTCCAGCTCTGAGCCGCCTCAAGGACCAACTCCTGCCTCTGCTCAGCTCCCTAGCCTGCTGAACTTCTGTCGCAACATGTGAATTGCATGCCGCAGCAATGTGAATTTTTACTGGTATAGCCTGTGTTCTTCTGTAATCTTCCCCACATAATAAAAGAATACTTAGGAGGAATTAGATGGGCCTGCCACTTGATCTTTTAAGAAAAAAAAGGTTCATGAGGATTGCATCTAATGGTAACAAACAAACATCAGGAGAAACTATGCTTCTGATATTCATTTCGTTTTGTTAAATTTTAACCGGTAACTGTTGTGAAGTTAATTGGTTTTCAGAGTGCTTCCTGTTGATGCTAATTTTAATCCGAAAGTCAGTTCTTGGCTTTCCCTAATTCCTGTTTTCTAGACCATTTTTGGTTACCATGGCCAAATGAGCCAAAGAACTACCATCCCAGAACTTTTGAAAAACTGGATCTAAGAATAGGCTGGTAACTGTATGGTTAGACGTGTATCGCTCTAGAGCAGTAGTGGTGGTGGCCTGTATGTATGCTCAAAGTATGATAGTGCTGGGGTTTCCACATGAGAGTTTAAAGTGCACAGTAGAAACATATATTAGTTGAGGTTCCAAATATAATAACACCACGTTAAACATTTTAGGCGAGGATAGGACTGAAGCCCAAATAAGTTGGTACTCATTCGTAAGCCAATTCAGCATATGCTGCCTGGACTCTGGTCTCTGGTGGCATTCATGAGTGCAGTGCAATGAATATGAAAACTTGTTTTTATATTCTAGAATGGAGTGTTGCTAGGCCTCAGTTTGCTTGCGGTTGAGGGTTGGCCTCACTGTATTGTGCTCATGGATTGTTTCTTCTAATTAGAAAGAGTAAATTGCTGGAAGACACAACTCTAGGGGCTAATAACGCAGAACTATAACTCTAGGGGTTTCGAACTGATACTCCAGACTCTGGGGGTAAGTAATAACTACAAAGAACTCATAATCATGTTGAACTCTTGATTAGTTAGCTGAAGAGAAAACTGGCAGGCGGCACCCACATGTGACAGACTAAGGCACTGGCTTGGCTCACTTTTGGCTTGAGCCATTAGTTGAGCTCGGCTCGAGCCGAACCGAAGCTGAGCTGGTTCTATTTTTGCCGGAAGTTACAAAATATGTCCAAACTTCCAAATGGTTGGTCAAATGTGCTCAAAATTTGCCAGAACACTCAGAGAACGTAGATTGAATTACTAGGTTTTTTTTTTCAGTTTTTTGGTATTTTTGTGGTGATTTTTTTCTTCAGATTTTTGGGTATTTTTTCGAATTTATAGCTGGGCAAAGTATGCTGAATTTTTTCTAGAATGCTCAGGAAACTGGATTGAATTACTATCTTTTTCAGATCTTTTCTGAAAAGTATGAATTTTTCTCAGAAGAGCTCGGTGAGATGAGCTCACCTACCGGCTGAAGCCGAAAATGTGCCGAACAACTGCCGTAGTCAATGCCATGCCGCCCTGTCTATTAGTCTATTAGAGTTCGCTTTAACAGACTAATTGAGATGATTATGGTTTTTTCTTACTGCTTGCCCCTTGAGTCTAGAGTAAAAAAAGGGCAACCTGGTGCATGTAGCTCCCGCTTGCGCAGGGTCCAGGGAAGGGTCCGACCACTTTGTGTCTATAGTACGCAGCCTTTCCCTACATTTCTGTAAGAGGCTGTTTCCAGGACTTGAACCCATGACCTCATGGTCACAAGGCAGCAGCTTTACCACTGCGCCAAGGCTCCCCTTCCCCTTGAGTCTAGAGTATCAGTTAAAAATACCAGGGTTGTAGTTTTGTGTTACTACAGCCCTAGGCTCGTGTTTTGGTTGATTTTTCTTTTCTCCTGGCAACTTTCAGCAAATTAAACACTACTTTCGCGCTAAATATCAACGAGTTATCTATTTTACTTTGAAAAACTTTGCTGTTATGGTCCACCAAAGCTGGTTACAAATTGCATTGATATTTGGTAGTAAATTGGGGATAACTGAGGTGAATTTGCGGGAGAGCAGAATCAGAGATACGGAGCAGAGGAACCAAATGAGAGGAACACGATACTTCCGATCTGCTCTGTCCTTTCTAGCTAACGTTCTTGTGCTCCTTTTATGTGTCATCCCACATACCTGGGCTTGGTGACCCCGAATCTATACGGCAGCACAGCTCAATTCCATTCCTGGGCAGATGCATCACAGTGCTCACCCAGACTTTCCATTCCCATGTTTTAACTAAAGAATATTAAAATACCTGTCTTATCTCCTTTCTTTATTATCCTTTAAGTTCTAAACATCATTTGTTTTGTCTGTAGTTGGATCAGTCTAATATGGCAAGTCCCACGAAACCTCTGAAGGAACATGAGCAGGTAATCCTTGAACTTCTAATCATGCTACCCTTGCCATTCCCATGGTCAACGAGTTACAAGCTGGTTACAAGCATTCTCTTAAGGAAACGTGTAGCCATGGTATGTGCTGCCACATGGTAGTCTAGGTTAACCTGAAGTGGACCTGTTTCCATATCAAGTTAACTGCTGTATCAGTTCTTTTTCCCTTCTTTTGGATATGAGAGTTTTGGGGCATTGATATTTTGGTTGAAGTGACGTTCAGTTTTTACTGGTGATAAATATTTCTGATATAGACTCTTCACAATTTTCTATATAGATCACCTGCTTGAAGCAAACTGTCATCATCCATTCTAGCCTACAGATTGCCGTCATTTTTCTTTTGTCAGTGGTGTGTGCCTATACCGGGAACTATTAACACTCCGTAAAATATCACTTGATGAAGCACACTAATCTGAACTTCCTTTCTATATAAGGTTTAAATAACAGTGTGATAATCAGATTGGGATTTGTGTATGGTCCTTGCTTCCTTCACTTGTTCCAGCCCTTGTTTTTTTTTTTACTATTTTTATACTCCCGCTCTCGTTATTTAAGTCTGACGGTGCAGCATTTTGAGTGTGTCCTGAAGTTCTTTTAATTGCCGTTTGTTCACTTACAGGAACATGCCAAACAAATAGAGACTGATTTTGCAGCTCCTCGAGTGAAGCCTGAGTTTGGTACTCAATCAGCACCAATTTTTGCTGATAATGTGCTTGATCCATCTGTGAGGCTTCGCAAGTTGAATTCTCCAATGTTCTCGAGCCCACTACAGTCAAGTAGAACAAATTATTCCTACAAACTCCCGACACCAGCTGATGATAAAATCTGCACTTCAGCAGGCACCAACAGATCACCTCATTCAGATAAACCAGAGAGTTCACATGTGGCAGCAAATTTGTGGCATTCCTCTCCGCTCGTGAAAGATTATATGCCGAGCTCCTTGTATAGCGGGCCTGTTAAGATGCCATCAAGTACTGAGAGGAGATCATCACCATTAGTTTATTCCTACTCCACTTCAGATTCCAAGAAAATGAAGAGGGAATCTTTTTCTGGCCCAATTCCTAGTAAAGCAGGGTTAAGCAAACCCTTGTTTTCAGCTGCTGGTCACAGAGCATCAGTAAATTATCCTCCTCGTGTTATGTCAACAAAATCACACGGACCAGGTTCTCTTCCATCTGTGGCTCCAAAAGTCCCTAGGATAACTTCACTGCCAACAACATCCCCCAGAATTAGTGAGCTTCATGAGCTGCCTAGGCCTCCTGCACCTTTAGACACTCTCCGGCCTGGTTTGGTTGGATATTCTGGTCCTTTGGTATCAAGGCGGCAAATTCCTAACGTACCAACCCGTGCCTCCCCACCGTCAAATACAGCATCACCGCTTCCACGGCCACCTGCTGCCATGACTCGCAGCTATTCTATACCTTCAAACAGCCAAAGAACACCTATTATTACTGTGAATAAGTTGTTGGAGTCTAGGCATAGCAGAGAGAGCAGCGAAGTTTCCTCGCCCCCACTAACACCTATATCTTTGGCAGATGTCTCCCGCAGATCAATAGCAGAAACAACTATAGACACCAGAAGGATGAAGGGTAAGTTTCTACTGCTAAATAATTGGTTTCACACATATTTATCTGTAAATAATAATTTCATGTTTAATCCTCACCATAGATTTCTGTTCTGAACTGTGCCTTAAGTGTTGGTTTTACTCCATTATTGTTTTTGATCATCTCACTGTGTTATGTTTTCCATTTTTAGATATATGCTCTTTTCGATGGTTTCATTGGTTTTGATCATGGCATTGTGAGTAGTTTTAGGGAAAGTATTTAGATCATACTATAGTTGACAAGTTCACATGTGAATAAAATGCAATCCACTCATGATTTTTTTGCAACATTCCAATATTCAGATATATTCAGTATTTTACTGCACAAATGCTACTACACACAATGTAAAATGCCATGTCTAACTATATTCTATTCTTTGATTGCAGAAACCTCGTGAGCACTCACACATCCAAACCTGTCTATAATTGTAGGCAATTTTGTACGTATGTAGTTTTCATTCTTGGTTTTCTTCAATAGTCTTTGGTGTATTTTGTGAAACAAAAAGGTGAAATAAAGATAGCAATATTTTACCTTCATTCACATATGAAAGACTTCCTATCCTTGGCTTATTTATTTGGCCTACTTATTGTATTATTTTTACTCCATGGCTTGCATATCTGAAGTATTTATTGGATTTAGGTGTATCTGTCCACCATTGTCCTTGTTTGCACAGAGATTCGGTTTTTCAAAGAGCGGGATGATATATAACTCAAATGGTTGAATTATTGTTTCTTTAATAAGTGTGTATATATACAGTTTTGTAGTAAGAACTTCACTTCACAATTATGCAGTCTACTAAAAACAAATTTGTGCCAAGTTCGAAAAACAAATCTGTGCTGACATAATTATACCAAGCCTGTATTTGTGCTAATTATATATACATGATAATGATTTGATGCTCTCCTAACATAGTACTGATGGTCCATTCGTCCTGAGCTGAATTCGTGGTGGGGTTTTAAGTAAAAAATAGCACATGATGGAGCTAGACTAGAAATGGGAGGCGTCGTTTCCATGATTGTGATCCGAAGTCTAATAATTGGGCGTTGTGAGTCAAAGGTTAGGTATTAGCTTTGAGCTTTTTTCTTTTTCGAATCAAAGGGCTCACATTAATTGGTTGGAATATGCTTACAATCCTTCAAAAGGAGCTGAAAAATCAGGGGAGGTGCATACAAGATCAAAATCGACCTATTCGCACGACATATTTCTGATTTAGCTAACCCATGAGCCCCCCCTTTGGACGTGTTGGAAGCGAACATCTCTGAAGCGTGAAGATGGCCTCCAGACTTCTCGGTACTGGCGATCTATGACCTAATCTCACTGCATTGGATCAACGAGCGGGCGACATTGGAACAGTTCGGCTCCAGGATGCAATGCATGCCAGCACGTTCAGAAGGCAGTCTTTTGTCCCTTCAACGCATGCCAAGCGCTCAGCCACTTTGACTCGTACCACCCGGAACAGCCGCTACTAGCAACACTTCGCCTCTACAGTTTTGCACCACCTCATCTTTGCTACGGAGCTAGCATCAACATTTACTTTGCCCTTCCGTCCGGGGGAGGAGACAATGCAACCGGGGGAGCCACTGCAACGCCTTTGAGCACTTCTGGTGCCAACAGTCTATTTTTTTATCAGTTGCTTTGTGTGGTATGATAGCAACATCCTACAATCAGAACAGAGCAATACACATGGATTCGTGCTACTAGCGAGATAAAAAAAAATCTTTATGGTGGACCTAAGAGAAAAAAAAAAGGCAATCAGGAAACCGCACAAAAAAAGCGAGGAGAAATGGTTAGATAAAACAAGCTTGGAGTTGTAGAGCTGTGAAGCCAGGAGATACGCTATACACGCCCTGTAAAAGAAGGGAGGGAGTGGATCAGCAAGAAATAGCCATGTAAGCTTAGAAAAATAAATCGGGTTTTTCTGAAGCACCGGTGCTTAAGAAAAGCTTGGTTTATTTCTCTAAGCACCTCCCCTAAGCACCTCCCATTGTACAAGGCCTAATCAGTTCAATCATCTTGCAATCATCAATTCAAAATATCCACACCTCAAGTTGGAGGGGGGCGCCATATTAAGGCTGCGTTTGGAATCCCTCCGCTCCATAACTCCCCTGCTGAGCGGAGCAGCATACAGTATAATTTTGAGGAGTGGCCAATAGGGTGCTTCCGCGTGCTTCACTCCCCTATGAAGGAGCAGAGGATTGCCGAACACAGCCTAACAAGTAGAATTAACGACCACATACGTCGGCACATGTATTATTAGAACCACTATTGGTTGCATACGTCGGCACATGTATTATTAGAACCACTATTAGTTCATCTGTGGCTGTCGTGAACGTACGATGCATGCACATGCTAAGAACAACTCTAGCAGAGTCTTCATATTGGCAGCCTTCGTAAAAATTATGGAGGGCGCTTCATATGCATTTGAAGGCTGCCAAAGCGATGCGCATGCTCAGAATCCCATACATGTAGCTTAAAAAAGAAATCTCCTATGAGACCTGTTTATCATTGGCTGCAAGACCTCTTGCTTCTCCACCTCAACAATGGAAGGTTTTCGTACTAGATTTCAACATGGATTACAACTAGGATTTGAACAACCATAATTGTGATCCCCTACTAGAATGTGTGTTATGGGCTCTTCCTCCTTTTTGAAGTGACCTCGCGGGCGGAAGAGGCTTCGGCTACGGTCGGAGAGCATGGAGCCTCGCTCTTTATAGGCGGGAAGGCGGGAGCGACGGCCTCACGTTTAATGGTCAGGCTCACCTCTCATTGCTTGCGTGATTGGCCGATGGGACTGAGCCTCATAATTCCGCTTTGGGACAAGGCAACGTCTTGGTCGAGGGTGACGACCCGGTTTCTCTGCCCACGGTTTGACGATGACCCGTTAAAGGGTTTTCGGCCCACCCATATGGTGTGTCTCCTCGGAATCACTGCCAGCAGGCAAGGCCGGGGGCTACTGTCCGTGATACGGAAAACGGGGTCCCCCGGATAAAGCAATACGGTTCATCCCCATCTCCGGCAACGTGCGTTAGTAGGCGCTACAAAGAGGCACTATGAATCTGGTGTTCGTGGAGTCATCTGACGGCAGAGTCCCCGAGTGCTTTTGACACCACTGTCCCTCCCTGGGAGACGGGGGTTATGTGGTGAGCCCTCACTCACCATTTGGGTACAGGTGCTTGGTGGGGCAGGGTTGGCTTTCCGGGGTGGCCGATATATTTATTTGGCCAGCTTACGTGGTGGCCACGGTGTGGCCCGTACCTAGAAGAACAATGATGACAAGGGTGGTCTGACCTTTACATCAGCTCGCATGACCGGGCTAGCCATGAGCCGGATAGGATGTCTAAGGATGGGCATGTTTGACTTAGGCTATGGCCCAGGAAGGCGAGCCCCTACCCACTCCATTCCGCTAACAACGGAAGCCTAGGAGGTATTGTAGGGGTACAACAACGTGGCGACATGGGAGTCCTCTGCCTACCACTATCCACCCAGTGGCAGCGTGATGGACCCCCGCGTGGGCGATGTGCAAAGGATGCCACCCCATCCTAGTCGGTCACATAGGTCAGGGGGGTGGTTCTTCTTCCGAGCTATATAAGGAAATACGAAAGGTCGTCCGAGAAAAGGTGATGGAGAGAAGGTTTAAGAGTTCAATGTGCCTGTTGTATGCAGGAGAGCTCTCGATATACAACAAAACACACATGAAACAAGGAGTAAGGTGTTACACCTCGCGCGACGACTTGAACCTCTGTAAATTGTGTCTGTGTCTAAAGTGATTGGAGTGTTTTAACCCTGGGCCGAACAATCTAGGAGATCTCACTGGTCTTTGCTCTCGATGATCACCTATCGACAGGCTGTCTCTGCTTGGACAAGGAGACAATTGTGTGAGGACGTTGATCCCTTCTTAAAGGCGTTGCTGCGGAAGAAATCGACTAAGTCATAGGTCTTCATGTCATATCCTGTAAGTTTGCTTAATATTTAATAAGAATAGATGTGTGCATCACAATGATGCAAAGGATGGGGGTTTAACCTCCTGTTCGAAAAAAAGATGGTATTCTAATTCTTGTTCTCTTGATATTTTGCATTCCAAAATGTCAATTTTTTGCGCAAATATTTGCAAGCACACGCAATATAGCCTGTTATGTACTCCCTCCGGCCAAAAATATAGTGCATATTTAATCTAAAAAGTTAGTGTGTATTATTATTAAAGTCAATGTAAAATTTGACCAAGTTTCATAGAAAAATTAATGAACATATAGATTACTAAATCAATATTTCTAGATTCATCATGAAATTTGATATTTTTTTCTATAAACTTGCTCAAACTTTGTGAAGTTTGACTTTCATAGAAACCAACACGCAGAATCTTATGGGACAGCGGGAGTACTATTTAGTATCACTGTTAACCGGTTTTCTAAAATCTCTCTTGATGAAATCTTTGTTAATTTCACAAAGATTTCACGTAGTGGTCTACTTGTATGCTAGATGTAGAAAATGAATCTAAACTGTACTGTTGGAAAACTTTGAAAGAGAAATCCAAGCCCAACTTTCCGCTTCATGATATCGTTGGCTCTAGAAAAGGAACTTTTCCGTGCATGAAGCCATGGCAGCCATCAAAAGTTGTGATATTCTTCATCCAAAGACTTCGGTTCCTGTCTCCGTCCCGTTGCAAGAATAAGGGCACGCGATCGTTTTTGATTGACACGTAGAAGATGAGGAATGGACAGAAAGTTGTGTGAAGTCAACTGCCCCTTACCAACTTGGTAAGGCCAAGATGCGTTCTGAAAGGGGGAAAACGGTTTCAGAAAGCAAAGTGCAACTTTCATGCACCAGGCATTTGATTGTCGAAACAAATTGCCTGAATGTGAACAGTTGGATGTTCAGAAACCTTCAGAGTAGCATGAGTAGTTACCTCTAATCTCTGTACATCCTAGACTGGCTTTCTATTACCCCAACAGATAAAAGGATGCATTTATTTAGTTCGACAAGCCTTCTAAATATGAGTTATCCAAACCCAAACTGCAGGGAATAAATAACTTTAAATAGACGTGGACGACGCCCTCTCCTCGTCCCCACATCACAAAAGCATAAGGCAGTCTGCAAGGTAGATGAGCTCTTCTCCAAAATGATACTACATATCCAAGAGGGAATATATCGAGATTTGCCTTGGATTGTGTGAATCACGGCGTACTTTCTGTTTTATTGGAAATGGAAAATCGGAATGATAACTGCTGTGTCGGTATTGTTCTGCAAGTGTATGCACCTCTCGCCATTTAACTGAAAATGTTCATGCCCGGTGGACCTCAGCCTCCGTATCCTTCCCCCTTAGCCTAGTGATCGAACCGAATATATTGCGGTGTCACGAAATATATATGCGTCAACGATCAGTGACCGGTATCTGTGGAGGCTGCGGATGGCGGCACACTGATAAGTTAGCATCCTGGCCCCCGCATTTTTCGCTATAAATAGCACGAAACATAAGCCGCAATGCGTCACCAATCTTCGGTAGGAGGAAGAAGCCAGGGAGAAGAGGTGCCTTGCATGAGGGCCAGAGCCTCCTCGTCTGGTAGCCAAGGATGACTTGCCTATATGCTCTTTCAGAAGCCCCGGTTATTACATGACTGGTTTCGGATGAGTTCCATGATAGGCGGTCACCTTGGCTAGCCTGAGCAGCTCTTGTCTGTCATGGAAGGCCTCTCCTTCTCATTCTTTGCCATTCTATCACAGGGTGTCAGGACTGTTTGAATTGCAGTTGACAGGTAATATGATTCATGAATAGATATGGCCTGTAGTTATTTGTTTCCAATGCTCCAATGCATCTGCCCCTGCTATCTACGGTGTCCTAGAGAATTGTAGATGTCCTAGAGAACAGTAATTGCTATTTTTCTGCTCTCACGGCGAGCCAAATCATCACAATTATCATAGCCGTTGCATAAGCTAGCTCAGTCCACAATACCCGTTCGATCAAGGTGTTGAGAGCCTCTCCACTAAACAGCATGCAGTATCCTACGCTTACATTTTAAGTGGGTTTTAAATACCATCATCATCTCCTATTAAGTTCAGACTCGGGTATGGTTCGCCCACTCATCACATGGCAAAGCAACGTGAGCAACACTAATGCTTTCTTATTCGTCCTTCATGGTACAGCTTGTGCATAGAACGTAAGTTAATGTTCAGATTTCTTATTTTGTTCAGGTAGGCCGGACCATGCAAGGGGATAGTACATTTTATTTTTATGAAACCTTAAGAGAAAGGGTTTCCCCCGCTTTATATTATAAAGCAACAGCCGAGCATACAACCACCGATACCACAAAAAAAAAGAAAAAAAAAGAAGGCAACAGAGGATACAAGATGCAACCGGACAACAACAGTCCTGACAACTCTAGAAGCTAGGACATCGAGGACCCCGGCAACTTCAGGACATGCCCACGATACGCTCACGCTAATGGAGCGGCCCGCCTCCGGAGGAAGCGCACAACCGTCAACTCCCATACCGTTGCCGACCATCCGAGAGCACGCTTGATCCCGGATGGACTAGGAGAGGATGGCAACACACCGCCACGCTGGTAAAGCTACTCCGATCAACGCCACCGCCTCGGGCCACGCCATGAAGAACACCGAACATTGTCGAGCAGGACCAACTGAAGACCGGCAACCGACCACGCCAAAGCCGCGACCACCACGCACCCGTCCCAAAGGCGGCGTCTTCAAGAAGAAAGCGACGCCAAGACGCCATCGCCACCCAATCCAAGGGGATTCGGGTCTTCAGCCGGGACAAGGAGAGGAGGAGCATGGGCTAGGACTCGATGCCGACCCCAAGAAGTAGAACGGCGACGGAGCGCCACCGGCATCGTGGCTGCCGCAGCTCGCCAAGGGTTTCCCCCATCCATAGCCTACTCCGACCAACCACCAAACCAGCCACACGAGGTTGCCGGCAACCGAGTTGGCGTGAGCGGCCACAGAACGCGGAGGTCGCCGTCTTCAAATTGAAATCCGAGCTCACTGTCTGCTCGCCGCCCACACGGCCAAGTCCAGCGCCCGGAACCATCGGCACCACTTCCCCCCGTCGCCAGGGAGGGGCGCCCTCGCCGAAGGAGGCCGTCGCCGCCGCACCCGCGCCACCCAAACTGGAGGCCCCGCCGCCATGCCACCTGCCCCGCCAGCCGCCGACCACGGCAGGGGAGGTCGCCCGTGGTCCAGGCCGCACGCAGCCCCCGCCACCCGTCGGGCCACCGGCGCTAGATCTGGCCGGATCCAACGGGTGCGGCACCAACAGAGACCGCGGCCGCCGCGCCGCAAGAGGAGACCCCGCGCATGACACCGCCAACCACGCGCGCCGCCGCTCAGAGCCCCTGCCGCCTCACCGCTGCACCCCGCGCCAGCGCAGCGCCTCCGCGCGCCCGGGCTATCCCGCACCAGCCGGGGGAAGGCGAGAGGAGGGGAAATGAGGCCCCCCGCCACCGAGGCCAGCCGGGCTTCGCCCGCTGGCCCTTGACGGCGGCGGCGAGGGGAGGAGGAGGGAGGGAGGGCGCGGGGAGCCGGCGGCTAGGGTTTCCCCCGCGTTGCTCGCGGGAGCGACGGCGGGGGGAGGGACTGGAAAAAAAGCTTAAGTTATCTATCATGTTTATGAAACTTCAATTACTCTGAGCATGTAGGCCAATGTAAGTCACCATGTGTCATGTCAGCACTTCCTGTTTTGGGTTTTTTTTAAAGGAGGATGACCCCCGGCCAAGACCCTGCTGCGCCACACTGGTGGGACTCCCCATTGTCGAAGCGTGACGTGGGATGCCGCTTCACCACTAAAACCGCCCACTGGTCCCTCGAGCCAATGCACACCTCCAAGAATGACGCCCCAAGGAGGGAACGACACAGGAGCGCAACCATTATCGGATCGACCAATCAAGGGTTTCCTCTGGAGGTAGCGAGTGGAGTTGGGAGCTTCATCTCGATGATGCCTTCATGAAGGAAGCGACGCGAAGGGCATCACCATTACCGGCTCGGGCCACCGGCCGAAGACCAAGTGTTCACCCGGATCTGTCCCAAGAACATCCAGCCGACAACCTGTACATCTGCAAGACCACCTTCAAAGCCCCGGAGCGAGTCGCCCAGATCCGGCGATCATCCATAGTCGCACTGCCACCGTGGTGTATCATGACGCTCCGGCCACTGCCGAACGACGTCACCACTGGAGCATGGAGAGAGGGCTCCCACCCCATCGTGCCATGCTGGAAGGGCCGTTAGGATGAATCCCAAGCACGCTCTTCACCATCTATGTACCTAACGGGATCCGGGGCCGCCGGACCATCAGAGTAGCTCCGCTTTGGACATGGGTCGTCCACGCTATGCAGCCGAGGACAATCTGGGCTTCACCGTCTACCACCACCCGGGGCCGCCGCCCCGGCGGATGTTCTTCCCTCAAGCTCCTTACTTCAAGGGTAGCCTTGCTCATTTGCCAAGGACCCCTAGGCTATATAAAGCCTACCATGGGCATGTAATCAACTCACTTTCACTTGAATACACTCAAGTGGAGGATCACTCTTCCCTTCCAAGCCCCTTTAGGAGAGCAAATAAAGGCTGAGAACTCGGCGCCCAAGGGACCTTGTAAAGCTCGGACTAGTCATGAGTCGTGGGACTCCGAAAACGACTGCACTCTAAGTGCCCCGAGCGATGGGCATCACTCTCAATGACCCTCCAATAGGATGGAGGTCATGCTCCCACGAAGCGGTTGAACCTATTTTACAAAAAGATCATCATGTCACTTTGTCAAGTGTACGGGGACCTTATATAAGGTCGTTGTACACGCCCTCGCTAATCTCTGACCATGCTACTAAGGACACCACCTAGTAAAAAGTTGATTCTTGCACGTCAACACAACTTTGATCATGATGCCCAGAACATGCTGATGAAGATGCTGCAACTGCAAATCTTATTGAGGAGCCAGATGAGGATGTATCAGTGTAACCAATGGTTCCTTTCATTGGCATGATTTTTGACAGTGTTGTCAAAGCATACAATGATTATGCGCATAAGATGGTCTTTGGCACTCACATTGTGACCTCAAAGCACATCAGGAAGAGAGGTGTTAAGAAAGTTCTTATCAAAAGGTTTTTTTAATGCATACGACGTTTCCGGAAAACTGTTGTGACAAGTCTTCCCACAAAAAAAACTGTTGTGACAAGTCAATATGATGCTAGTGACATGAGATTTGTCGTTCAACAAAAAACTTCCAACAAGCAGGTTGGTGTCTCTATTGATATGAGTGACACGAGGAAGAGGAATAGGTTGGTGCTCCATGCCTGCAAGGCGCATGGGTGTTAGCCTCCGAGATGATAGTTGGATTGTGATCGTTTCCAGGTTGAGCACACACAACCCATGATATCGCAGCTGGGCCACCACAGGTACTTCTGTTCTCACGGAAGGATCACAGAGCAACCCTATACCTGGTTTCCCTACATAACCACAACACATCGACAACAAATGTGACGGGGCTCCTTGGATATGCACGTTCTTGCGATCCAAGGAGTTTGACGTATGTGAAGAGAGATGTGACGGACTCAACAGCAAAGCTACGACAGGGCCTGTCGCAGGAAGACTTGGAGTTGACTGTTGAGTACTTCAAGAGAAGGAAAGTATATGACTGAAAATTATTTTTTGCAAAACAAGTGGATGTCGATGGAGTATTCAGGTCTAGGTTGATGGAACGACAAGAGCATTAATACCCAAAGTACAGAGATTATGTGTTTTTGGGACATAACTTTCTGCACAATCATTACAACTTGGCGACTGCGCCGATTGCTGGGACAAACAAGAGCTGCAGATACGAAAAAAAAGGTATGGTGAGTGATAAACCGGGAATAAGCAAGAGTGAAAACAGGTCTGAACCTCGGGCAACCGAGGAAGCCAACATCATGGACGCCGGTGAAGCAAAGAGGACGCGGACGACCAGCAACATCACCGACAAAACTGGAGGAAGCCCGTACAGTAAGGCCATGTTTGGAACTTCCCCGCTCCGTGGAGTTGAGGAGCTGGGTTTTGGCAGCTCTGTCTAGTTAAGCTAAAGTATGATCTGCTCCGGGAGCGGAGTTAAAGGAGCCGAAAGAAACTGAACGCAGCCTAAATGGGTGCAAGAAGGCCCCACCATGCGCGGTGCGTGGGGTGCAATGCAAGATGGCATACGCAAACAGAAGGCAGCCGGAATAAGAGGAGAAAGAAATGTATTGGACACCACCCCACACACAACACAAACACACTTAAAGAGACGACAACAAAAAACACCCAAAACGACACCAACGAGCCACTGGCCGACAGAACCAGAAACACACGGTCCCAGGGACAGCGTCAAGGCCAAAGAGAGACGCCGCGGTGAATAAATCAGGATACGGTCCGGGCAGAAAAAGGCTGGGTTAGGCGTGTTGAACATGTGTACATGTACGTAGGTCTGGATTTCGTATGCAGTACCTGCAATGTCTGTCTCTCTCTCTATGTACGTGTATCTTAGGAAATAAGATACCGGTCGCACCCCTTGTATCTATATATATGTGCCCAGTGCACGATCAATGAGATATCGATGCATCAAATCACGCAATTGCGCCGTCGCCTGGGACGCAGTATGTGCTCCAAAATGGGCTGGAGGATTGGGAATACCAAACCTCAGATGGCTGAATGTGGCCATGCAAGCTAGGTGGCCATGGCTTCAACGGGTGGACTCGAGCAGGCCTTGGAGTGAGTTCACAATTAAAGTTCCAACGAATGCACAACTTTTGTTCCAGGCAGCCACCAAGAGCGAGGCGCATTGTGGAGGAAACACCCTTTTTTGGGAAGAGCGTTGGATCAATGAGATGAGGGTACAGGAGATAGCACCAACTATATACGGCATGATCCCTCGACGCGTCAGATTTATGAAGCATGTGGCATCGACCATTGAGGATGGTTCTTGGGCTATGGATGTCGGCCCGGACCTTGGAGAGCAAGCCTTGAGGGAATTCTTATCCCTATGGCTGTGCGTGCACACGTGGGAGCCGGAGGTGGATGTCTTGATATGATAGCATGGTCAGACGAACAGACGCTACTCGGTGAGGTCGCATATGCGGCAGGGTTTTGGGGCCAAGAGGTGGCACCTATGGCGGAGCTGACCTGGACATCCCGGCCCCCCTCTAACTGCAAGT
This sequence comes from Triticum dicoccoides, assembly GCF_002162155.2. NCBI lineage: Eukaryota > Viridiplantae > Streptophyta > Magnoliopsida > Poales > Poaceae > Triticum > Triticum dicoccoides. The sequence continues at coordinate 445,562,594 of NC_041383.1, read as the reverse complement.
TCTTCACTTGGCTAGCACTACGAGATCGGTGCTGGACCTCGGATAGACTTGCACGAAGAGGGTTACCGCATCAGGACGCTTGCCCTCTTTGCGACCAGGAGGAGGAAACGATCAACCATGTGCTGCTAACATGTGTGTTCGCTAGATCCATATGGGCTGTGGTTTGTGAGGCATTGGGCAAGCTGGATTGGACACCGACGGCGCAAGACACGCTTGACATTTGGCTTCGGGATAAGCAAGGTCCGAATAACCTGCGGCGCAAGGATCTTCATACTATCTTCATTCTCACTATTTGGGAGTTGTGGAAGCATCGCAATGCCATTTTGTTCGAGGGAGCATCCCCTTTGATGGATGTGCTTATTGCTAGGGTCAAGTCCGAAGGGAAGATATGGTCGCTAGCCGGCAAGTTCAAAGGGGACATTGAACCCTTCTTTGGTAGCTTAGAGAGGTGGGCACGTAGGGAAGGATAATTGTAACAGAAACTTTGTAAAAACATGGTGGAGGCAATCTTTGCCTTTCTTCTTTAATATATAATATGCACGCTCGTGCATATTCGAGAAAAAAATCACTTCTACATGGTATCTATCGCAAGTCGATCCTCTCGCTTCCGCCTACCTTAGCCGTCGCCGCTGTCGCCGCGATCTGCCGCCGCCGCCGCCCTACAACGCCGCCGCTACCACCTCCCCGCGCGTCCTCCCCTCCCCGCCGCGCCGCCCTCCCGCCGCGCCACGCCACTCACACCGCCGTGCCGCCCTTCTTCCGCTGCGCTGCCCCCTTCCCCCAACCCTAGCCGCCATGTCGTCCAACACCTCATCCATCTCCAACCACTTCGCCGTGGATCCTGCTGAAATCCGCGACATCAACGTCCACGCACGCGTCCCCGTCGTCCTCGATGCCTCCAACTCCACGTACTTTGCGTGGAAGACGTACTTCTTGTTGCTTTCCACGAGAACAACCTCGTGGATCATGTTGACGACACTGTTGACTCCCGCGCCATGGTGGACGACCCTGAGTGGACCGCGATCGACGCCACAATCATCTGGTGGTTCTTCACTACCATCTCCAAGGACCTGTTTCACACGGTCGTGAGCGCTGGCGACGACGCCCGCGCCATGTGGGTTAAGCTGAACGACCTCTTCACCGACAACAAGCTTCAGCGCCGCATTTTTTTGCAGCAGGATTTTTTTGACTGTCACCAGGATGAACAGTACATTGATGACTACTGCCACCGCCTGAAGACGTTGGCGGATGAGCTCCGCGACATCGGCGCCAAGGTTGATGACTACCTCCTCCTCAGCATGCTCACCGCCGGCCTCAACGAGGACTTCGGCAACGCCGCCTCCAACCTCACTTTGATGCCGGATCCCTCCATCCCCAAGTTCGTGGCATACTTGCGGTTGGAGGAGCGCCGGATGAAGGGGGTCAAGAAGCGTGTGCAGCATCACGCCCTCGCCGCTGGCACCTCCCGCGGCGCCCTGATGACCCACAAGTATAGGGGATCTATCGTAGTACTTTCGATAAGTAAGAGTGTTGAACCCAACGAGGAGCAGAAGGAAATGACAAGCGGTTTTCAGTAAGGTATTCTCTGCAAGCACTGAAATTATCGGTAACAGATAGTTTTGTGATAAGGTAATTTGTAACGGGTAACAAGTAACAAAAGTAAACAAGGTGCAACAAGGTGGCCCAATCCTTTTTGTAGAAAAGGTCAAGCCTGGACAAACTCTTATATAAAGGAAAACGCTCCCGAGGACACGTGGGAATTATCATCAAGCTAGTTTTCCTCATGCTCATAGGATTCACGTTCATTACTTTGGTAATTTTATATGTGGGTGGACCAGTGCTTGGATACCTCCCTTCCTTGGACAAGCATCCCACTTATGATTAACCCCTCTCGCAAACATCCGTAACTACGAAAGAAGAATTAAGGTAAACCTAACCATAGCATGAAACATGTGGATCCAAATCAACCCCTTACGAAGCAACGCATAAACTAGGGTTTAAGCTTCTGTCACTCTAGCAACCCATCAGCTACTTATTACTTCCCAATGCCTTCCTCTAGGCCCAAACAATGGTGAAGTGTCATGTAGTGGACGTTCACATAACACCACTAGAGGAAAGACAACATACATCTCATCAAAATATCGAACGAATACCAAATTCACATGACTACTTATAACAAGACTTCTCCCATGTCCTCAGGAACAAACGTAACTACTCACAAAGCATATTCATGTTCATAATCAAAGGGGTATTAATATGCATAAAGGATCTGAACATATGATCTTCCACCGAATAAACCAACTAGCATCAACTACAAGGAGTAATCAACACTACTAGCAACCCACAGGTACCAATATGAGGTTTTGAGACAAAGATCTGATACAAGAGATGAACTAGGGTTTGAGAGGAGATAGTGCTGGTGAAGATGTTGATGGAGATGGACCCCCTGCCGATGAGAGGACCAATGGTGATGACGAGGGTGACGATTTTCCCCTCCCGAAGGGATGTTTCCCCGACAGAACAGCTCCGCCGGAGCCCTAGATTTGTTCCGCCAAGGTTCCGCCTCGAGACGGTGGCGTTTCATCCTGAAAACTTCCTTATGATTTTTTCCAGGGCAAAAGACACCTTATACCAGAAGATGGGCATCGAGGGGCTTCCAGGTGGCCCACGAGGCAGGGGGCGCGCCCAGGGGGTAGGGGCGCCTCCCACCCTCGTGGACAGTGGGTGACCCCCTCTAGTGCTTTCTTCGCTCAATATTTTTAATATATTCCAAAAGTGACTTTCGTGGAGTTTCAGGACTTTTGGAGTTGTGCAGAATAGGTCTCTAATATTTGCTCCTTTTCCAGCCCAGAATCCAGTTGTCGGCATTCTCCCTCTTCATGTAAACCTTGTAAAATAAAAGAAAAAGGCATAAGTATTGTGACATAATGTGAAGTAACAACCCATATTGCAATAAGTATCGATATAAAAGCATGATGCAAAATGGACGTATCAACTCCCCCAAGCTTAGACCTCGATTGTCCTCAAGCGGAAGCCGATATCGAAAAATATGTCCACATGTTTAGAGATAGAGGTGTCGATAAACTAAAATGTGGACATGAGGACATCATAATCATTCTTAGAACGACAATATATATATATATATATATATATATATATATATATATATATATATTGTCATATGATTTCTTATGCTAAAAGTAACAATCTATTCACAATGTCAAGTATGAGTCAGAAACTTCATTGAAAACTAGCAAACTATAATCTCAGTCATTGAAGCAATTGCAATTTATCATAACATCGGAAAGAGTCAAATATAAGAGATTTTAAACAAGTCCACATACTCAACTATCATTTAGTCTTTCACAATTTGTAACACTCACGCAATACTTATGGGTATGAAGTTTTAATCGGACACAGAGAAAGATAGGGGCTTATAGTTTCGCCTCCCAACCTTTTACCTCAAGGGTAATGTCAACAATAATATTTTATGAGGGGGAAAGGCAAGCTCAATGTTGTGGTACTAAGTCTGACAGTAAGAATAGGGGGTACGTATGAGGAGGCAAGGCCCTAGCTACAGCGACGGTGTACACACGAGCTTTACGAGTTCAGGCCCCTCTTGGAGGAGGTAAAAGCCCTACGTCTTGGGGCCCTGAGGCGGTCGATTGTAATATGGATGTGTGTGTTACAGGGGGTGCGAACCCTTCTCCCAAAGGAGGGGGTGGCTTATATAGAGTGCGCCAGGACCCCAGCCCACCTCCATTACAGGGGTTCAATGTACATTAAGACAGGGTGCTACTGGTAACGCCAGCTATAAAGTGTATTTAATGACATTTAAGACTACGGAGTGAACGCCTGACCGTTGCCGTCTTGAGTGACCCCTGATCTCCTGCGGGTCGAGTGGTTTCTTGTATAGTCGAATGACTTGGTCTTGGTCGAGTGAATCTTAGGAGTGAGGGGTATCCGAGTGAGATGATTCGTCGAGTGGATTGCACTCAACGACTCCAGTTGATACCCTCTTCTGTTCTTTGAATGTCTTTGCTTCTATGGTAGTGACCTTGGGTGGGGTGTATAGGTCAGGCCTATGACCCTACCCTAGGTCTATGCCATTGTCATTAGTCCCCGAATGGATTGAGGACCGAGTGGAAAGAGGGTTGAAGTTGGTCCTGCCTGGGCTCTCGTGCTTCACAAGTATCCAAGCTGGATTGGAGGCTTACGCTGAAACTTCGGCTTTGTTTCAGTCGCCTTGATCGATTCAGAAGTTGTCGAGTGGAATCATGCTGGTACTCGTTGAGTGTTGCTTCGATGAAAAATCTTCGGCGCGATTGGTTACTACAGATCCCGGATCTCACGGGATTCGAAAATTTGGGGAAGCACGCGAGGCGGAGCGCGCCGTAGTAAGCGGGATGGATAGACAGGGGCGCCTCGATTTCTGCGCCACCTTTTTCACCATGTACCTGGGGTGCGACTGTTGCTGGATTTGACAGGATTGCTCGGGCCCATTCGTCAGCCACTCGGAAGTGGGTCCTTAAAAGGCATCGGGGCCGAGGCGTCAGCACTTTGCGCCCTCAATCCCCTTCTTCTTTCTCCGCTTCTCCACTGCATCTTCTTTCGCCCTCGACACCGCCATCCCGCTAGTGCACCGCCCGCCACCATGGTGAAGGACAATATGGCGGCCCTGGAGCGTGCAAAAAAGGCGACGGGGGCAGCGAAAGGAAAGAAAATGAATCGGGTGTCGTCGTTGAGGTCTGCATTGTGCCAGGTTGGATCCAGGGCGATTGGATCTGATCTTTGCTCTGGCAAGAGGATCTGGAAGAGCTGGCCACCTCCGGTTTGATCATTTCCGGGGCCGTGAGATTGCCGGAGGGGGAGACGGAGCCTCAGCCGCGGTCGGGTGAGTGTGTCCTGCTTGCTACCCATGTTGACCGTGGCTTCTCTCTCCCTCCGCATCCTTTTTCCGGGGTTTCTTGAACTTTTTCGGTGCTCAGCTCCACCACTTCTCTCCCAACACTATCACGTACCTCGCCGCGTTTGTGTCAATGTGTGAGAATTTCTTGGGTTGTCGACTGGACTAGGGTCTTTTCAAACACATCTTCACAATCCGCTCTCAGACCGTGAAGAAGGCGAATTCGAGTGACGAGAGGACGCACGTGATCCAGATGTGCGGGGGTCTAGGGATCCAGATGAGGAAGAGGAGCGCTTTCCCTCCCATGTCACTTCCCGAGTCGGTCAGGGGCTGGCAGTCGACCTGGTTCTACTGCCAGGATATTGCGACCCCCGGTCAGTCGACCGGTCTTCTCCCTTTTTCCTTAGGTCGTGCCCAGCAACCTTCTTCTCTGACTGTGACCACAGCGGAGAGAGTGGAAACGAACATGTTGGTTGAGAGGGTAGTCCAGTTGGTCCGCCAGGGTGTAACTGGCATGGATTTGTTGGAGGTGTTTCTCAGTCAACGCATCCAGTCGCTCTAAGCTTGTGACCACTCGATGTGGATGTACTCGGGAGCCAACGACACCGCTCGGGTTCACCCAGAGGAGGTTACGGATGAGAAGGTGGCCCTGTGGCTGAAGGGCATTACAGGAAACAAGGATAACCCCAGGGGAGCTAGGAGAGTCGATCCATTCGACACCAACAACCAGCCAGACAAGGTCTGATCTTCGCCACCGAGTGTACTTCAATCTGTCTTGCAACTGTTTCTGAATCTGGCTGATATTTGATTGACTTCTTGTCTTGTAGGTTTATACTGAGATGTACTCAATGCCCAATGGTGAACAAACCCTGGAGCAAGACCAGGAGGGAGAGGACAGCGCAGAAGAGAGCGGCGACTGGCAATCTCCAGAATATGACGACGAGGAAGAAAGTGATGAGTCGGACGATGAAGAGGTACTTGAATCACCACCTCGCTCAGAGCGTCGATCCAAGCAACTCGAAGATCCAGCGGGCGGGCGCGGCAAGACCGTGGCTCCGAGTACCCAAGCACACAAGCGCACTCGGACTTCGACTCCGGAGTCGACGGAGAAGGTCGCCAAGCAACCCAAGGTCGCCCCTTTGAAGCCTCGAAAGACCTTGCCCAAGATCAAGATGGACGTTCATGTTGCCTCTGGGTGAGTGCTCTATCTTTCTGCGTTTTCTTCTACCGACTCATACTTCTGCTCTGACCGAGTGGATTATGAACTTTTTCAGTGCTGCAACTTCTGCGACTTCCATGGACGTTGACAAGGCCCTAGGTGATGAGGAGGCTGATGACGCGGCCACTTCCAAAGTTGGTACGCTCTGGCCAACTTGAATTTATTCTGCCGACTGGGTTGTTGGTCGATTGAACTCTTAAGGTTGCTTTTTGTTGCAGCTCCACGGGACGTCATTGAGCTTCCGGATGAAGAAGAAGAAGTGCCTCTGAGAGAGAGGAGAAGGAGGGACAGGGCCTCAAGCGGGAGGGCGACCGAGGGTCAGGTGCCTCAGTCGACATCGGTGCCTGAGATAGTGGTCTAGCGATCTGGAGATCCGGCTCGGGCCAACGTTACCTTTGCCAATCCGCTGTCGACTGACCGTCCTTCGGTGTCGACTGCTCAGTCTCTGCCGCTCCCGTACAACTCCATGCGTCAGACCCTGTGACTGCTCCGATTGTACTCCGTCATCGCTCTTCGTTGCATATCATACTCCAGATGACCCGGCGAGTGCCGTCAGGGAAGCCCTTCTTCAGGCAAACCTCATGATGGAGCAGATGAAGGTAGTGCACAAGGCCAGCCAGGTTGCCTACAATGCCAGCACTGCTCTGCAAGCCAATGTCAAGGTTAGTTGGATTCCAACTGGTCTCTTAACTGGAGGTAGTTGCAATTGTTGCTTCGTTGTCCGTGAGGTGTCCTTGGATGAGCGTTTTGGAACCTTTTATGTGTTGGAAATATGCCCTAGAGGCAATAATAAAAGTATTATTATTATATTTCCTTGTTCATGATAATTGTCTTTTATTCATGCTATAACTGTATTATCCGGAAATCGTAATACATGTGTGAATACATAGACCACAATATGTCCCTAGTGAGCCTCTAGTTAACTAGCTCGTTGTGATCAACAGATAGTCATGGTTTCCTGGCTATGGACATTGGATGTCGTTGATAACGGGATCACATCATTAGGAGAATGATGTGATGGACAAGACCCAATCCTAAGACTAGCACAAAGATCGTGTAGTTCGTTTGCTAGAGCTTTGCCAATGTCAAGTATCTCTTCCTTTGACCATGAGATCGTGTAACTCCTGGATACCGTAGGAGTGCTTTTGGTGTATCAAACGTCACAACGTAACTGGGTGACTATAAAGGTGCACTACAGGTATCTCCGAAAGTATCTATTGTTTTATGCGGATCGAGACTGGGATTTGTCACTCCGTGAAAACGGAGAGGTATCTCTGGGCCCACTCGGTAGGACATCATCACATGCGCAATGTGACCAAGGAGTTGATCACGGGATGATGTGTTACGGAACGAGTAAAGTGACTTGCCGGTAACGAGATTGAACAAGGTATTGGATACCGACGATCGAATCTCGGGCAAGTAACATACCGATAGACAAAGGGAATTGAATACGGGATTGATTAAGTCCTTGACATCGTGGTTCATCCGATGAGATCATCGTGGAACATGTGGGAGCCAACATGGGTATCCAGATCCTGCTGTTGGTTATTGACCGGAGAACGTCTCGGTCATGTCTACATGTCTCCCGAACCCGTAGGGTCTACACACTTAAGGTTCGATGACGCTAGGGTTATAAAGGAAGCTTGTATGTGGTTACCGAATGTTGTTCGGAGTCCCGGATGAGATCCCGGACGTCACGAGGAGCTCCGGAATGGTCCGGAGGTAAATATTTATATATAGGAAGTCCTGTTTCGGCCATCGGGACAAGTTTCGGGGTCATCGGTATTGTACCGGGACCACCGGAAGGGTCCCGGGGGCCCACCGGGTGGGGCCACCTGCCCCGGGGGGCCACATGGGCTGTAGGGGGTGCGCCTTGGCCTACATGGGCCAAGGGCACCAGCCCCAAGAGGCCCATGCGCCTAGGGAACCCTAGAGGGAAGAGTCCTCAAAGGGGAAGGCACCTCCGAGGTGCCTTGGGGAGGATGGACTCCTTCCCCCCTCTTGGCCGCACCCCAAAACCCATCTAGGGCTGGCCGCCGCCCCTAGGGGGTGGGAAAACCCTAAAGGGGGCGCAGCCCCCTTCCCCCCTATATATATTGAGGCATGGGGCTGCCCATAACACGCGATTTGATCTCTCGTTGGTGCAGCCCTGCCTCTCCCTCCTCCTCCTCTCCCATGGTGCTTAGCGAAGCCCTGCTGGATTGCCACGCTCCTCCATCACCACCACGCCGTTGTGCTGCTGCTGGATGGAGTCTTCCTCAACCTCTCCCTCTCTCCTTGCTGGATCAAGGCGTGGGAGACGTCACCGGGCTGTACGTGTGTTGAACGCGGAGGTGCCGTCCGTTCGGCACTTGATCATCGGTGATCTGAATCACGACGAGTACGACTCCATCAACCCCGTTCACTTGAACGCTTCCGCTTAGCGATCTACAAGGGTATGTAGATGCACTCCCCTTTCTACTCGTTGCTGGTCTCTCCATAGATAGATCTTGGTGTTACGTAGGAAAATTTTGAATTTCTGCTACGTTCCCCAACATTATGTGCATCTATCATGGGTCTGCATTTCGCATCCAATCACCCACTGGGGTGTTTCTGACTTAGAGTTGAATAGTTCTTCCACTTGAGTCGACCAGGTTGAGTCGAGTGTTTTCCTAAACCAGTGGGGGCACGTAGAGTGCACCCACTAGGTGTAGTCCCCGAGACCGCGGTCGACTGCTGGTAGTCGGCTGGGGTCTGAGAATATCTTTTTTTTAATCACGCTGGGCAGACCATGCCGAGTGTAAAACCGGACCAATGGGGGCACGCCAAGTGCACCCACTGGGTGTAGTCCCCGAGACTACTGTTGAATGTTTGATTCAGTGGTAGTCTTAGAGCAACTTTCGCTGTGATTGACTTTTGTTTTTGTCGACTGACATATCTTATTTGCAGACTGCAGAAGTCTTGTGATCTTGGAGCCCAATTTTCTGAACTGGAGAAGAAGCAGATCAGCCTCAACTTTGATCTGGAACTGGCCAAGAAGAACCTCAAGAAGGCCCAGGACGAAGCAACTACCATGGGAGGTAAACATTCCTCGACTGTCCACCTTATGACTCTCTCTCTCTTTTTTAGTCTCTTTGAACCGAGTGACTCCACTCGAACAGATGTGCATAGTGAAAACCGTTAACTCCAAGCGTGTCTGAAGAATGCTATTTCTTTAGAGAAAATGAAGCAGGCTCTAGAGAAGAAGGATCAAGATCTTGCCGCAGCCCAGAAGGAGGCGCGAGAGAAAACGACACTTGCGGACAAGAAGTTGGCCTCAGTCAACAAGTTGGAAGAGGAGAACTACAAGTTGAAGATTGTTGTTCCTGAAGCCAACCAGGAGGTTGCACGACTGAAGAAGGAGAAGGAAAGCTTGACTGACGAAGTTGGAAGTCTCAAGGCCAAGAAGGGTGAATTGGAGTCTTATCTAGGGCAGCTTGCTGCGAAGTTGGTCTTGAAGCTTGAAGGTATTTCCTCTTGTTCGACTGATTTGTTGATGTCGACTAACACGTCTTGTTAAACCGTCGACTCACTGCTTTTCCGACTATGCAAAACTTTGTGAAGACTTCAAAGTAGAAACTGGGCGGGTCGAGACAGGTCTTGACCCCATAAACTCTCCTGTCAAAGATGATGTTGCAATGAATGTGCTGCGGTTGGAGTCTCGTTTGGACAGTGTTGTGGATTATCTCGCTCGTCTGAAGGTGGCAATGACGCGGATTGACGCTGAACTCTGGCCTCAGACGGAACTCTCACAGGATCTCAAGTCTCTGATGACTCGACTAAATCAAATCCTTGGTTGAGTGCTGGAATGGAAGAAGTCATCTGCTTGTTGTGGCGCCGACGTTGCTCTGTCATTGGTCCGAGTACACTGCAAGGATGTCAGGGAAGACAAGCTGGCGGATCTCAAGGTTGCCAACGCCAAAAAGCTCAGCTTCGAGTCTTTATGGACACCTTCCTTGATGCCGCCACTCGCATCGCAGACAGCATCGACCTTGACAGCTTTTGCGATCCAGCAAGTCCTCCTCCTACCGAGTGAACAAACATTATGCCCCACCTTTATTTGCCTCGGAATGCCGAGTGGTTATGTAACCGTTAAACTCTTTCAGGCTTGATGTCTAAGTACTTCTGTCTGTTGCAGTTCTGAACTTTTACGGGATTTATCTGAACTTGGTTTTCCTTGAATATGATGGCTTTGCCTTTGTCGCTTTTGAATGTCTTTCGATTCCGAGTGAACTTGATCTTTTCACCTTTTGTCGAATGGCTCAGACGATGTGTTCAATCGACACCTCGTCGTCCTTGCAGATCGGGATGGAGCGTACATTGTACTTGTGATGCAGCCCTGACGCTGTGTTCAGTCGACACCTCGTCGTCCTTACGGACCGGGATGGGCCGCACATTGTACTTGTGGCGTAGCTCAGAGGATCTTTGTGAGTTACGCGAGTACGGGGTCGCAGCTAAGCCCCCGAGTGGGAGGATTTCTCTCCACTCGGAAAGTTTTTTAACTTAGGCGAATCAGGTTCGCGGCTAAGCTCCCGAGTGGGAGGATTGCTCTCCACTCAGAGTGTTTTTAACTTAGGCGAGTACGGGGTCGCAGCTAAGCTCCCGAGTGGAAGGATTGCTCTCCACTTGGAGTGTTTTTAACTTAGGCGAGTACGGGGTCGCAGCTAAGCCCCCGAGTGGGAGGATTGCTCTCCACTTGGAATGTTTTAACTTAGGCGAGTACGGGGTCGCAGCTACGCCCCTGAGTGGGAGGATTGCTCTCCACTCGGAATGTTTTTTAACTTAGGCGAATCAGGTTCGCGGCTAAGCCACCAACTGGGGGATTCAGACACAAATGATTACGGGGAATCAATCATTAAGATACTGTAAAAATCTTGTCTTTGGTAAGAAAACTGAAGTACTCTTATTACAACTCGTCGGGTCGAGTGATTTTAGGTATAGAAAGGATGAAGCAGCTCTACGTTCCATGCGCGTGGCTCGTCCATATTCTTGGCTACGTTGTAGATGTGGTACGCTCCATTGTGAAGCACCTTGGTGATGATGAAGGGACCTTCCCAGGCCGGAGCAAGCTTGTGAGGCCGTTTCTGATCCACTCGGAGCACAAGGTCTCCTTCCTGAAATGCTCGACCTCTGACATTACGGGCATGGAATCGACGCAGATCTTGCTGATAGATGGTCGACCGAATCAAAGCCATCTCGTGTTCCTCTTCCAGGAGATCAACTGCATCTTCGCGCGCCTGCTCCGCTTCAGCTTCTGAGAAGGGTTCCACTCGGGGGCATTGTGCAGCAAGTCACTCGGAAGCACAGCCTGATACGTCTCCAACGTATCTATAATTTTTTATTGTTCCATGCTATTATATTACCCATTTTGGATGTTTAATGGGCTTTACTATACACTTTTATATTATTTTCGGGACTAACCTATTAACTGGAGGCCCAACCCAAATTGCTGTTTTTTTTGCCTATTTCAGTGTTTCGCAGAAAAGGAATATCAAACGGAGTCCAAACGGAATGAAACCTTCGAGAGAGTTATTTTTGGAAAAAACGCAATCCAGGAGACTTGGAGTGGACGTCAAGGAGAAAACAAGGCGGCCACGAGGTAGGGAGGCGCGCCCCCACCCTCGTGGGCCCCTCGTGGCTCCCCTGACCGACTTCTTTCGCCTATATATACCCATATACCCTGAAAACATCGTGGAGCACCACGAAACCCTATTTCCACCTCCGCAACCTTCTGTACCCGTGAGATCCCATCTTGGGGCCTTTTCCGGCGCTCCGCCGAAGGGGGAATCGATCACGGAGGGCTTCTACATCAACACCATAGCCTCTCCGATGAAGTGGGAGTAGTTTACCACAGACCTGCGGGTCCATAGTTATTAACTAGATGGCTTCTTCTCTCTCTTTGGATCTCAATACAAAGTTCTCCTCGATCTTCTTTGAGATCTATTCAATGTAGTTCTTTTTGCGGTGTGTTTGTTGTGATCCGATGAATTGTGGGTTTATGATCAAGATTATCTATGAGAAATATTTGAATCTCCTCTGATTTTTTTATGTATGATTGGTTATCTTTGCAAGTCTCTTCGAATTATCAGTTTGGTTTGGCCTACGAGATTGATCTTTCTTGCAATGGGAGAAGTGCTTAGCTTTGGGTTCAATCTTGCGGTGTACTTTCCCAGTGACAGCAGGGGCAACAAGGCACGTATTGTATTGTTGCCATCGAGGATAAAAAGATGGGGTTTATATCATATTGCTTGAGTTTATCCCTCTACATGATGTCATCTTTCTTAATAGGTTACTCTATTCTTATGAACTTAATACTCTAGATGCATGCTGGATAGCGGTCGATGTGTGGAGTAATAGTAGTAGATGCAGAATCGTTTCGATCTACTTGTCGCGGACGTGATGCCTATATACATGATCATGCCTAGATATTCTCATAATTATGCACTTTTCTATCAATTGCTCAATAGTAATTTGTTCACCCACCGTAATACTTATGCTATCTTAAGAGAAGCCATTAGTGAAACCTATGGCCCCCAGGTCTATTTTCCATCATATAAGTTTCCGATCTATTTTGTTTTGCAATCTTTACTTTCCTATCTATATCATAAAAATACCAAAAATATTTATCTTATTATTATCTCTATCAGATCTCACTTTTGCAAGTGGCCGTGAAGGGATTGACAACCCCTTTATCGTGTTGGTTGCAAGGTTCTTATTTTTTTGTGTAGGTATGAGGGATTTGCGTGTAGCCTCCTACTGGATTGATACCTTAGTTCCCAAAAACTGAGGGAAATACTTACGCTACTTTGCTGCATCACCCTTTCTTCTTCAAGGGAAAACCAACGCAGTGCTCAAGAGGTAGAAAGAAGGATTTCTAGCACCGTTGCCGGGGAGGTCTACGCTCAAGTCAAGACATACCAAGTACCCATCACAAACCCTTATCCCTCGTGTTATATTATTTGCCATTTGCCTCTCGTTTTCCACTCCCCTACTTCACCCTTGCCATTTTCCCCTCTTTTTCCTGTTCGCCTCTTTTTTGCTTGCTTTTTGTGTGCCTATTTTCCCTGATGGCCTCACCTAAACATGTTGATCCTCACCTTAGAAGGTTGGAAGTAATCGAAAATAACGTTAGAAGCTTTATGACTTTATAATTTGAGCATAATAATTTCTTTAGAAACGAGTTTAAAGAACAAAAAAGCTTTATGGAATACATGAATAAAGAGCTTGATGATATGTCTAAGGAATTTTATTGTTTGAAATCTCAGCTTGCTCGTCTTGAAAACTTAATAGCCCAAATTTCAGATAAGCAAGCCACCCTAGTCAATAAGAAGGGTTAGAAGGAAATAATGATGAAGATCTAAAAGTGATTGATGTGTCTCCTATTAAATCTTTGTTTTGCAATATGAATCTTGATAATGATGGGACTGGATATGAGTCAACTTTAGTTAAAAGGCGTCCCAATGATTCAGAGTTTTTAGATCTTGGTGCAAAAATTGGGAAAGTGGGATTGAAGAGGTCAAAAGTTTACATAGCAATGAACCCACTATTTTGGAATTCAAGGAATTTAATTATGATAATTGATATTTAATAGATTGTATTTTCTTGCTGCAATCCGTGTTAAATTCTCCTCATGCTTATAGTCAAAATAAAGATTTTACCAAACTCATCGTTGATGCTCTAATGCAGTCTTATGAAGAAAAACTTGAATTAGAAGTTTCTATCCCTAGAAAACTTTATGATTAGTTGGAACCTACTATTAAAATTAAAATTAAAGATCATGAATGCTATGCTTTGTGTGATTTGGGTGCTAGTGTTTCCACGATTCCAAAAACTTTGTGTGATGTGTTAGGTTTTCGTGAATTTGATGATTGCTCTTTAAACTTGCACCTTGAGGATTCCACCATTAAGAAACCTATGGGAAGGATTAATGATGTTCTTATTGTTGCAAATAGGAATTATGTGCCCGTAGATTTTATTGTTCTTGATATAGATTGCAATCTTTCATGTCCTATTATTCTTGGTAGACTTTTTCTTAGAACGATTGGTGCAATTATTGATATGAAAGAAGGAAATATTAGATTCTCATTTCCATTAAGGAAAGGCATGGAACACTTTCCTAGGGAGAAAATCAAATTACCTTATGAATCTATTATGAGAGCCACTTATGAATTGAATACCAAAGATGGCAATACTTAGATCTATTTTCGCTTTTATGCCTAGCTAGGGGCGTTAAACGATAGCGCCTGTTGGGAGGCAACCCAATTTTATTTTTGTTCTTTACTTTTTGTTCCTGTTTAGTAATAAATAATTCATCTAGACTCTGTTTAGATGTGGTTTTATGTTTTAATTAGTGTTTGTTCCAAGTAGAACCTATAGCATCATCTTGGGTGATAGTTAATTTGATCTTGCTGAAAAACAGAAACTTTTGCGCGCACGAGAATAATTTTAATAAATCACATAAACGTGATTTTCAGTTGATTATTTTTGCAGTAGATTAATAGACAAATTGCCTAGGACTTCCTATTTTTGTAGAATCGTTGGGGTTCCAGAAGTAGTCTAAAGTTACTGATTGCTACAGACTGTTCTGTTTTTGACAGATTCTGTTTTTCGTGTGTTGTTTGCTTATTTTGATGAATCTATGGCTAGTATCGGGGGTATGAACAATAGAGAAGTTGGAATACAGTAGGTTTAACACCAATATAAATAAATAATGAGTTAATTACAGTACCTTAAAGTGGTGGTTTGTTTTAGTTTGCTAACGGAGCTCATGAGATTATCTGTTGAGTTTTGTGTTGTGAAGTTTTCAAGTTTTGGGTAATGATTTGATGGATTATGGAATAAGGAGTGGCAAGAGCCTAAGCTTGGGGATGCCCAAGGCACCCCAAGGTAAATTCAAGGACAAACAAAATCCTAATCTTGGGGATGCCCCGGAAGGCATCCCCTCTTTCGTCTTCGTCCATCGGTAACTTTACTTGATGCTATATTTTTATTCACCACACGATATGTGTTTTGCTTGGAGCGTCTTGTATGATATGAGTCTTTGCTTTTTAGTTTATCACAATCATCCTTGCTGTACACACCTTTTGGGAGAGACACACATGAATCGGAATTTATTAGAATACTCTATGTGCTTCACTTATATCTTTTGAGCTAGATAATTTTGCTCTAGTGCTTCACTTATATCTTTTTAGAGCACGGCGGTGGTTTTATTTTATAGAAATTATTGATCTTTCATGCTTCACTTATATTATTTTGAGAGTCATTAGAACATCATGGTAATTTGCTTTGGCTATAAAATTAGTCCAAATATGATAGGCATTCAAGATGGGTATAATAAAAACTTTCATATAAAGTGCATTGAATACTATGAGAATTTTGATTCCTTATGATTGTTTTGAGATATGAAGATGGTGATATTAGTGTCGTGCTAGTGGAGTAGTTGTGAATTTGACAGATACTTGTGTTAAAGTTTGTGATTCCCGTAGCATGCACATATGGTGAACCGTTATGTGATGAAGTCGGACCATGATTTATTTTTTTGATTGTCTTCCTTATGAGTGGCGGTCGGGACGAGCGATGGTCTTTTCCTACCAATCTATCCCCCTAGGAGCATGCGCGTAGTACTTTGTTTTGATTACTAATAGATTTTTTCAATAAGTATATGAGTTCTTTATGACTAACGTTGAGTCCATGGGTTATACGCACTCTCACCCTTCCACCATTGCTAGCCTCTCTTGTGCCGCGCAACTTTCGCCGGTACTATACACCCACCATATACCTTCCTCAAAACAGCCACCATACCTACCTATTATGGCATTTCAATAGCCATTCCAAGATATATTGCCATGCAAATTTCCACCGTTCCGTCTATTATGACACGCTCCATCATTGTCATATTGCTTTTGCATGATCATGTAGTTGACATTGTATTTGTGGCAAAGCCACCTTCAAATTTCTTTCATACATGTCGCTCTTGATTCATTGCATATCCCAGTACACCGCCGGAGGCATTCACATAGAGTCATATTTTGTTCTAAGTATTGAGTTGTAATCTTGAGTTGTAAGTAAATAAAAGTCTGATGATCTTCATTATTAGAGCATTGTCCCATGTGAGGAAAGGATGATGGAGACTATGATTCCCCCACAAGTCGAGATGAGACTCCGGACTTTATGAAAAATAAAAGAGGCCAAAGAATCCCAAATAAAAAAGACAGGCCAAAGAAGCCCACCAAAAATAGAAAAAAAATGATGAGAGAAAAAGAGAGAAGGGACAATGTTACTATCCTTTTACCACACTTGTGCTTCAAAGTAGCACCATGATCTTCATGATAGAGAGTCTCCTATGTTGTCACTTTCATATACTAGTGGGAATTTTACATTATGGAACTTGGCTTGTATATTTCAATGATGGGCTTCCTCAAAATGCCTTAGGTCTTCGTGAGCAAGAAAGTTGGATGCACACCCACTTAGTTTCTTTTGATGAGCTTTCATACACTTATAGTTCTAGTGCATCCGTTGCATGTCAATCCCTACTCACTCACATTGATATCTATTGATGGGCATCTCCATAGCCCGTTGATACTCCTAGTTGATGTGAGACTATCTTCTCCTTTTTTGTCTTCTCCACAACCACCATTCTATTCCACATCTAGTGCTATGTCCATGGCTCACGCTCATGTATTGCGTGGAAATTGAAAAAGTTTGAGAACATCAAAGTATGAAACAATTGCTTGGCATGTCATCGGGGTTGTGCATGATTTAAATATTTTGTGTGATGAAGATAGAGCATAGCCAGACTATATGATTTTGTTGGGATAGCTTTCTTTAGCCATGTTATTTTGAGAAGACATGATTGCTTTGTTAGTATGCTTGAAGTATTATTGTTTGCATGTCAATATTAAACTTTTATCTTGAATCTTATGGATCTGAACATTCAAGCCACAATAAAGAAAATTACATTGAGAATTATGTTAGGTAGCATTCCACATCAAAAATTCTGTTTTTATCATTCACCTACTCGAGGACGGGCAAGAATTAAGCTTGGGGATGCTTGATACGTCTCCAACGTATCTATAATTTTTGATTGTTCCATGCTATTATATTACCTGTTTTGGATGTTAATGGGCTTTACTATACACTTTTATATTATTTTTGGGACTAACTTATTAACCAGAGGCCTAGCCCAAATTGCTATTTTTTTGCCTATTTTAGTGTTTCACAGAAAAGGAATATCAAACGGAGTCCAAACGGAATGAAACCTTCGGGAGAGTTATTTTTGGAACAAACGCAATCCAGGAGACTTGGAGTGGATGTCAAGGAACAAACGAGGCGGCCACGAGGTAGGGAGGCGCGCCCCCCACCCTCGTGGCTCCCCTGACCGACTTCTTTCGCCTATATATACCCATATACCCTGAAAACATCGAGGAGCACCACGAAACCCTATTTCCACCACCGCAACCTTCTGTACCCGTGAGATCCCATCTTGGGACCTTTTCCGGCGCTCTGCTGGAGGGGGAATCAATCACGGAGGGCTTCTACATCAACACCATTGCCTCTCCGATGAAGTGTGAGTAATTTACCACAGACCTTCGGGTCCATAGTTATTAACTAGATGGCTTCTTCTCTCTCTTTGGATCTCAATACAAAGTTCTCCTCGATCTTCTTGGAGATCTATTCGATGTAATTCTTTTTGCAGTGTGTTTGTCGATATCCGATGAATTGTGGGTTTATGATCAAGATTATCTATGAGAAATATTTGAACCTCCTCTGAATTCTTTTATGTATGATTGGTTATCTTTGCAAGTCTCTTCGAATTATCAGTTTGGTTTGGCCTACTAGATTGATCTTTCTTGCAACGGGAGAAGTGCTTAGCTTTGGGTTCAATCTTGCGTTGTCCTTTCCTAGTGACAACAGGGGCAACAAGGCATGTATTGTATTGTTGCCATCGAGGATAAAAAGATGGGGTTTATATCATATTGCTTGAGTTTATCCCTCTACATCATGTCATCTTGCTTAATGTGTTACTCTATTCTTATGAACTTAATACTCTAGATGCATGCTGGATAGCGGTCGATGTGTGGAGTAATAGTAGTAGATGCAGAATCATTTCGATCTACTTGTCACGGACGTGATGCCTATATACATGATCATGCCTAGATATTCTCATAACTATGCACTTTTCTATCAATTGCTCAACAGTAATTTGTTCACCCACCGTAATACTTATGCTATCTTGAGAGAAGCCACTAGTGAAACCTATGGCCCCGGGTCTATTTTCCATCATATAAGTTTCCGATCTATTTTTCTTTGCAATCTTTACTTTCCAATCTATATCATAAAAATACCAAAAATATTTATCTTATTATTATCTCTATCAAATCTCACTTTTGTAAGTGGTCGTGAAGGGATTGACAACCCCTTTATCGCATTGGTTGCAAGGTTCTTATTTGTTTGTGTAGGTACGAGGGATTTGCATGTAGCCTCCTACTGGATTGATACCTTGGTTATCAAAAACTGAGGGAAATACTTACGCTACTTTGCTGCATCACCCTTTCCTCTTCAAGGGAAAACCAACATAGTGCTCAAGAGGTAGCACAGCCTCGGCGCCGTACACCAGGAAGAAACGGGTCTGGTCAGTCGACCGGTTCGGTGTCGTTCTCAGACCCCATAAGACGGATGGTAACTCAGTCACCCAAGCTCCAACAGCGTGCTTGAGGTCGCGCATCAGTCAGGGTTTTAACCCCTGAAGGATCAAACCATTCACCCTTTCTGCTTGCCCATTCGACTGCGTGTGTGGAACGGACGCATAGTCAACCCAAGTGCCTTGGGACGCACAGAACTCCTTGAACTCATCAGAATCAAAGTTGGAGCCGTTATCTATGATAATGCTGTGAGGAACTCCATATCTGAATATCAACTCCTTGATGAAACTGACGGCAGTGCTTGAGTCAAGGTTTTTGATGGGCTTGGCTTCGATCCACTTAGTGAACTTGTCGACTGCTACAAGCAAATGAGTGAAACCACTTCTGCCAGTCTTGAAGGGTCCAACCATATCCAACCCCAAACTGCAAACGGCCAGACGAGTGGAATAGTCTTCAAGGCAGACGCAGGCTTGTGGGACATGTTGGAGTAGAACTGGCAACCTGTGCACTTGTCGACTATATCTTTTGCCATCTCATTTGCTCGAGGCCAATAGAATCCCACTCGGTATGCTTTGTCCACGATGGTCCGAGAGGACGCATGATGACCACAGGTCTCAAGTGGATATCGTTTAAGATCATTCGGCCTTCTTCCAGGGTGATGCAGCGTTGAGCCACTCCTGTGACACTTTCTCTGTAAAGCTGTCCTTTTATCACGGTGAAAGCTTTTGATTGATAGACTATCTGGTGAGCCTCATCTTCATCCTCTGGGAGCTCCTTACTAAGAATGTACGCAATTTATGGTACCGTCCAGTCGGGTGTGATCACCAAGACTTCCATGACCAAGTCGACCACAGCTGGAACCTCAATCTCAGTCGAGTCGGTTGAACTTATTGGTTCTGAGGGCTCTTCCTTGAAGGGATCTTCTTGTACTTACAGGGTATGGAGATGCGTCAAGAACGCGTTGCTGGGGATAGGCTTCCGAGTGGAACCTATCTTCGCCAGATCATCAACAACTTGATTCTTCATTCGTGGTATGGGGTGGAGCTCTAACCCCTCCAACTTCTTCTCTAGCTTTCTCACTGCATTGCAATAACCGGTCATTGCGGGACTCCTGATGTCCCATTCCTTCATTACTTGATTAACCACTAAGTCTGAGTCGCCATAGACCATCAAGCGTCGGACGCCGAGTGAAATGGCCATACGCAACCCATGCAATAGTGCCTCATACTCAGCTTCATTGTTTGAAGAATCAAAGTGAATCTGGAGGACATAACTGAGCTTGTCTCCTCACGGGGACACTAAAACCACTCCTTCACCAGAGCCATTCAACATCTTGGATCCATCAAAGAACATGGTCCGATGTTCCGACTGAATCTGAGTCGGCTGCTGTTGTTCTATCCACTCTGCGAGGAAATCTGCAATTGCTTGAGACTTGATGGCCTTCTTTGCCTCAAACTTGATATCTAAAGGAAGAAGTTCAATCGCCCATTTTCCCACTCGACCAGTTGCATCTCTGTTATTTAGAATTTCTGACAATGGAGCGTCACTGATGACTGAGACTAAGTGATCAGAGAAATAGTGTGCAACCTTCTTCGTGGTCAGGTAAATCCCATAAACAAGCTTCTGATAGTGAGGGTATATCTGCTTGGACGGGGTTAAGACTTCTAAAATGTAATACACAGGGCGCTAAACTTTGAAGGCTTTGCCTTCTTCTTCTAGCTCGACCGTGAGCACTGTGCTAACAACTTGTCCCGTGGCTGCGATGTAAAGCAGTAAAGGCCCCTTGCTAACTGGAGCAGCAAGCACCTCCTGGGTGGAAAGCAGAGCTTTGAGCTCTTCAAACGCTGCTTCAGCTTCATCATTCCACTCGAACTTGTTAGACTTCTTCATCAGTCGGTAAAGAGGCAGTGCCTTTTCACTGGGGCGTGAGATGAATCGGCTCAATGCAGCCAAACAACCAGTAAGCTTCTGAACATCATGCACACGCACTGGGCACTTCATTCGGAGGATTGTGCCAATCTTCTCTGGATTCGCATCGATCCCTCGTTCGAAAACGATAAAACCGAGTAACTTTCCATCAGGGATTCCGAATGTGCATTTTGATGGATTGAGCTTGATATCATACCTTCTTAAATTGGCAAAGGTTTCAGCGAGGTTAGTCAGCATGTCGGAACCTTTGCGTGACTTAACCACTATGTCATACATGTATGCTTCCACATTCTGACTGATTTGAGTGAGCAGGCACTTCTGAATCATGCGCATGAATGTGGCACCAGCATTCTTGAGGCCAAAGGGCATAGTAACATAGCAAAAACACCCGAACAGGGTGATGAAAGCTGTCTTTATCTCATCGGGTCCATACAGTCGGATCTGATCGTACCCGAAATAAGCGTCCAGAAAGGACAGTCATTCACATCTCGCAGTTGAGTCGACTATCTGGTTGATGTGGGGCAGAGGAAAATGATCTTTCTGGCAGGCCTGATTGATGTGCTTGAAGTCAATACACATTCGAAGTGATTTATCTTTCTTGGGAACCATAAGGACATCGGCGAGCCACTCGGAGTGGTATATCTTGCGAATGAGTCGGCTTTCTGTCACACCCTAGCTAGTCATGCATTAGAGTGTTGCATCATGTTTACTCTTTCATCAGAAACTTGAAATGGGGATTTGTGAAACCCTCAGAATCATTTTGAAAATGACCCAAATAAAAATTTCTCCAAAAGGGTCCAAGAAAATGCTCATGTTGCTCTCTGAAAATATTGGACAGAGATAAAAATCAAACCAATATTTTTAAGAGCTCATAGGTATTTATTTTGGGCATTTGGAATTAATGCATAACTATTTGCATTGGAAATATATTAGTTATATATATTAATATATGTCCAAAAATTATGCCACCTGTTGGGGAGCTCTGGAATAATATATCTAGCTCCTGCAAAAATTGGCATAAGGTAATAAAATGATTTAATATTTTATTTAAATCAAAACAAATGACAGAAATTAGAAAACAAAAATAAATAAAAGAAGGAGA
>NC_041383.1:445530355-445540482 GCF_002162155.2 Triticum dicoccoides | reverse complement strand
ACTCTCTCACTCTCCCCCGGTTCTTCCTCTCCTCTCCCTCGCCCTCTCTCTCCCGCGTCCGAACGCACCCATCGCCGCCGTTCGCCATAGCCGCCGCTACCGGCCTCCCCTCGCCTCCCCGACTCGCGCAGGAGCTCCGCCCCCTCGCCCTGAAGCTCTCCGTCAAGCCACAAGACGCCGGGCGCCCTGTGGAGCCGCCGTCGCCATCGTCTTCCTCCTCGGGCTCCGACCACCATCGCCGTCGATTCGCCGTCTCCAGTGCGTCCCCGAGCCCGCTTCGACGCCCGCTGCAACCGCGGTGAGCTCCGCCACCGTTTCCCTCTCTTCTCCCCCTCGTTCCCGCGCCGTAACTCCGTTTCCCACCACGGACGAACCTCCGCCGTCGCCGAGCTCGCCGTCGACGCAACTCCGGTGACCATTTGGTCACCCCGGCGAGTCCAACAAGTTCGTAAGGCCCCGTAGAGCATCCCTAGCGCCTTGCTTCGCTCGCCTTCGAGCTCCAACCACGTTTCCGTGCACGACCGAACCCCGGCGGCCGCAGCCGAGCTCGCCGCCGTCGACTCCGGCCACCCCAGGCCCAGCCACGGCCACCGCCCGACGCGCCATCGAGCTAGCTTTCCAACGCACCTAGCCGCACGCCGTTTGGAGCACCACAGAGGAAACCCGGGGCACATGTACGCCGCGGACCTCGCCGGCGACTAACCGCCGGCGGGTTTGACTTGTTCGACCTGGGGTTTGACCCCCCCAGAGTCACTGACGCGTGGGCCCCGTCGGCCAGGTGGTTAGCTTAGTACTAATCGCTGTTAATTAACCCCCCTGACACTGACCAGTGGGCCCCAGCGCCACTAACTCTTAATTAGGATTAAACTAACCCTGTTAAACCCCCCTGTCACTGACGTGTGGACCCCACACGTCAGGTTTGACCCCAGCCAGCCGCAGTTGACCGCTGACGTCGTGCTGACGTCATGCTGGCGCAATATATATATTTCTGGATTTAAATTAAATCAGGAAATTCCAGAATATAATTTAAACTTCAAAAATTCATAACTTTTATTCTGTAACTCCAAATCAGACAAATTATATATGAAAAATGATCAGAAAAATCCAATCTATCCATCTGTACTATTTTCATGCATGATCAAACAAGTTAAATTGATGTTTAAAGCAGAACAAGGAAAAACACTTTAAAAGGCCATGTTTGAGTTTGAAATTTGAATCTTTGATTCAAATTGGTTCAAACCCTTCTGGTTTTAGTTGCATTAGCCCAACACACTCATATTGCCATGTTTCATGCATGCATCATATTGTTGCACATTGTTTGGTGATGGTTGTGTATCGGTGTCCTTTGCGACAGGTTCTGCCTCCGAGGAGTACCGTGATTACCCTAATGAAGAACCGTATCAGTGCATCGAACCATCAGGCAAGCAACCAACCATTTGATCATATCGATACAATCCCATGTTCTCGCTCCTACTCTCTTTTACTGCATTAAGACAACGCGTTTCAAACTGCTGTGTGCTACGGTAGTTGAACCCATTTCCTCTGCATGACCTGTCATTGCCACAGTAACTAGATGAAACCCACTAGCATGTGTAGGAGTTGTTTGAGCCATATGTATGTGTTGTTCCTACCTTGCTATGCCTGCTATGCTTAGAGTCGTGTCAGATCTGGTTCATCTGGGTGATGGGCTAGAGTGAAATGATTACGTCGGTAATGAGAGTGGTGTGGTGAACACAATTTGGTAAAGGTATCGATGAGAGGCCATGTAGGAGTACATGGTGGGTTGTTTCATTGAAGCCGACCTTAAGCACTGAGATCTGTATGCGTGATTTAAGATACAGTTACTATCATGCATTGGGCCCTGAAATATGACCCCGCTCGACTTCTTATTCACCCTAGCTCTCTGTCCAGGAGTTGCAAGTAGTTTCTGGTGTTTGTAGCCTACTGGAGGCCGTGGACAGCGCTGACCGTAGGGGTGGGCTGTGATGCGGTAGGTACGTGGCCGGGTGTACCGAATACCCGTTAGGTATCTCGGGAACCATGTTCACATCGTTCGGGGCCGTATGGGAAACCTCGGCCGGACTCCCTGCGGATGGAACCTGGATAGGCGATAAACCTGGACTAGAGGCTTAAGTGTTTAGGTAGGTCGTGGTCTACACCCACGTCAGCTTTCGCTTGAAGTCTGCCGAGCACATGTCGTGTGCAGACGCTAAGTGGTGGAAACATGTATGAAGAAGTACACCCCTGCAGGGTTATCATGATCTATTCGAATAGCCGCGTCCGCGGTAAAGGACTACTTGGTTGCCTATACAGTTCATAGACAAGTAAATGGAAACTACTAAAAGCCTCAAGATAAGTGTGAGTGCCGAGGATGGCTCTTCCGTAGGAAGACGGAGGCGGATCCTCGGTAGTGTATTGAAGTGGGGAGTAGTGGACTCGTGTGCGCAAAACCATTTGAAGTTGAAGTATCGTAGGATAGTCTAGCCAAGAGTCAAAGCTGGCTTGCTGCAATAACTCCACCAACCCTTCTTGATAATATGCATGTATGTAGGATCTGATGTAAGTCTTGCTGAGTACCTTTGTACTCATGTTGCTATAATTTACATTTTTACAGAAGACGCTGCAACCCCTTCTGATGGGTTCTATGTAGACGTTGACATCAACGAGTAGGCTAAAGGCCCAGGTGGTGACCCTGAGCTTGTGAAGGACCACGTAGTATAGTTAGGCTTTCCAAGCCTCTTTTATTTTACTAGTTGTCTGTACTCAGACAAGTTACTTCCGCTGCTGGTTTGTATGACTGTATGACTTGAATGCTGGGTCGTGTGACCCGTACCTTTGTGTATGTTATGTATGGCTCTCTGAGCCTTAAATAAAGTACTTGTGTCATAGAGTCATGTTGTGATGCTTCGTTGTATTTGCACATATCGAGCATATTGTGTGTATGATTGAAATGCTTGGTATGTGTGGGATCTGACTATCTAGTTGTTTATCTTTAGTAGCCCCTCTTACCGGGAAATGTCTCCTAGTGTTACCGCTGAGCCATGGTAGCTTGCTACTGCTCTGGAACACTTAGGCTGGCCGGCATGTGTCCTTCCTCGTTCCGGTGTCTGTCCCTTCGGGGAAATGTCACGCATTGAGTACCGGAGTCCTGTTAGCCCGCTACAGCCCGGTTTACCGGAGTCCTGCTAGCCCAGTGCTACAGCCCGGACCCACTTGCTGTTGACCGACACGTTCGAGGCTGGGTCATGGATGCCTGTCCCTGTAAGTCTGTGCCACTTTGGGTTTACGACTAGTCATGTCAGCCCGGGCTCCTTATCATATGGATGCTAGCGACACTGTCATATACGTGAGCCAAAAGGCGCAAACGGTCCCGGGAAAAGGTAAGGCGACACCCGTGGGGATACCGTGCGTGAGGCCGCAAAGTGATATGAGGTGCTACAGGCTAGATCGATGTGACATCGAGTCGGGGTCCTGACAGCGTTGGCATCAGAGCCGGACTGCCTGTAGGTTCTCCAAGCCAAACTGGTCGATGTTGAGTCTAGAAGTTCTTTAGAGGGGAATTGTTTGTGGGTTGGGACGTAAGGCTCTTTTTACTCCTTTATCTAATGACATTCTGATCTGAGTCAGTCTATTCTTCCACCGGGGGTTAAGGAATTAGGATATATTCTCTCTATCAGGATCACGCGTTACTAATCAGTAGTACCTTATAGGTTTGATGGATACAAGCCTAGTTCAATTCTATTAGCACATTATGTTGCTAGGATGGACTCAGAACTTGATATGATGATGTTGAGTGTGTATGAAATTCTTTGTCAAATGTCTCAAAATCCTTCTTGAGCATTTACAGCTGTTATGCTGCCGAAATTTTGCTAGAAATTCTAATGCCTTTGCATTATGATTGTGCTTTCAGATGGCCACTCGCGACCTCAATCAAGTGGTTCGCCTGACTCGATGCCTAGATGTACCCGGCCATACTGCCATGTTGGTCAGGGTAATGACTGAGGCTGGATACCGCTGGTATCCTGAGTACACGGTCGAAGAGCAATTTCGGGACTTTAATCAAAGCCAGTATCTCTGCACTGTCAGGATATTTCCATCTTATCCTGGATCCACCGAGCCCCTTCACTGCTCCTATGGACTCGAGGTTACTATTGAGATGGCTGTGCAGGACGCCGCCTACTCTATGATGACCATCATGCGAGTCAGATCTGGTCTATTTCGGGACTCTGATTTCCGGTATATGCCAGGATCACTTCCGGGAGCACAAGGGTATCTCCAGGCTATCTATGCTGACCCCACTCAGGAGGATTCACGGACTCGCACCACTGCTGAGATGCTCGAGGATAAGGACCGTGAAAATCGGGCCTTGAGGTTAGAGCTCTTCAATACCCGTGCTGACCACTGGGCCACATTGACTCGGTTCGCACCGGCGGTGCAAGCTGGATATTCGGATATGCGCGATCTCTATCCTGTGAGATCTGCTCTGCCAGACGTGATGGGTTGGCGTGATGTAGGAGGCATCACCCCACCTCGCGGTCCCCGCAGGCCACCGTCTGTTGGTCCAAGGCCTCATCCTAGTCCCTATGGTCCACAAGCTCCGCGAGATCGCCTGTTTCCGGATGATCATGTTGAGCTTCCAGGCTATGGAGGTGACTTCTACGAGGACTACTACGGATCGGTCTGAGTTAGTGGTAGTATCACTAGTTCGCACTAGCTGTGTCGTCTATCGTCACGCGTGACTCGTGGGATATGACCTAGTTTGTACTCTTTCCGGAGGTGTAGAAAAATAATGTATAGGAGCTTGGGATGCCTCCGATGAGATGTAATCCTCTTTTCACCGTAATAGTACTTTGTTTGGTCTTGTACTAAACCCTGTATGGTGTGTATGATGATGGAATAAAGAAGCAGTTTCTGTATTTACCATGTCATACGGATGATCATCTTGCATTTCGAGTTATTCCTTACATTTTATATCCTATGTCGGAATTTTATCATCCTGATTAAATCATTGTCTTGTTTACCTAGGATGGTCAACACGCGCACTAACCCTGCTCCTCAAGAGCAGGCCGAAGGCAGTGAAGTCAGGGATGCAAATCTGCCTCATCCTCCTTCCCTGCCCGAGGTTATGATGGAAGCTGAGAGAAACAAGCGGGAGACCAACCGTTTGTTGGAGCGTATTGAATAGAACATGGCACACCATCAGAGGACTAACGTGGTGTCACTCAGTGATTTTATCAAATTACATCCACCCACGTTCCACCACTCCGTCGAGCCTCTCGACGCTGATGACTGGCTTCGCAGTATCTCTCACAAACTGCATTCCGCGCTGGTAGCGGAGGCTGACAAGGTCACCTTTGCTGCATATCATCTTGAAGGCCCCGCCAGTCTATGGTGGGAGAATTATGGAGCTATGCGCCCAGCGGGCCATGTCACTACTTGGGCTGAATTCAGCGAGGCTTTCCGTGAACATCACATTCCGGAGGGACTCATGGACCGTAAACGTGAGGAATTTTGCAGTTTCACTCAGGGCCGACTTTCTGTGGATGCTTACAGCAGGGAGTTTGGTAACCTCGCACGATATGCAACTGAGGAAGTGTCTACTGATGCCAAGAAGCAAGCAAGGTTCCGTAAGGGACTTAGTCCTGAGCTTCGCCGTGACCTCCGTCTGCATGAGTGCACATCTTTTCAGAAACTTGTCAACAAAGCCATCAGTGCTGAAACTGGTCAGACTGACTATGACGCAACACGCAAGCATGGCCGTGACATGGGTTCCTCATCCGGTGTTGGTCCTCAGAAGCGCCGCGTGTGGGTACCCAACACCGCCCTGCCACCCAGGTTCACACCGAGGCCATCTTTCCAGGCGCCTCGCCCTGTTCAACAGTCTGCACCGGCCAAGCCCTATGGGGGTCCAACCAACAATGCTCCTCCACGTGCCAGCTCCGTGACCTGTTTCAAGTGTGGGGGATCTGGTCACTATATGCGTGAGTGTCCCCAGACCAACCCCAACCAATCTGCTAAAGCCGTTGGCCGTGGCAAGCCGACAGGGAAAGTGTTCCACGCCAAGCCGGCCACCGCTTCACGTGGCCATGTCAACTGTATCTCTGCCGAAGAAGCTCAAGAGGATCCCAACGTCGTTCTCGGTACGCTTCTTGTTAATTGCCACCCGGCATCTGTTCTTTTTGATACAGGAGCCTCCCATTCATTTATATCTGAAAACTATGCTCGTTTGCATAACACCGCATTCTGTGACATGCCATCCACTATGGAAATTTCTACTCCTGGTTCTAGATGGCAGACCTCTAGGGTAAGTTATGGAAATGAAATCCAAGTCGACAGACTTGTTTTCCTTGCATCGTTGATAGCCCTTAATTTTTCAGATATTAATATCATTTTGGGTATGGACTGGATGTCAGCTCATCATGCCAAAATTGATTGCTTCTCTAGGACTGTTCAACTCACTCACCCTTCGGGCAAGATAGTCAATGTCTTAACCCGAATAGCCAAGCGACAATTATATTCTCTTAACGCCAGCCCTTTGCCAGATCTTGAGGACGTTCCGGTAGTCCATGACTTCCCGGATGTCTTCCCAGAGGAATTGCCAGGTGTTCCACCTGACAGGGATGTTGAGTTCGTAATAGACCTCATCCCAGGAACCGTTCCGATTGCTAGAAGACCTTATAAGATGGCACCACTAGAACTAGCCGAGCTTAAGAAACAACTCGATGAGTCCTTGAAAAAGGGTTTCATCCGCCCTAGTTCATCTCCGTGGGCTTGCCCCGTCCTATTCGTCAAGAAGAAGGATGGTACGGACCGGATGGTTGTAGATTACCGACCTGTCAATTTGGTCACAATCAAGAACAAATATCCGCTTCCCAGGATCAACGACCTGTATGATCAGCTCGCTGGATCCTCAGTCTTCTCCAAGGTGGATTTGAGGTTGGGCTACCATCAAATCAAAATTAGAAACGGGGACATTCCTAAAACGGCCTTTGTTACTCGTTATGGCCAATACGAGTACACCGTCATGTACTTCGGTTTAACCAACGCTCCAGCCACTTTTTCTCGGTTAATGAACTCAATCTTCATGGAGTATTTGGATAAATTCGTCGTGGTTTACCTCGATGATATACTCATCTACTCCAAGAACGAGGAAGAACATGCCGAACATCTAAGGCTAGTGTTGAAGAAACTTCGAGAGCATCGCCTTTATGCCAAATTCTCTAAATGTGAATTCTGGTTGTCAGAAGTGACCTATCTGGGTCATGTAATATCTGGTAAAGGTATTGCTGTTAACCCTGAGCGAGTTCAAGCCGTCCTTAATTGGACTCCACCTGAATCGGTCAAGCAAGTTCGGAGTTTTCTGGGCTTAGCGAGCTATTGTCGTCGCTTTGTCGAGAACTTCTCCAAGGTTGCTAAACCTCTAACCGAACTCCTCAAGAAAGATAAGAAGTTCGAATGGACTCCACAATGTGAGCACAGCTTTCAGGAACTGAAAAGACGCCTGACCTCTGCTCCCGTACTGGTACCGCCAGACTTCTCCAAGGACTTTGTTATCTACTGCGACGCCTCGCGACAAGGACTAGGTTGCATTCTCATGCAAGATCGACACGTAATTGCCTACGCTTCACGGCAATTGCACCCACATGAGGAGAATTATCCTACTCATGATCTAGAGCTTGCAGCCGTAGTCTATGCACTCAAGACCTGGCGACATTACCTCCTCGGTAACCGTTGCGAAATATTCACTGATCACCAAAGTCTGAAGTACATTTTCACCCAACCGGATCTGAATCTCAGGCAAAGACGTTGGGTTGAGTTGATCACAGACTTCGACTTAGGAATAACCTACACCCCAGGGAAAGCCAACGTCATGGCTGATGCGCTAAGTCGTAAATCTTATTGTAACAACCTGATGTTACAACAAAGTCAACCGCTTCTCCATGAGGAATTTCGGAAGCTTAACCTTCACATTGTTCCTCAAGGTTTTCTTTCCACCTTGGTAACAAAACCTACTCTTACGGATCAAATCATCGCTGCCCAAAAGCGAGATAAGGGAATATCTAAAATCAAAGAGAACATTGCTAGCGGAGGTGCTAGTTGTTTCTCCACAAATGATCATGGTGTTGTGTACTTTGAGAACCGTCTAGTGGTTCCCAAGAACCAGCATCTACGGCAGTTGATCCTTAAGGAGGCTCATGAATATCCTCTCACCATTCATCCCGGTAGTACTAAGATGTATCAGGACCTACGCCAGAGGTTCTGGTGGACTAGGATGAAGAGAGAAATTGCTCAGTATATTTCTAATTGCGACGTCTGTCGCCGTGTAAAAGCAGAGCATCAACGGCCTGCTGGCACCCTTCAACCCTTAGCTATTCCTGAATGGAAATGGGATAAAATTGGTATGGATTTCATTACCGGTTTTCCCAGGACCAAGAGAGGGAATAATGCTATTTTCGTCGTTGTCGATCGTCTTTCCAAAGTAGCCCATTTCTTACCTGTTCGTGAGAGTATAACCGCTAGTCAGCTGGCAGACTTATACATCTCCCGAATAGTGTCCCTCCATGGTATTCCTTTGGAAATTAACTCGGATCGAGGAAGTCTTTTCACCTCTCGATTTTGGGAAAGTTTCCAAAATGCTATGGGAACCCGTCTCTCCTTTAGCACCGCCTTCCACCCTCAGTCGAGTGGTCAAGTGGAACGCGTCAACCAGATTCTAGAAGACATGCTTCGAGCCTCTGTTATCTCATTCGGAATGGATTGGGAGAAGTGCCTTCCATTTGCCGAATTCGCTTACAACAACAGCTATCAGTCTAGCTTGGGTAAAGCCCCTTTTGAAGTTCTCTATGGACGACGGTGTCGAACACCCCTTAACTGGTCAGAGACCGGGGAAAGACAACTCTTTGGCCCGGATATGATTCAGGAAGCAGAAGAACAGGTTCGCATCGTTCGTGAAAAGTTGAAAACAGCCCAATCTCGTCAAAAGAGTCAATATGAACGAAAACATAAGGCTATGACTTTCGAGGTTGACGAGAAGGCTTATCTTCGGGTCACCCCTCTGAAGGGAACCCATCGTTTCGGTATCAAAGGCAAATTTGGCTCCTCGTTACATTGGACCTTTTCGCATTCTTGCCAAACGAGGAGAAGTTGCCTACCAGTTGGAACTACCTCCGCACCTCTCCAGAGTCCACGATGTCTTCCACGTTTCTCAACTCAGGCGTTGCTTCTCGGATCCTATCCGTGGAGTGGACCACGAAACGCTTGATCTCCAAGATAATCTTACATATCGAGAGTACCCCATTCGTATCCTCGATCAGGCCGAACGTACCACCCGACGTCATAATATCAAGTTTCTCAAAGTACAATGGTCGCACCATTCTGAGGATGAAGCAACTTGGGAAAGGGAGGATCGTCTTCGACTCGAGTATCCCGCCTTCTTCCCGGAGGAACCCAAATCTCGGGACGAGATTCTTTTGAGTGGGGGTGAGTTGTCACACCCTAGCTAGTCATGCATTAGAGTGTTGCATCATGTTTACTCTTTCATCAGAAACTTGAAATGGGGATTTGTGAAACCCTCAGAATCATTTTGAAAATGACCCAAATAAAAATTTCTACAAAAGGGTCCAAGAAAATGCTCATGTTGCTCTCTGAAAATATTGGACAGAGATAAAAATCAAACCAATATTTTTAAGAGCTCATAGGTATTTATTTTGGGCATTTGGAATTAATGCATAACTATTTGCATTGGAAATATATTAGTTATATATATTAATATATGTCCAAAAATTATGCCACCTGTTGGGGAGCTCTGGAATAATATATCTAGCTCCTGCAAAAATTGGCATAAGGTAATAAAATGATTTAATATTTTATTTAAATCAAAACAACTGTCAGAAATTAGAAAACAAAAATAAATAAAAGAAGGAGAAGCTTACCTGGGGCTCCTCCCTGTGCAGCCCAGCAGTAGCTGGCCGGCCCAGCCAGCAGGCGGCCCAGCCCGCCTCCTCCTCTGTCGTCTTCGTCCTCGACAGAGGGAGGGGAGTGTGCCCGGCGCGCGCGCGCGCCACCGCGCCACGCCACCAGCTCGCCTGCCTGCCTGCCTCTCCCCTCCTCGTCTGGATGCCCTGGAA
>NC_041383.1:445503978-445529828 GCF_002162155.2 Triticum dicoccoides | reverse complement strand
CACTCTCCCCCGGTTCTTCCTCTCCTCTCCCTCGCCCTCTCTCTCCCGCGTCCGAACGCACCCATCGCCGCCGTTCGCCATAGCCGCCGCTACCGGCCTCCCCTCGCCTCCCCGACTCACGCAGGAGCTCCGCCCCCTCGCCCTGAAGCTCTCCATCAAGCCACAAGACGCCGGACGCCTTGTGGACCCGCCGTCGCCATCGTCTTCCTCCTCGGGCTCCGACCACCATCGCCGTCGATTCACCGTCTCCAGTGCGTCCCCGAGCCCGCTTCGACGCCCGCTGCAACCGCGGTGAGCTCCGCCACCGTTTCCCTCTCTTCTCCCCCTCGTTCCCGCGCCGTAACTCCATTTCCCACCACGGCCAAACCTCCGCCGTCGCCGAGCTCGCCGTCGACGCAACTCCGGTGACCATTTGGTCACCCCGGCGAGTCCAACAAGTTCGTAAGGCCCCGTAGAGCATCCCTAGCGCCTTGCTTCGCTCGCCTTCGAGCTCCAACCATGTTTCTGTGCACGACCGAACCCCGGCGGCCGCAGCCGAGCTCGCCGCCGTCGACTCCGGCCACCCCAGGCCCAGCCACGGCCACCGCCCGACGCGCCATCGAGCTAGCTTTCCAACGCACCTAGCCATACGCCGTTTGGAGCACCACAGAGGAAACCCGGGGCACATGTACGCCGCGGACCTCGCCGGCGACTAACCGCCGGCGGGTTTGACTTGTTCGACCTGGGGTTTGACCCCCCCAGAGTCACTGACGCGTGGGCCCCGTCGGCCAGGTGGTTAGCTTAGTACTAATCGCTGTTAATTAACCCCCCCTGACACTGACCAGTGGGCCCCAGCGCCACTAACTCTTAATTAGGATTAAACTAACCCTGTTAAACCCCCCTGTCACTGACGTGTGGACCCCACACATCAGGTTTGACCCCAGCCAGCCGCAGTTGACCGCTGACATCGTGCTGACGTCATGCTGGCGCAATATATATATTTCTGGATTTAAATTAAATCAGGAAATTCCAGAATATAATTTAAACTTCAAAAATTCATAACTTTTATTCTGTAACTCCAAATCAGACAAATTATATATGAAAAATGATCAGAAAAATCCAATCTATCCATCTGTACTACTTTCATGCATGATCAAACAAGTTAAATTGATGTTTAAAGCAGAACAAGGAAAAGCACTTTAAAAGGCCATGTTTGAGTTTGAAATTTGAATCTTTGATTCAAATTGGTTCAAACCCTTCTGGTTTTAGTTGCATTAGCCCAACACACTCATATTGCCATGTTTCATGCATGCATCATATTGTTGCACATTGTTTGGTGATGGTTGTGTATCGGTGTCCTTTGCGACAGGTTCTGCCTCCGAGGAGTACCGTGATTACCCTAACGAAGAACCGTATCAGTGCATCGAATCATCAGGTAAGCAACCAACCATTTGATCATATCGATACAATCCCATGTTCTCGCTCCTGCTCTCGTTTACTGCATTAAGACAACGCGTTTCAAATTGCTGTGTGCTACGGTAGTTGAACCCATTTCCTCTGCATGACCTGTCATTGCCACAGTAACTAGATGAAACCCACTAGCATGTGTAGGAGTTGTTTGAGCCATATGTATGTGTTGTTCCTACCTTGCTATGCCTGCTATGCTTAGAGTCGTGTCAGGTCTGGTTCATCTGGGTGATGGGCTAGAGTGAAATGATTACGTCGGTAATGAGAGTGGTGTGGTGAACACGATTTGGTAAAGGTACCGATGAGAGGCCATGTAGGAGTACATGGTGGGTTGTTTCATTGAAGCCGACCTTAAGCACTGAGATCTGTATGCGTGATTTAAGATACAGTTACTACCATGCATTGGGCCCTGAAATATGACCCCGCTCGACTTCTTATTCACCCTAGCTCTCTGTCCAGGAGTTGCAAGTAGTTTCTGGTGTTTGTAGCCTACTGGAGGCCGTGGACAGCGCTGACCGTAGGGGTGGGCTGTGATGCGGTAGGTACGTGGCCGGGTGTACCGAATACCCGTTAGGTATCTCGGGAACCCTGTTCACATCGTTCGGGGCCGTATGGGAAACCTCGGCCGGACTCCCTGCGGATGGAACCTGGATAGGCGATAAACCTGGACTAGAGGCTTAAGTGTTTAGGTAGGTCGTGGTCTACACCCACATCGGCTTTCGCTTGAAGTCTGCCGAGCACATGTCGTGTGCAGACGCTAAGTGGTGGAAACATGTATGAAGAAGTACACCCCTGCAGGGTTATCATGATCTATTCGAATAGCCGCGTCCGCGGTAAAGGACTACTTGGTTGCCTATACAGTTCATAGACAAGTAAATGGAAACTACTAAAAGCCTCAAGATAAGTGTGAGTGCCGAGGATGGCTCTTCCGTAGGAAGACGGAGGCGGATCCTCGGTAGTGTATTGAAGTGGGGAGTAGTGGACTCGTGTGCGCAAAACCATTTGAAGTTGAAGTATCGTAGGATAGTCTAGCCAAGAGTCAAAGCTGGCTTGCTGCAATAACTCCACCAACCCTTCTTGATAATATGCATGTATGTAGGATCTGATGTAAGTCTTGCTGAGTACCTTTGTACTCATGTTGCTATAATTTACATTTTTACAGAAGACGCTGCAACCCCTTCTGATGGGTTCTATGTAGACGTTGACATCAACGAGTAGGCTAAAGGCCCAGGTGGTGACCCTGAGCTTGTGAAGGACCACGTAGTATAGTTAGGCTTTCCAAGCCTCTTTTATTTTACTAGTTGTCTGTACTCAGACAAGTTACTTCCGCTGCTGGTTTGTATGACTGTATGACTTGAATGCTGGGTCGTGTGACCCGTACCTTTGTGTATGTTATGTATGGCTCTCTGAGCCTTAAATAAAGTACTTGTGTCATAGAGTCATGTTGTGATGCTTCGTTGTATTTGCACATATCGAGCATATTGTGTGTATGATTGAAATGCTTGGTATGTGTGGGATCTGACTATCTAGTTGTTTATCTTTAGTAGCCCCTCTTACCGGGAAATGTCTCCTAGTGTTACCGCTGAGCCATGGTAGCTTGCTACTGCTCTGGAACACTTAGGCTGGCCGGCATGTGTCCTTCCTCGTTCCGGTGTCTGTCCCTTCGGGGAAATGCCACGCATTGAGTACCGGAGTCCTGTTAGCCCGCTACAGCCCGGTTTATCGGAGTCCTGCTAGCCTAGTGCTACAGCCCGGACCCACTTGCTGTTGACCGACACGTTCGAGGCTGGGTCATGGATGCCTGTCCCTGTAAGTCTGTGCCACTTTGGGTTTACGACTAGTCATGTCAGCTCGGGCTCCTTATCATATGGATGCTAGCGACATTGTCATATACGTGAGCCAAAAGGCGCAAACGGTCCCGGGAAAAGGTAAGGCGACACCCGTGGGGATACCGTGCGTGAGGCCGCAAAGTGATATGAGGTGCTACAGGCTAGATCGATGTGACATCGAGTCGGGGTCCTGACACTTTCTTTCCTAGGATGACTCTGTGGAATCGCATGTTGCTCTCGCTGAGCTTGGACATTAGAATGCCCATTCCTTTGAGGGCCTCCGTGTATAGGATATTCAGGTCACTGCCACCATCCATCAAAAACTTGGTCAGTCAGGTGCCCCCAACAACTGGTCGACCACCAGCACTTGCCGCCCAGGGGTAGCAACGCGTGACGGGTGGTCGAACTGGTCGAATGTAATATGGGTTTTTGACCACTTCAAATACTTTGGTGTTGACGGAGCAACCATGTTCACCTCTCTGTTAATGACCTTCAGTCGACTTTTGCTCTCGAGATCAGCAAAAATCACCAAGGTGGCATTGACATTGGGGTAACGACCATCATCGTCTCTGTCTTCCTCCTTATCGGACTCTTTGTCCTTTTCACTGGGTTGGCTTTCTCAGAAACTCTAGGTTAGGAGTCGACATTGTCGAGTCATATGCTTGGGGAGAATCAGGTTCCCCTCTTCATCCTTTTTGGTGTGAATATGTCACGGCAAATCCATCACATCATTTCCTGCTTGATCCTTCACTTTCTGAGGGATCCAAGGCCCTTTGGGCTTCCCTTTGAACTTTCCTTGATTCAACACTGCTGCCTCGGCAGGGCCTGCTGCCTTAGCCTTTTGCTTCTGCTTCCGACTGGAATTTCCGCCTCCTGTGTCCTGGGTGACTGGTCTATTCTTACCACTCCGGAGTCGGTCTTCTTCTTTGCCGTTAGCATACTTGGTGGCATCTCCATCATCCGAGCCAGAGACATATTTCCGGTCCGACCGAATTTCAGATTGAGCACTATGTAGCGAACGCCTTCTTTAAAGGCACAGACTGCTTGGTGATCTGACACATTCTCCACTGTGTGGTGTAGAGTGATTCATCTCTGGATATAATCTCTCAAGGTTTCATTCAGTTTCTGCACGTAATACTACAATTCTGGCAGACCAGCAGGTCCCTTGCAGGTGCCCTCAAATGTTCTGGTAAACACTCGGGCCAACTCATTGAAGGAAATATGCCCTAGAGGCAATAATAAAGTTATTGCTTATTTCTTTATATCATGATAAATGTTTATTATTCATGCTAGAATTGTATTAACCGGAAACATGATACATGTGTGAATACATAGACAAACTTAATGTCACTAGTATGCCTCTACTTGACTAGCTCATTAATCAAAGATGGTTATGTTTCCTAACCATAGATATGAATTGTCATTTTATTAACGGGATCACATCATTAGGAGAATGATGTGATTGACTTGACCCATTCCGTTAGCTTAGCACTTGATCATTTAGTATGTTGCTATTGCTCTCTTCATGACTTATACATGTTCCTACAACTATGAGA
Organism: Triticum dicoccoides; assembly: GCF_002162155.2. Classification (NCBI taxonomy): domain Eukaryota; kingdom Viridiplantae; phylum Streptophyta; class Magnoliopsida; order Poales; family Poaceae; genus Triticum; species Triticum dicoccoides. The sequence continues at coordinate 445,524,997 of NC_041383.1, read as the reverse complement.
TTATGCAACTCCCGTTTACCGGAGGAACACTTTGTGTACTACCAAACGTCACAACATAACTGGGTGATTATAAAGGAGCTCTACAGGTGTCTCCAAAGGTACATGTTGAGTTGGCGTATTTCGAGATTAGGTTTTGTCACTCCGATTGTCGGAGAGGTATCTCTGGGCCCTCTCGGTAATGCACATCACTATAAGCCTTGCAAGCAATGTAATTAATGAGTTAGTTACGGAATGATGCATTACATAACGAGTAAAGAGACTTGCCAGTAACGAGATTGAACTAGGTATTGAGATATCGATGATCGAATCTCAGGCAAGTAACATACCGATGGCAAAGGGAACAACATATGTTGTTATGCGGTTTGACCGACAAAGATCTTCATATAATATGTAGGAGCCAATATGAGCATCCAGGTTCCGCTATTGGTTATTGACCGGAAACGTGTCTCGGTCATGTCTACATAGTTCTCGAACCCGTAGGGTCCGCATGCTTAAGGTTTCGATGACAGTTATATTATGAGTTTATGAGTTTTGATGTACCGAAGGTTGTTCGGAGTCCCGAATGTGATTACGGACATGACGAGGAGTCTCGAAATGGTCGAGACATGAAGATTGATATATTGGAAGCCTATATTTGGATATCGGAAGTGTTCCGGGTGAAATAGAGATTTCACCGGAGTACCGGGAGGTTACCGGAACCCCTCGGGGGCTTAATGGGACATAGTGGGCCTTAGTGGAGAAGAGGAGAGGAGGCAAGGGCTGGGCCGCGCGCCCCTCCCCCTAGTCCGAATAGGACAAGGAGAGGGGGGGGGGCGCCCCCCTTTCCTTCCTCTCTCTCTCCCTCCTCTTTCCCCCCTTCTCCTAGTCCAACAAGGAAGGAGGGAGTCCTACACCCGGTGGGAGTAGGACTCCCTTAGCGCGCCCCCTCCTAGGCCGGCCGCCCCCTCCCCCCTTGCTCCTTTATATACGGGGCAGGGGGGCACCTCTAGACACAACAATTGATCTCTTGATCTCTTAGCCGTGTGCAGTGCCCCCCTCCACCATAGTCCTCCTCGATAATATTGTAGTGGTTCTTAGGCGAAGCCCTGCGACGGTGGAACATCAAGATCATCACCATGCCGTCCTGCTGACGGAACTCTCCCTCGACACTCGACTAGATCGGAGTTCGAGGGACGTCATCGAGCTGAACTTGTGCTAGAACTCGGAGGTGCCGTAGTTTTGGTGCTTGATCGGCCGGGCCATGAAGACGTACGACTACATCAACCACGTTGTTCTAACGCTTCCGCTTTTGGTCTATGAGGGTACGTGGACAACACTCTCCCCTCTCGTTGCTATGCATCACCATGATCTTGCGTGTGCATAGGATTTTTTTTAAATTACTACGTACCCCAACAGTGGTATCCGAGCCAGGTTTATGCGTAGATGCTATATGCACGAGTAGAACAGAAGTGAGTTGTGGGCGATACAAGTCATACTGCTTACCAGCATGTGATGTGATATGGTCAAGACGTGATGCTATATTTTATTGTATGAGATGATCATGTTTTTTAACCGAGTTATCGGCAACTGGTAGGAGCCATATGGTTGTCACTTTATTGTATGAAATGCAAGCGCCATGTAATTGCTTTACTTTATCACTAAGCGGTAGCGATAGTCGTAGAAGCAATAGATGGCGAAATGACAACGATGCTAAGATGGAGATCAAGGTGTCACGCTGGTGATGATGGTGATTACAATGGTGCTTCGGAGATGGAGATCACAAGCACAAGATGATGATGGCCATATCATATCACTTATATTGATTACATGTGATTTTTATCCTTTATGCATCTTATCTTTCTTTGATTGACGGTAGCATTATAAGATGATCTCTCACTAATTATCAAGAAGTGTTCTCCCTGAGTATGCACCATTGTGAAAGTTCTTCGTGCTGAGACACCACGTGATGATCGGGTGTGATAGGCTCTACGTTCAAATACAACGGGTGCAAAACAGTTGCACACGCGGAATACTCAGGTTAAACTTGACGAGCCTAGCATATACAGATATGGCCTCGGAACACGGAGACCGAAAGGTCGAACATGAACCATATAGTAGATATGATCAACATAGTGATGTTCACCATTGAAAACTACTCCATCTCACGTGATGATCGGACATGGTTTAGTTGATTTGGATCACGTGATCACTTAGATGACTAGAGAGATGTCTGTCTAAGTGGGAGTTCTTTAGTAATATGATTAATTGAACTTAAATTTATCATGAACTTAGTACCTGATAGTATTTTGCTTGTCTATGTTTGTTGTAGATAGATGGCTCGTGTTGTTGTTCCATTGAATTTTAATGCGTTCCTTGAGAAAGCTAAGTTGAAAGATGATGGTAGCAATTACACAGACTGTGTCCGTAACTTGAGGATTATCCTCATTGCTGCACAGAAGAATTACGTCCTGGAAGCACCGCTGGGTGCCAGGCCTGCTGCAGATGCAACTGACGACGTTAAGAATTTCTGGCAGAGCAAAGCTGATGACTACTCGATAGTTAAGTGTGCCATGCTTTACGGCTTAGAACCGGGACTTCAACGATGTTTTGAACGTCATGGAGCATATGAGATGTTCCAGGAGTTGAAGTTAATATTTCAAGCAAATGCCCGGATTGAGAGATATGAAGTCTCCAATAAGTTCTATAGCTGCAAGATGGAGGAGAATAGTTTTGTCAGTTAACATATACTCAAAATGTCTGGATACAATAATCACTTCATTCAACTGGGAGTTAATCTTCTTGATGATAGTGTCATTGACAGAATTCTTCAATCACTGCCACCAAGCTACAAGAGCTTCGTGATGAACTATAATATGCAAGGGATGGACAAGACTATTCCTGAGCTCTTCACAATGCTAAAGGCTACGGAGGTAGAAATAAAGAAGGAGCATCAAGTTTTGATGGTCAATAAGACCACCAGTTTCAAGAAAAAGGGTAAAGGGAAGAAGAAGGGGAACTTCAAGAAGAATAGCAAACAAGTTGCTGATCAAGAGAAGAAACCCAAATCTGGACCTAAGCCTGAGATTGAGTGCTTCTACTGCAAGCAGACTGGTCACTGGAAGCGGAACTGCCCCAAGTATTTGGCGGATAAGAAGGATGGCAAGGTGAACAAAGGTATATGTGATATACATGTTATTGATGTGTACCTTACTAATGCTTGCAGTAGCACCTGGGTATTTGATACTGGTTCTGTTGCTAATATTTGCAACTCGAAACAGGGACTACGGATTAAGCGAAGATTGACTAAGGACGAGGTGACGATGCGCGTGGGAAATGGTTCCAAAGTCGATGTGATCGCGCTCGGCATGCTACCTCTACATCTACCTTCGGGGTTAGTTTTAGACCTGAATAATAGTTATTTGGTGCCAACGTTGAGCATGAACATTATATCTAGATCTTGTTTGATGCGAGACGGGTATTCATTTAAATCAGAGAATAATGGTTGTTCTATTTATATGAGTAATATCTTTTATGGTCATGCACCCTTGAAGAGTGGTCTATTTTTATTAAATCTCGATAGTAGTGATACACATATTCATAATGTTGAAGCCAAAAGATGCAGAGTTGATAATGATAGTGCAACTTATTTGTGGCACTACCGTTTGGGTCATATTGGTGTAAAGCGCATGAAGAAACTCCATACTGATGGACTTCTGGAATCACTTGATTATGAATCACTTGGTACTTGCGAACCGTGCCTCATGGGCAAGATGACTAAAACGCCGTTCTCCGGAACTATGGAGCGAGGAACTGATTTATTGGAAATCATACATACTGATGTGTGTGGTCCAATGAATGTTGAGGCTTGCGGCGGGTATCGTTATTTTCTCACCTTCACAGATGATTTGAGCAGATATGGGTATATCTACTTAATGAAACACAAGTCTAAAACATTTGAAAAGTTCAAAGAATTTCAGAGTGAAGTGGAAAATCATCATAACAAGAAAATAAAGTTTCTATGATCTGGTCGTGGAGGAGAATATTTGAGTTACGAGTTTGGTTTACATTTGAAACAATGCGGAATAGTTTCGCAACTCACACCACCCGGAACACCACAGCGTAATGGTGTGTCCGAACATCGTAATCGTACTTTACTAGATATGGTGCGATCTATGATGTCTCTTACTGATTTACCGCTATCGTTTTGGAGTTATGCTTTAGAGACGGCCGCATTCACGTTAAATAGGGCACCATCAAAATCCGTTGAGACGACGCCTTATGAACTGTGGTTTGGCAAGAAACCAAAGTTGTCATTTCTTAAAGTTTGGGGCTGCGATGCTTATGTGAAGAAACTTCAACCAGATAAGATCGAACCCAAATCAGAGAAATGTGTCTTCATAGGATACCCAAAAGAGACTATTGGGTACACCTTCTATCACAGATCTGAAGGCAAGACTTTTGTTGCTAAATTCGGATCCTTTCTAGAAAAAGAGTTTATCTCGAAAGAAGTGAGTGGGAGGAAAGTAGAACTTGATGAGGTAATTGCACCTGCTCCCTTATTGGAAAGTAGTTCATCACAAGAACCGGTTCCTGTGACAACTACGCTAATTAGTGAGAAAGCTAATGATATTGATCATGAAACTTCAGATCAAGTTACTACCGAACCTCGTAGGTCAATCAGAGTAAGATCCGCACCAGAGTGGTACGGTAATCCTATTCTAGAAGTCATGTTAATTGACCATGGCGAACCTACGAACTATGAGGAAGCGATGATGAGCCCAGATTCCGCAAAATGGCTTGAGGCAATGAAATCTGAGATGGGATCCATGTATGAGAACAAAGTATGGACTTTGGTTGACTTGCCCGATGATCGGCAAGCCATCGAGAATAAATGGATCATCAAGAAGAAGACTGACGCTGATGGTAATGTAACTGTCTACAAAGCTCGACTTGTTGCGAAAGGTTTTCGACAAGTTCAAGGGGTTGACTACGATGAGACTTTCTCACCCGTAGCGATGCTTAAGTTTGTCCGAATCATGTTAGCAATTGCCGCATTTTATGATTATGAAATATGGCAAATGGATGTCAAAACTGCATTCCTAAATGGATTTCCAGAATAAGAGTTGCATATGATGCAACCAGAAGGTTTTGTCGATCCAAAAGGTGCTAACAAAGTGTGCAAGCTCCAGCGATCCATTTATGGACTGGTGCAAGCCTCTCGGAGTTGGAATAAACGCTTTGATAGTGTGATCAAAGCATATGGTTTTATACAGACTTTTGGAGAAGCCTGTATTTACAATAAAGTGAGTGGGAGTTCTGTAGCATTTCTGATATTATATGTAGACCACATATTGTTAATTGGAAATGATATATAATTTCTGGATAGCATAAAGGGATACTTGAATAAAAGTTATTCGATGAAAGACCTCGGTGAAGCTGCTTACATATTGAGCATCAAGATCTATAGAGATAGATCAGGACGCTTAACTGGACTTTCACAAAGCACATACCTTGATAAAGTTTTGAAAAAGTTCAAAATGGATCAGGCAAAGAAAGGGTTCTTGCCTGTATTACAAGGTGTGAAGTTGAGTGAGACTCAATGCCCGACCACAGCAGAAGATAGAGAGAAAATGAAAGATGTTCCCTATGCTTCAGCCATAGGCTCTATCATGTATGTAATGTTGTGTACCTGACCTGATGTATGCTTAGCAATAAGTTTAGCAGGGAGGTACCAAAGTAAATGGAGGTGACAAAGAGCTAGTCGTAAATGGTTACGTCGATGCAAGCTTTGACACTGATCCGGAGATTCTAAATCGCAAACCGGATATGTGTTTATATTGAACGGTGGAGCTGTCAGTTGCTGCAGTTCCAAACAAAGCGTCATGGCGGGATCTATATGCAAAGCGGAGTACATAGCTTCTTCGGAAGCAGCAAATGAAGGAGTCTGGATGAAGGAGTTCATTTCCGATCTAGGTGTCATACCTAGTGCATTTGGACCAATGAAGATCTTCTGTGACGATACTGGTGCAATTGCCTTGGCAAAGGAATCCAGAATTCACAAGAGGACCAAGCACATCAAGAGACGCTTCAATTCCATCCGGGACCAAGTCCAGGTGGGAGACATAGAGATTTGCAAGATACATACGGATCTGAATGTTGCAGACCCATTGACTAAGCCTCTTCCACGAGCAAAACATGATCAGCACCAAGGCTCCATGGGTGTTAGAATCATTACTGTGTAATCTAGATTATTGACTCTAGTGCAAGTGGGAGACTGAAGGAAATATGCCCTAGAGGCAATAATAAAGTTATTGTTTATTTCCTTATATCATGATAAATGTTTATTATTCATGCTAGAATTGTATTAACCGAAAACATGATATATGTGTGAATACATAGACAAACTTAATGTCACTAGTATGCCTCTACTTGACTAGCTCAATAATCAAAGATGGTTATGTTTCCTAACCATAGACATGAATTTTCATTTGATTAATGGGATCACATCATTAGGAGAATGATGTGATAGACTTGACCCATTCCATTAGCTTAGCACTTGATCGTTTATTATGTTGCTATTGCTCTCTTCATGACTTATACATGTTCCTACAACTATGAGATTATGCAACTCCCGTTTCAGAGGAACACTTTGTGTGCTACCAAACATCACAACATAACTGGGTGATTATAAAGGAGCTCTAGAGGTGTCTCCAAAGGTACATGTTGAGTTAGCGTATTTCGAGATTAGGTTTTGTCACTCCGATTGCCGGAGAGGTATCTCTAGGCCCTCTCGGTAATGCACATCACTATAAGCCTTGCAAGCAATGTAACTAATGAGTTAGTTACAGAATGATGCATTACATAACGAGTAAAGAGACTTCCGGTAACAAGATTGAACTAGGTATTGAGATACCGACGATCGAATCTCGGGCAAGTAACATACCGATGACAAAGGGAACAATGTATGTTGTTATGCGGTTTGACCGATAAAGATCTTCGTAGAATATGTAGGAGCCAATATGACCATCCAGGTTCCGCTATTGGTTATTGACTGGAAACGTGTCTCGGTCGTGTCTACATAGTTCTCAAACCCGTAGGGTCCACACGCTTAAGGTTTCGATGAAAGTTATATTATGAGTTTATGAGTTTTGATGTAACGAAAGTTGTTCGGAGTCCTGGATGTGATTACGGACATGACGAGGAGTCTCGAAATGGTCAAGACATGAAGATTGATATATTGGAAGCCTATATTTGGATATCGGAAGTGTTCCGGGTGAAATCGGGATTTTAACGGAGTACCGGGAGGTTACCGGAACCCCCCGGGGGCTTAATGGGCCATAGTGGGAATTAGTGGAGAAGAAGAGAGGAGGAAAGGGTTGGGCCGCGCGCCCCTACCCCCTAGTATGAATAGGACAAGGAGAGGGCCCCCCCCCCCTTTCCTTCCTCTCTCTCCCTCCTCTTTCCCCCTTCTCCTAGTCCAACAAGGAAGGAGGGAGTCCTACTCCCGATGGGAGTAGGACTCCCCTTGGCGCGCCCACTCCTAGGTCGGCCGCCCCCTCCCCCCTTGCTCCTTTATATACGGGGGCAGGGGAGCACCTCTAGACACAACAATTGATCTCTTGATCTCTTAGCCGTGTGCGGTGCCCCCCTCCACCATAGTCCTCCTCGATAATATTGTAGCGGTGCTTAGGCGAAGCCCTGCGACGGTAGAACATCAAGATCATCACCACGCCGTTGTGCTGACGGAACTCTCCCTCGACACTCTGCTGGATCGGAGTTCGAGGGACGTCATCAAGCTGAACGTGTGCTAGAACTCGGAGGTGTCGTAGTTTCGGTGCTTGATCGGTCGGGCCGTGAAGACGTATGACTACATCAACCGCGTTGTTCTAACGCTTCCGCTTTCGGTCTACGAGGGTACGTGGACAACACTCTCCCCTCTCGTTGCTATACATCACCATGATCTTGCGTGTGCATATGATTTTTTTTTGAAATTACTACATACCCCAACACTCATCCCAACTCAAAATGCTCCCAAGGGACAGCTAGTTCAGCCAGGCCCTGGCAGAACCTTCAAGCATCAGAGGGAGGTGCTTCATGGCCACCTCGTCGCTTCCGCCACCAATGTGCACGGCCACTCGGTAGTCTTCAAGCCAAGTGTCGGGCTTTGATTCTCCTGTGAACTTACTGACACCAGTCGCCAATCTAAAGTTGCGAGGGATCTCGGCGCTTCTGATGGCTCTTCCAAAACACTCAGGGTCAGAAACATGGGACCTGCTTCCACTGGGCCTGTCTCTATCCAGCCCTTCTCTATATGCTCTGTTCCGGTTGACCAAACCCTGAACAAGGATTGACCTTGCGTTGAAGCCATGATCTCTTGGGTCGACTGGAACTTTGCGGTCATTTCGATACGGATGACTATCATCATACCGCCGGGGCGCGTATGACCCATCCCTCGGAAGGGGCGAAGGCGCTCGACGGTGGTTGTCACGGGCGTACTCACGATCATACTCTCCATGAGCTCTTCCGAGGTGCCGATCCTGGCGGTGATCACGACCTTCTCGTCGCAAAGGTGACCTAGGACTATATGTCGACTGAATGGTGTCTGCCCTTACTAATCTGTTGTGGATTCTGTTCCGCGACTAGGACATGGTGGAGTTCTGATCCCCCGCTGCTCGGAGCAGCGCCCTGATCTGTTCCAAGCCTCTTCCAACCTCTGAACGGGACAGTTGAATGGACTCTGCGATACGCGCAACAGCTGCAAGATTCTGGATCGGTGTGTGGAATACCTGAGTTTCTGGTGGAAACAACTATTGTGGGCGTCGACTAGACTCGGGGATCTGTCAACGGGCATGCTCGTCGAGAGAATGTTGGAGATTCTCCAAACGAGTGCGCCCAGCCAGCATGGCCAGGTGCACTGCCTCCAAGACGCGAGCCTCGGTGGTTTCCCCTATGATGGGGGTCTGGAGAGCCTCCATGTTGCGGCGGTGCAGCTCCTCCCTCTGCTGCGAGCTGAGAGGTTGGGGCTGATACTCCTCATGGCCGAATGATGGGCCGTCGCCACCACCATTACCGCCGCTGCTACAAAAACTAGGTGGGCTGCAATGGGAGTCGACCATAAGGACTTCCGCCGCAGGATCACAACTCCCGCTCTCGGAAAATGTGTCTGCAAAATCAGTCGACGGGTCGACTGACCCGCAGTGAAACACGTCAGGCTCGATCACCGCGACTTGGGGGGTGAACGCATGACGAGCCACCGCATGCTTCACCCACCGCTGGAGCCGCGATCGACTAGAACGCTTTGCAGTGGCATCCAGCTGAGTGAGAAGACGACGCGAGGACCGACTAATACGGGGTCGATGGCTGCCAAAGGAGGACGCCGCAGGCACTCGCCCAGAAATGCGACGAACCACGGATTGGGAGAGCCTCGACGTCGAGGGGGGCCTCCTGGAGCTAGGCGGAGTCATCGGCAACGAAAGTGAGTGTGCTGAGTCGGAACTCGCGGCCTACGACCAAACCGCCGCCGGAAACCATGTTGATGAAGATCGGAGAAAATGCAACCTCGCCGGAATTCGCTAAGACACATTTCCCCATGGTGGGCGCCAACTATTGTGGTACTAAGTCTGATAGTAAGAATAGGGGTACGTATGAGGAGGCAAGGCCCTAGCTACGGCGAGGGTGTACACACGAGCTTTACGAGTTCAGGCCCCTCTTGGAGGAGGTAAAAGCCCTACGTCTCGATGCCCTGAGGCGGTCGACTAGAATATGGATGTGTGTGTTACAGGGGGGTGCGAACCCTTGTCCCAGAGGAGGGGGTGGCTTATATAGAGTGCGCCAGGACACTAGCCCATCTCCGTTACAGGGGTTCAATGTACATTAAGACAGGGCGTTACTGGTAACGCCAACTATAAAGTGTATTTAATGACCTTTAAGACTATGGACTGAACGCCTAACAGTTGCCGTCTAGAGTGACCCCTGGTCTCCTGCAGGTCGAGTGGTTTCCTGTATAGTCGAATGACTTGGTCTTGGTCGAGTGAATCTTAGGAGTGAGGGGTATCCGAGTGAGATGATTGGTCGAGTGGATTGCACTCGACGACTCTTGTTCATACCCTCTGTTGTTCTTTGAATGTCATTGCTTCTAAGGTAGTGACCTTGGGTGGGGTGTATAGGTCAGGCCTATGACCCTACCCTAGGTCTATGGCATCGTCACTCAACATGTTGGATGATCCATGACAATATAATTTATTTCGGATATAAGAAAAACATAACCCATTACGTTGTCTTCCTTGTCCAACATCGACTTTTTAGCATGTCATATTTTAATGAATGCTCACAATCATAAAAGATGTCCAAGATAGTATATTTATATGTGAAAACCTCTCTTCTTTATTACTTCCTATTAATTGCAACGATGACCAAAACTATGTTTGTCAACTCTCAACAACTTTTATTTCATCATACTCTTTATATGTGAAGTCATTACTCTCCATAAGATCAATATGGTCTTTTTGTTTATTTTTATTCTTTATTTTTCTTTTATCCCTCAAGATCATAGCAGGATAGCAAAGCCCTCAACTCAAAACTAATCTTTATCATATATAGCTCAAGGACTTGATTACATAGATAGGGATCAACACAAAACTCAAAACTAGATCGTACTAAACTTTATTCTACTAGATCAAGATATAACCAAAAGGATCGAACTAAGAAAAACGGTAAAGATAGAAGTGTGATGGTGATATAATACTAGGGCACCTCCCCCAAGCTTGGCAGTTGCCAAGGGAAGTGCCCATACCCATGTGATTATGTCTCTTTCTTCGGAGGTGGTGATGATGGAGTTGTTGATGATGTAGGCTTGTCGTCCATCTTCCAAGGCATAGGCTCACCATCATAGAAGGATGATTGAGTCTTAAGAATCCTCAAATCTGCAGCCAAACTCATCCTCTTGAATCTATATTCATACTCACAGTTTTGGTTTTGCAGGTCATAGATCTGGGCTTGGAGGTGCTCAATCTTGTCGTGAAGCTTGAAGATGGTCTCCCCAATGTTCTTGGCATCCAGCTTGTGGTTGTTGGTGAACTTCGCAATCATCATGTGGTTGGTGTTGAGTCCGCGTTCCACCATCCCTTGGCACTTGAAAACTTGTTGCTCCATTCTTTAAGTCTTGTCACCATGCTTCCGGTCCTCCTTGGTCCCTCAACATCACGGATGTGCAGCACCCCCTCATGCATCTCAATGGTTTGAGGGTGTTGCAGCACCTCCGCGAGGTAGGGGTTGATGACCTTCTGGAAAAACTTGTCCTTGGGGGCGCTTGAAGATGTCATGGTGATCCAGATCTGTTAGAAAAATAGCTCGAAACTAAAGCAGAGGATTTTGTCGTGGTATGGTGGTCAAAACCTTCGGGAGATTATATAATGATTTTTACCGACCAAAAGAAGTATCGTGCAAGAAAACGGAGTCCGGAGGGCACACGAGGTGCCCACGAGGCAGGGGGCGCGCCCTCCACCCTTGTGGATGCCTCGTGTCCTTTCTAGACTACTTATTTTCCTATTTTCTTAAATATTCCAAAACGGAGAAAAATTACTATTAGAACTATTTTGGAGTCGGTTTACTTACCATACCACATACCTATTCCTTTTCGGAGTCTGAAACATTCTGGAAAGTGTCCCTTATGTACTCCTCCGGGGTTATAGTGTCAATAACATTGGTTTCAATATTTATGGGATTACCTGCAATATAATGTTTGATTCTTTGACTGTTCACCGCCTTCGGATTTGTGCCTTCGAAATTGTTGATTTTTATGGCACCGGAACGATAGACCTCCTAGATAATGTAAGGACCTTCCCATTTAGAGAGAAGTTTTCCTACAAAAAATCTTAAACGAGAGTTGTATAGCAAAACATAATCACCTACATTAAACTCGCACTTTTGTATCCTTTTGTCATGCCATCTTATGTGCAATTGTATCTCCAGCGTGGTGTCCTCCATATGCCTCAGAGTGACACTTGCGTAGGATCTGTTCATGTTCATGCTCAGGTACAGAACCTCTAATAACACCATCTACTCCTTCTTTATAAAGGTGTGGGTCATCTCAAAAGTAATGTCTTAAATCATAGAAAAACTTTTTCTTTTGCTGGTATGTGAAACTAGGTGATATAAATTTAGCAACAATGTAATTAGCATAATCAGCATACCATGGAGCAGTACGAGAAGCATTTATGACAGCTATTTTTTCATCAGGAAAGCTATCATCAATAGGTAGTGGGTCATCAAGAACATTCTCTAACCTAGACAAGTTGTCTGCAACGGGGTTCTCAGCTCCCTTTCTATCAATAATATGCAAATCAAATTCTTGTAACAAGAGAACCCATCTAATAAGTCTAGGTTTAGCATCTTTCTTTTCCATAAGGTATTTAATAGCAGCATGATCAGTGTGAATAGTTACTTTGGAATCAACAATATAAGGTCTGAACTTATCACAAGCAAATACAACTGCTAAAAAGTCTTTTTCAGTAGTAGCATAATTTCTCTGGGCACTGTCTAGAGTTTTACTAGCATATTGGATAACATTTAATTTCTTATCAACTCTTTGTCCTAGAACAGCACCTACAGCATAATCACTAGCATCACACATAATTTCAAAGGGTAAATTCCAATCATGAGGCTGAACAATAGGTGCAGAAATCAAGGCTTTCTTAAGTATTTCAAATGCTTCTACACAATCGTAATCAAAGACAAAAGGAACATCTTTTTGTAAGAGATTAGTCAGAGGCCTAGAAATTTTTGAGAAGTCTTTAATGAACCTCCTATAAAAACCGGCATGAGCAAGGAAACTTCTTATACCTTTGATGTCCTTAGGACACGACATCTTTTCAATAGCATCAACTTTAGCTTTATCAACTTCAATACCGCTTTCAGAAATTTTATGCCCCAAGACAATACCTTAATTAACCATAAAGTGGCACTTCTCCCAATTCAAGACAAGATTAGTTTCTTCACATCTCTGCAAGACTCGATCAAGGTTGCTTAAGCAATCATCAAAAGAAGTTCCATACACGGAGAAAACATCCATGAAAACCTCAACAATCTTTTCACAAAAGTCAGAGAATATAGCAGTCATACATCTTTGAAAGGTAGCAGGTCCATTACATAAACCAAAAGGCATATGGCTATAAGCAAAGGTACCAAAGGGCAAGTAAAAGTGGTCTTATCCAGATCCTCTTTTGACATAGGTATTCGAGAGAAACCAGAATAACCATCTAGAAAGCAAAAATGTGTATGTTTAGACAATCTTCTTAGCATTTGATCAATAAAAGGTAAAGGGTAATGATCTTTTCTAGTAGCTTTATTTAATTTGCAGAAATCCATTACCATTCTATAACTTGTAACAATTCTTTGTGGGATCAATTCATCTTTATCATTAGGAACAACAGTAATACCTCCCTTCTTAGGGACACAACGGACAGGACTTACCCACTGACTATCAAAAACAGGATAAATTATACCTGCCTCCAGAAGCTTTAGTATTTCGTTTCTTACCACTTCCTTCATCTTAGGATTTAACCGTCGTTGATGATCAACAACTGGTTTAGCATCTTTCTCCAGTTTTATTTTGTGCTGGCATAGAGTGGGACTAATGCTCTTAAGATCATCCGGAGTATATCCAATAGCGGCACGGTGCTTCTTCAGAGTTTTCAATAATTTCTCTCCTTCCTGCTCTGAAAGGTTAGCACTAATAATAACAAGATATATCTTCTTTTCATCAAGATAAGCATATTTAAGAGTATCAGGTAAAGGTTTAAGCTCAAACACGGGATCACCCTTGGGTGGGGGAGGATCCCCTAGGATTTCAACAGGCAAGTTGTGTTTCAAAATAGGTCCCTGTTTAAAGAATACTTCATCTATTTCCCTTCTTTCATTCATGAACATATCATTTTCATGGTCAAGCAAATATTGTTCTAAAGGATCATTAGGAGGCATGGCAATAGAAGCAAGACCAATAATTTCATCTTTACTAGGCAATTCTTTATCATGGGGTTGTCTACGGAATTTAGCAAAATTAAAATCATGAGACATGTTCCCTAAACCAACAGTAACAATATCCTTTTTGCAATCTATCTTAACATTAACAGTATTCAAGAAGGGTCTAACAAATATAATGGGACAAAAGTCATCTTGTGGGGAACCAAGAACAAGAAAATCAGTAGGATATTTAACTTTCCCACACAGGACTTAAACATCTCTAACAATCCCAATTGGTGAAATTGTATCCCTATTGGCAAGTTTAATAGTAACATCAATACCTTCTATTTCAGCAGGTGCGATATCATGCATAATTTCTTTGTATAAGGAATGAGGTATTGCACTCACACTAGCACCCATATCACATAAGCCATGAAACAATGATCTCCTATTTTAACAGAAACAACAGGCATGCCAACAACAGGTCTATTTTTATTTTTAGTATCGGGTCTAGCAATTCTAGCAGCTTCATCACAGAAGTAAATAACATGCCCATCAATATTATCAACCAAGAGATCCTTAACCATAGCAATACCAGGTTCAACTTTAATTTGCTCAAGGGGTGTAGGTGTTCTAGCATTACTCTTACGAATCATAGTTGAAGCTTTAGCACGGTCCTTTATTCTAACAGGGAAAGGTGGTTTCTCAATATAAGCAGTAGGAACAATAGAATCAACATTATAAGTGATAGTCTTTTCTTCAACTTTAATAGGTTCTACTAATTTTACTTCAATGGGAGGATGATATTTAAACCACTTCTCTTTAGGGAGATCAACATGAGTAGCAAATGATTCATAGAAAGAAGCTACTATCTCAGAGTCAAGTCCATATTTAGTGCTAAATTCATGAAAAGCATCAGTATCCATAAAAGAATTAACACAATCAAACTTAGGTGTTATACCTGACTCCTAACCTTAGTCGAGTTCCCAATCTTCAGAGTTGCGTTTAATTCTTTCCAATAAATCCCATCTGAATTCAATAGTCTTCATAAAAGAACCAGTACAAGAAGTATCGAGCATGGAGAGATTATTGAGAGAAAGCCGAGCATAAAAAAATTGAATAATAATTTCTCTTGAGAGCTCATGATTGGGGCATGAATATAACATTGACATGAGCCTCCCCCAAGATTGAGTGATACTTTCTCCTTTGCGAGGCCAAAAATTATATATATAATTACGATCACGATGAACCAGATGCATAGGATAAAACTTTTGATGAAATTCCAATTTCAATCGGTTGTAGTTCCATGATTGAATATCATCACATAGCCTAAACCATGTAAATGCCTTTCCCTTCAAAGATAAATGGAAGACCTTCTTCTTGATAACATCCTCGGGCATACCTGCAAGCTTAAATAATCCACAAACTTCATCCACATAGATTAGGTGCATATCAGGATGTAATGTTCCATGTCCTGTAAAAGGATTAGCTAGCAGTTTCTCTATCATACCCAAAGGAATTTCTAAGTAATTAAACATTTTCAGTAGGTTCAGTAGGTTGAGGAGCAACTCTTTGCTCTACTGGTCGGGGTGAAGATACCCCAAACAAGCCCCTCAAAGGATTATTTTCCACAGTAACAAGTGACAGCAAATTTCAGCACACTATAAATTTTTTCTTATCAAATTCCACCTACCAAAGGCGCTTCACTCCCCGGCAGGCGCCAGAAAAGTTTCTTGATAGTCCTTTCTATAAGTAAGAGTGTCGAACCCAATGAGGAGTAGAAGGAAATGACAAGCGGTTTTCAGTAAGGTATTCTCTGCAAGCACTGAAATTATCGGTAACGGATAGTTTTGTGATAAGGTAATTTGTAACGGGTAACAAGTAACAAAAGTAAACAAGGTGCAGAAAGGTAGCCCAATCCTTTTGGCGAGTGCTACGCGCCGGTGCGCTGGCCGAAATTTCGGCCGGTCGCACCGGGCATGCACGATTTGGGTGGTTAATTACAGCCGTGCGATGGCACCTTCCTTCCCCACTGATTCATTAAGAAAACGAAGGAAATAACCATGGCTCATGTCGTCAAATCCAGTCCATGATGCTCCGCATACGTCAGCCAGCTCGCCGGCTGTCCTCGCCCGCTTGCCCCACAGCCGGTCGTCGCCTTGTCGCCGGTGTTCGCCGCCCTCGTCGCCGGTGGTCGCCATTGCAGCGCCAGTCCTCGCTGGTTCCAGCAGGCCGCCACCGCCATCGTAGCAAAACACCCAAGGTCTCTATCGTTCCAGTGCCTAGCTGTCACCGTCGTATCACGTCTGTCGCGGCATCACTATGCCGCCGGCCACAACTCTTACCGTCGTTGATGCTCGCTGCCCGGGGTTGCATGAACGACGACCGCCCAATCAACGTCGTTTAAATGGATGTAGCAAACAACCTCATCGGTGGTAGCAAAACACAACGGCGGTTGCAGCAAAAACATTGTCACCGTTGTCCCGCGTCACATCTTCGCCATTAATGGATGTAGCAAATTTCCTCGTCGGCCGTAGCGGAAGACGATGGCGGTTGGAGCAAAATAACCGTATCCGTCGTCGGGCCGTAGCTCCGTCAAGGAAACATACAACAGGATGCAGCTTCCCATGGCAGCAAAAAATCTTGTGGGTGGAAACTTTTTTGATGCTCGGTTGCAACAAAAATCAGGTTCACCATCACCGTCGCAGAATCTCTCGAGTTGATGCAGCAAAAACAGTTGTTGGTCCCAGCTCAGGGCTTCACCGGTTTTAGCAAAAATCTCTACTGGTTCCAGCTCAGGGCTTCAACGGTTGTAGCATAAGCATGTGCTGGTACTAGCTCCGGCGTCCGCTGGGGGTAGCAAAAATTCTCATTGGTTCCAGCAATTCACGGACCTGATTCCAGCAAAAAAATGCAGTGTTGTTCTAGCACCAGTCATCATGTGATATACTTCGATCACTGGTGACTTCTGGTTCCAGCAAATCGCATCACTGGTTCCAGCAAAACAGGGTGCTGGTTGTAGCACCAGGCGGTGGCGTGCACGCGCACGGGTGCCGGCCGTAGCAGCACCGCGACTGTGGCAGCAGAAAGCAGCAGCCCACGTTGCAGCAGAAGCAGGCAGCAGGAGCGTGCGGGCCCGTCCCCAGCGTCCTCCTATGGGACCTTGATGGCGCATCGCAGGGGAGGAAGGAGTGGTGAGGAGAGAATCAGAGTACTAGGAGGTGCGGGGGCAGGGGATTTGATTCAGGCGGAGCGGCTTCCTTGACAACGTAAAAAAACAGCAGAGGAAGATTGAGGAAGCTGGAGATGTGGTGGTCGTGAGTAGAAGACGAGGAAAGAGGATAAGGCCAGAAGTGCCTTTCTGCTGCCGAGCTCATTTGAGCTTGCTGAACAGTAAAATCAAAAAAAAAATTGGAAAAAATTCAAAAAATTCCAAATTTTTTTGGAAGAAACATTGACAAAAGTTCTAAGTGCTTGCAAAAATTCATCATGAAATCACATTCCTGTAAGGCGTGGCAAAAAATCAGTGCTCCAAAATGCTTTTGAAAGTAGCATTTCCAGAGTATCAATTTTGTTTTTTTGCCACGCCTTCTAGAAAAATGATTTCATGACGAATTTTTGCAAGCACTTAAAACTTTTTCAATGTTTCTTCCAAAAACAATTTGAATTTTTTTGAATTTTTTTTATTTAGTTTTGATTTTACTATTCACCCGAGCTCATTTGAGTTTGGGTGCAGAAACTCTGCGTCCGGATAAGGCTGATTAAAAAGGTGATTAGGGCACACGGCCAGGTGGAGGGCAATCGAATGACTAACTTGTTGCGGGTCGTACTATGGCTGGATCTAACGAGCAGCCAGCGACCGGCCGAGTCGTTCGGCCGGCGCTCCGGCTCAAAACGTTTCCCAATCCTTTTTGTAGCAAAGGACAAGCCTGGACAAACTCTTATATAAAGGAAAGCGCTCCCGGGGACACATGGGAATTATCGTCAAGCTAGTTTTCATCATGCTCATATGATTCGTGTTCGTTACTTTGATAATTTGATATTGGGTGGACCGGTGCTTGGGTACTACCCTTCCTTGGACAAGCATCCCACTTATGATTAACCCCTCTCACAAGCAACCGCAACTATGAAAGAAGAATTAAGGTAAACCTAACCATAGCATGAAACATGTGGATCCAAATCAGCCTCTTACGAAGCAACGCATAAACTAGGGTTTAAGCTTTTGTCACTCTAGCAACCCATCATCTACTTATTACTTCCCAATGCCTTCCTCTAGGCCCAAACAATGGTGAAGTATCATGTAGTGGACGTTCACATAACACCACTAGAGGAAAGACAACATACATCTCATCAAAATATCGAACGAATACCAAATTCACATGACTACTTATAACAAGACTTCTCCCATGTCCTCAGGAACAAACGTAACTACTCACCAAGCATATTCATGTTCATAATCAGAGGGGTATTAATATGCATAAAGGATCTGAACATATGATCCTCCACCGAATAAACCAACTAGCGTCAACTACAAGGAGTAATCAACACTACTAGCAACCCACAGGTACTAATCTGAGGTTTTGAGACAAAGATTGGATACAAGAGATGAACTAGGGTTTGAGAGGAGATGGTGCTGGTGAAGATGTTGATGGAGCTGGACCCCCTCCCGATGAGAGGATCGATGGTGATGACGATGGTGACGATTTCCCCCTCCCGGAGGGATGTTTCCCGGCAGAACAGCTCCGCCGGAGCCCTAGATTGGTTCCACAAGGTTCCGCCTCGAGACGGCGGCGCTTCATCCCGAAAGCTTCCTTATAAATTTTTTCCAGGGCAAATGACACCTTATACCAGAAGATGGGCATCGAGGGGCTTCCAGGTGGCCCACGAGGTAGGGGGTGCACTCAGGGGGTAGGGCACGCCCCCACCCTCGTGGACAGTGGGTGGCCCCCCTCTGGTGCTTTCTTTGCCCAATATTTTTAATATATTTGAAAACTGACTTTCGTGGAGTTTCAGGACTTTTGGAGTTGTGCAGAATAGGTCTCTAATATTTGCTCCTTTTCCAGCCCAGAATCCAGCTGTCGGCATTCTCCCTCTTCATGTAAACCTTGTAAAATAAGAGAGAAAAGGCATAAGTATTGTGACACAGTGTGAAGTAAGAGCCCATATTGCAATAAATATCGATATAAAAGCAAGATGCAAAATGGACGTATCACGCCCCACCACCGGCCACCCCACCCTCGTCGCGCCATCAGCCGCCACCCCCACGCCTCCGTGGTATTTCACCCCTAACGCCTGCACCTCCCGCCCCTCCCGCTGCCCCCAGCAGCCGCAGACGGGTGGCGGGCGATGCGGCAACCACCGCGAGGGCGGCCGCAAGCAACAGTAGCAGGCCACCCCTCTGTGGACTTACGATACCAACCCATGGACCGGCGTCGTCCACGCGTACTCGATGCCGTTCCCTCGGGCTCCCGCTTCGGGCATCCTTGGACCTTGTCCAGCGAGCCACCAGTCCCTTTTCGCCACGCAGAACACCGCCCCCTACAGCGGCAACGGTGCCGCGCCCCCGCCCGCGCCCGCCTATGGCACCGCCACCCCGCCGGCCTACGGTGGGTTTTACCCTCCTCAGGTGCCGCCACCGTGGGACCCGGCCCTTCTCGCTGCTCTGCACTCCGTCGTATCACCGACTTCCTACGGTGGCGGCGGTGACTGGTATATGGACTCGAGCGCCACCGCTCACATGATTGCTCATCCCGATAACCTCACGTCCGCCACTCCTGTTCATACTCCTACTCGCATCACCGTTGGTAACGGTTCCTTTCTACCCATTACACATGTCGGTCATATGGCATTTCCTTCTACTTATACTCCCGTTAACATGTCTAATGTTCTTGTGTCTCCTGACTTAGTTACCAATCTTGTTTCTGTTTGTCGCCTTGCTCGTGAGAACCCTATCACTGTTGAATTTGACGATATCGGCTTTTCTGTGAAGGATGCCTGTACACGGATGGTACTCCATCGATGTGACAGCCCAGACGAGCTTTACCCGGTGCATCCCTCTGGCGCCACCACCACCCGTCATCCCGACGCCCTCGCCGCTAGTTTCGATCTTTGGCACGCCCGCCTCGGTCATCCCAACTCCACCGTTATGCGTCAGATTCTTCAGAGTTTTTCTTTCTCATGTAATAAGGTTGATGACCACACTTGTGAGGCTTGCTGTCTTGGCAAGCACGTCCGTCTTCCCTTTAGCGAGTCTACAAACATTTCCACTTTTCTATTTCAGTTATTGCATAGTGATGTTTGGACGTCCCCGGTTGCGAGCAACATGGGTTACTTATACTATTTGGTGGTATTTGATGAATTTTCTCATTATGTGTGGACATTCCCACTCCATCGCAAGTCTGACGCTCTTGCCACACTCACCGCCTTTTATTCATATCTCACCACACAGTTCGGTTGTCCTATTCTTGCCTTGCAAACTGACAATGGAAAAGAGTTTGACAACGTCGCCGTCCACAATCTTCTTGCGTCCCACAGAACCATCTTTCGACTCACTTGCCCCTACACGTCAGAGCAAAATTGTCGTGCCGAGCGCGTCATTGGCACTCTTAATGACTGTGTCCGCACGTTGCTCTTCCACTCCTACGTGCCTCCTCGGTTCTGGCCGGACGCGCTCGTGACTGCCAGCCTCCTTATTAACATTCGCCTGTGTCGTTCACACTGGAACTACACTCCTCACCAGCTCCTCTTTGGTGAGGTTCCATCTTATGATGGTCTTCGCATTTTTGGGTGTCTCTGTTATCCTAGAACCGCGTCCACTGCTCCTCACAAACTCACTCCCCGGTCGCTTCCTTGCATCTTTCTTGGTTATCCTCCCAACACCAAAGGTCACCTATGCTATGATCCAGTGTCCCACCGCGTTTTCTTTTCACGGCATGTATACTTTGATGAGCTGGTGTTCCCGTTTTAGCAGGTACTGTCACCCTCGGTGTCTCCCGCGACGCGGTTCGCCCCTGCCTCCAGCTCTGGCGAACCGCCCAGCTGCGCACCGGGCTCGGCCCTGCCCGCGCTTCCCGCGCCGGCC
>NC_041383.1:445484229-445503720 GCF_002162155.2 Triticum dicoccoides | reverse complement strand
CGCCCCCGTCACCGCGGCCGCACCTCTCACCGGTGTGGTTACTCAGACTCGGACTGGGACACTTCATCCTAGCACGCGCTACACGTTTGACGAGTACGCATGTGCTGCGTCTACCTCGGCACCGTCTCCTCTCCCCACCTCCGCTCACGCAGTCCTTCGAGATCCGAACTGGCTAGCTGCGATGCGTGAGGAGTTTGACACCCTGCAGCGCAACCGTACATGGCAGCTTGTCCCGCGGCCTCCCCGTGCCAATGTCATCACTAGCAAGTGGGTCTTCCACCACAAGACTCGCCCCGATGGCTCTCTCGAGCGCTACAAGGCGCGTTGGGTGGTGCGCGGCTTCCGCCAGTGTGCCGGCGTGGACTTCACCGACACCTTCGCCCCGGTTGTCAAACCGGGCACGATTCACACTGTTCTCCAGCTTGCTATTTCTCGCGCCTGGCCAGTTCACCAGCTCGATGTGTCTAATGGTTTCTTGCATGGCCATCTCGACGAGCAAGTGTTCTGTCAGCAGCCTACTGGTTTCATCGACACCGACTATCCGGACCACGTGTGCTTGCTCTCTCGTTCTCTCTATGGGTTGAAGCAGGCGCCTCAGGCCTGGTACCAGCGGATCGCGGCCTTCCTTCAGCAGCAGGGGTTTTGGTCCACACGGTCCGATGCCTCACTGTTTGTTTATCACCAGGGCCCCGCCACCGCGTACCTCCTCCTGTACGTTGACGACATCATCCTGACTGCATCCTCGCCAGCGCTCCTTCGGCAAATCACAGCTCGCCTCGGCACCGAGTTCGCCCTAAAGGACTTGGGGGCTCTCCACTACTTCCTCGGCATCGAGGTTGTGCGCCGGGCCACTGGCTTCTTCTTGCACCAGCAGAAGTACGCCTACGAGCTTCTGGAGCGAGCGGCATGCTTAACTGCAAGCCTGCTCCTACGCCTGTCGACACGAAGGCTAAGGTGTCCGCCGTCGAGGGTTCTCCGGCGTTCGACGCTCCCTTCTACCGCTCCATCGTTGGTGCGCTTCAGTACCTCATGCTAACGCGTCCGGACATTCAGTACGTTGTCCAGCAGGTGTACCTTCATATGCATGCTCCTCGTGATACTCACTGGGCTCTGGTGAAACGTATTCTTAGGTACATACCTGGCATCACAGCTATGGGTCTCACCCCGACGGCATCACCTGACACCAGCCTTGTCGCCTACTCCGACGCCGACTGGGCTGGTTGTCCCGACACTCGCCGCTCCACTTCCGGCTACTGCGTCTACCTTGGGCCCTCTCTGATTTCGTGGCATCTAAACGACAACCCACGTTCTCACGATCGAGCGCCGAGGCTGAGTACAGGGCAGTAGCCAACGCCGTTGCGGAGTGCTCTTGGCTACGACAGCTACTTCAGGAGTTGCTATGTGAGCTAACCAAGGCTACGCTTGTCTACTTGACAACGTCTATGTGGTGTACCTCGCTGCCAACCCTGTCCATAACCGACAGACGAAGCATATTGAGCTCGATATTCACTTCCTCAGGGAGCACATCGCACTTGGTCGTGTTCGAGTTCTACATGTGCCCACCAATCGGCAGTTCGCCGATGTTATGACGAAGGGACTACCCACCTCGACATTCGAGGGCTTTCGGTCCAGTCTCTGCGTCACCGGCGACGCTTCGACTGCGGGGGGTGTTGAACATGTGTACATGTACGCAGGTCTGGGTTTCGTATGCAGTACATGTAGTGTCTGTCTTCCTCTGTATGTACATGTATCTTAGGAGACAAGATACCGGTCGCACCCCTTGTATCTATATATATGTGCCCAGTGCACGATCAATGAGATATCGATGCATCAAATCACTTCTACAGGGCGTCAACGCGAGCGAAAGAGCCCGGCAGGAAGCAAACGGCAGCAGCCGCCAACCGGCTAGCCCCAACAACGTGCAAGAGCCGAGCATAGGAAGACACGCCAGCTAGCCGGTAGGCGCGAAGGCAAGAGTCCGGGTAGGCAAAGCCAAGGTGTGCACGTGCATTGGTCTGGCTCGCGCAAGCGTACAAGCACAGTCGAGGGCATGCGACCCTGATAGGGTGACCCGGCCTCCCCTCGCGCAGTGCACTGCACGAAGCGGCGCATGCGGGCGCGATCGAAATCACCACATAACGGTGACCCCGGCCGCGCCCGCGGTCCACCCATCATGGACCCCCTAGGTAGGCCAGGCCGGCCGGGCGTTGTCCGAGCGGATCAGACCACGCGGAGAGCCCCAAGGGAGTCCAACACAAAACGGACGGTCCGAAGAGCCTCCTTGCCGACCGGATCTGTAGCACTGTTGGGCTGGTGTGATGCACGCCCCGCCTATCGCGACCAAACCAGTCCGACGTAGGCCAAAGACTTCGATAGACGGATCCGTCCTTTTCATCGCTCTCGGGGCAACATGTGTGGCCTCGCATGGTGGCCCCGGTGGCGTCGGTCCATCCATCATGGACTCCTAAGACGACTTGTCCAGATCCACATTGTCCGGACAGATCGGACGGCACGAAAAGCCTAGAGAGGCGCCCACGGCATGCCACCACGCAACGGACGACGTGGAGGCCCTCCTCGCCCTTGGAGGCTCCCACTAACATGTACGGATTGGAGCTAGGCATCAACAAATTGAGTTTCGGTGACACAGGATAGGCACAACCGCATAAGACCACCATGGCATGAATGAAAACAAAAAACGAACGGTGCTGCTATAGCTGAAGTCATCGCCCGGAACAAACTTGAGAGCAACCGAGGATAGCCTCTTTTTCTTGTATTCCTCCCGAAGCTTGCAACTCAAAACAGGCACCGCTAAGAAACGGAGAGAACACAGGCTGCAGCATGCAAGGCTCAAAGAATGCGTACTCATCCCAAGGCAAGATTCATCCTTCTCGTATCATTACCAATCAGTGGTTCTTTGGTAATTGCGTTCCTGCACACGTCCTTTTTTCTCATGAAGATTCTTGCTGTTGTCCTACTTCGGTTCTTGCAAAGAGCCTCACATATGGTGTGATTTTCTGCTTGATCATTATTTCTGAATGCTTAGTTGGAGTCTAAGTCCAAATAGAAATTCTCTGAAGTTGGTACGGTTTATATTTTTTGAAGGCAAAAGAACTGAAGTTTGCCCTGTGTTTTTTTTCGTGGAAACCTGTTTCAGTGCACAACTTGTTCCCATACCCTCAAGCAAGCGTTTACCCGCCACCGAGCTCACATGGCTACCAGACCTACCTTGGCGAAGAGAACCCTTCCTATAACTGGGCAGGGCAACCGGCTCCATCTGATCGTGGACCTCACTTGTACAGCTACCAAGATGATCCTGACTGCCTCACCTTCCTGAGAGGATGGTATGATGCTTTTTCTGGCGTTCATTTCTCTACGTAGCATGCACAGTTAGGACATGCAGTTTGCTATATATGGGCTTTGTTAGGCCCTGCTACTGGCTGTGCTACTGCTAACCGGTACCCCGTGATGGCTACATGCAGTTTGGCTGGGCTGTGCTGCTGCTGCTTGTTGGAGCAGTGTTGCTACTACTGACTGCTACTACGATATACCTGCTGAGACGCGTGTCGGGTGATTCCTGGTCCTGGCTACTCAAGTTGAACAACTTTGCTTGTGCGTGACTATGCTCTCATCTGTACTCCTATGTAACTCTAGACATGTGTGGAATAATGAAGCTGCCAGCCGGTTCTTTCTTTGCAAGTTCCGGAGAGCTGAGCTCCAACTGTACGGTGTGAGCAGGGGCGGAGCGTGACAGACATGCAAGTACGGGCCGCTAGAAATAGACTGGCTATTGGACAATATATTGCTGAAAATTTAGGGCCTCAATGGTCTGTTCGGCCGAAAATGCTTTGCCAATTTTGTTTTTTCATCTTTGGAAGACTGGGCCACGGCCCGGTATGGTCCCCAAGAGGATCCGCCAGTGGTTGTGAGAGTGTAATAGTGGTGCAGACGAGACGAGCCGCGCAAGTATGAAACGACAACAGAAGCGCGCACACGTTTTTGTCTGTCTGTCCTATAGAGCAGTATCGCATTTTTGGTCACGCTGTGATGCCTCGCCCCGCTCCCACGCTCCTGCGGCGCGCCGCTCCGGCGCCCGTGGCCACCACAGCCGCCGACCAGCTCCTCCCTCCGCCGCGCAGCCCCTCCCCGACCTCGCCTCGCTTCCCTCCGGGGTTCCCCTTACCGCTGTTCGCGCAGTCAGATCTGGTGGCTTCCCTTTTCCCACAGCTGGCGGGGATCTCCACGGATCTGCGCGTCCGGGTCGCCGCTCCGCCACCCGCGGCCCGCGCGGCCGTCCCTGATGTGCCTACGCTGTCCCCCAAGGTCCGCTTTGCCGCCTATGATGCTCTGCTGGAAGGCACTCCTCCACCCCCCATCCATGGCGCGCATCGGCCATGCCTCAAATCGGCTTCAGCTTCAGTCTTCAAGCCTCCGGATGGACACGCGTAGCGCGACGCCAATTCAAGCCCTACACATCCCGCCGTGGATCCAAGACGGAGCTCCCCCGCTGTTGACAGCCAAGACGCTGGATGGCGCCTCGTCCGACCGCCTTATTGGTGGAGGGAAGGCCGCTCCAACCACCAGCATTCGCGTCGCATGTCTGCGTCTTCATTTTCCCTCCCGAGGCAGAGGGATTTCGTCAAGCACAAGGATCGCTCTTGCCACCGCTGCCTGCTCAAGGGACACTGCAAGGCCAATTGCCGGAACCCGTTCATCTGTCTACGCTGTCGGCAGATCGGGCACCGGGCTCGGGGCTGCACAAATCCTCCATCGCCATCCTCGGTGCCTCGCTCTGCATCTTCATTAGATGGCCAGACCTGTCCTCGCGTCAGACAGGAGCAGGCGCCGCGCCGTCGCAACAACAATGTTCAACATCGACGCGATGATGACCGTGACCAGGAGGGTCGGGTCAGGGAGGGCCGGCGCGGCCGTGAAGGTGACCGACGCTCCTCCTCTTCGAAGGACCGACTCATCGGCAACCGTTCGTGCACTTCAGAGCATCATGCCATCCAAGGGCACGAAGACGCTTGCGGACGAGGCAGCCGTGGTGGCGTGCCTGCTTCTCATGATGCGAGGAAGGTTGCTTCTTCTCAGGTTTAGGGGCTTTCGTGCGGTGTTATTTCCTCTGCATCCGGTCGCAGGGTCCGCCACGCCAAGTCGCGCGACGATGGACGCCAGGAGGTCCGCAGGAAGGGCCGCCCGCCCCTAGCATCCCCTCACACCACCTCAGAAGACATTATCGAGATCCACCCAACGTCTCTGCCTCCTGGGTGGCCTCACCTGGCCGCGCCTTGCTTTGGTGCCAAGGACTTCCACTCTGCATCCTTGACGAGGTCGCCTCGACCAACACCTCCGCCTGTATCACGTTGTCAGTTCCAAGAAGATCAGGATGAGCCTGCAACCCCTGTGACTTCTCCAACTAGATATATCATCGTGATGCCCAACTCTTCGCCCAGCTGCCCGACGTCTACCCTGATCTTTGTTCCGCGGACGCCCACCTCCTCCCCACAGAGGACGCCTATTGCCAGGAGAAAGGTGTCTTGCTTTGGGTCCCAGGTGCCGCCCTCTGCCATCATCAACTACGAGCCGGCCACAGCCTCCCCTGACCCCTGCCGAGCTCAAGACGCAGCGACACCAGTGTACGTATCGCCGGCTAGTGGTCACAACAGCGCCACGGCTCGCTCGCCCTTGTTCGTGCCTCTCCAGCCGGCCCTCCTGCCTGCACCAAGCTCAACCCCGCCACGTCGACCTGCTGCTCGTCGCAAAACTCTGGCAGGCATCACCAGCTTCAACCTTGGACGGCGCAGCCCATGTCTGCGGGAGAAGATGCGAGATGTGCCAATCGCACAGCTTGCTGAGAGGCTGCTACGTCAACGTCTTGGCATTGTTGCTGAAGGGGAGCAACTCACTGAAGCGGCCATCAGCAAATTCGTGTCATTATTTCATGGGAGGTTGCCAGACATCACCATTGCGGCCCTGCGTGCACTCTTCCATCTAGACTGTGACCTGCTGACGGCGGTTGAGGATGCACTGGTTCAACACGGTGGTGAGGATGGTCCAGAGCTGCAGATGCAAGGAAATGAAGACGCTGCAGCGTCGACGGCGACATAGCAATGCTTGTGTTCCTGCGTGTTCACGTTGCTGTAGTTTGGTTATCCATGTTAGAATCAACTATCTACCACCTGCTGGGTTCGCCTGCTTGCAGTCGGCCTGATGTATTGTTGTTAATTTTGATCCGGGCAAGGTCCCTGATGCTAGTTTGTGCCCCAGGAGGCTGTAACTTTGCTGATGTATGGATGGTTTCCAATGAGTAATCACAATCTGAGCATCCTAAACTGGAATGTGCGAGGACTGAATTGCCCCAACCGTCGTGCAACCATTAGAGAAACAATTGCTGCCACACCCTGTCACATTATTTGCATCCAAGAATCGAAGATGGCTGATATTGATCAATTTGTGGTGTCTTCACTGGGTGGTCTGCGTCACGGGAGCTTCGCCCATCGCCCTGCTTCTGGTACTCGTGGAGGGATCCTAATCCTGTGGGATGATGATGCTGTCAAGCTTGCCAACATTCATTTTGGCCAATTCACTTTGTCTGCCGATGTTCAGCTTGCTAATTCGGACGTTATGTTCAAGCTAACTACAGTCTACGGCCCAACTAGAAGCAACCTCAAGGATATTTTCTTTCAGGAGCTCATTAGCGAGAAGCCTAACGCTGGGTGTATGTGGCTGGTTCTTGGGGACTTCAATCAAATTTATCGTGCCAGAGATAAAAACCGCGCGAATGCTAATCGTAGCCGCATCGTTCGCTTTCGCAACACCCTCAATGCTTGCGAACTTAAGGAGATCCATCTACAACACAGAAAGTTCACTTGGAGCAATGAGCAGAGCGACCCAACTTTGAGTAAACTTGATTCTTTCTTCTGCAATGAGGAATGGGACGTTGAGTTTGGGCATCACATTCTCCATGCTCTTGCTTCATCCCTCTCTGATCACTGCCCGCTACCCCTTGCCAATGACAAAGGGCCTCGTAGAACTAAATCCTTCCGCTTCGAGAACTTTTGGATCAACATGCCGGGCTTCATGGCCACTGTCCAGCAAGCATGGAATGAAGAGACAACCCATGTCGAACCGTATCAACTCCTCTTCCACAAGCTCAAGAAAACTAGCAAAAGGCTTTGTGCTTGGAGTAAAACCCTTTTCTCTCATGCCAAGGTGCAACTCCATATGGCCTTGGAGATTATCCTACGTTTGGATATTGCCCAAGAAAATAGAACTCTCAGCCAGGATGAGAGAGAGCTTAGAAAGAGGCTTAAAAGGAAGGTAGTGAGTTTGGCCGTGCTTGAGAAGGCTCGCAAAAGGCAAAGTTTTAGGATTACCAATCTCAAACAGGGAGACGCCAACACGAGATATTTTCACCTTTCGCATTAATCGTCGCCGAAGAAAGAACTTCATCCACCGCCTCAAGCATAACAATGGATGGGTCACTGACCATGACTGAAGGAGAACGTAGTAATTTCAAAAATTTCCTACGCACATGCAAGATCATGGTGATGGCATAGCAACGAGAGGGGAGAGTGTTCGTCCACGTACCCTCGTAGACCGTAAGCGGAAGCGTTATGACAACGCGGTTGATGTAGTCGTACGTCTTCACGATCCGACCGATTCAAGCACCGAACGTACGGCACCTCCGAGTTCAGCACACGTTCATCTCGATGACGATCCCCGGGCTCCGATCCAGCAAAGCTTCGGGGATGAGTTCCGTCAGCATGACGGCGTGGTGACGATGATGATGTTCTACCGGCGCAGGGCTTCGCCTAAACTCCGTGACGATATGACCGAGGTGGAATATGATGGAGGGGGGCACCGCACACGGCTAAGGAATGATCCGTAGATCAACTTGTGTGTTATGGGGTGCCCCCCTGCCCCCGTATATAAAGGAGGGAGGGGGAGGTGCGGCCGGCCCCCTTGGGGTGCGCCTGGAGGAGTCCTACTCCCACCGGGAGTAGGACTCCCCCCTCTTGCCTTGGTGGAGAAGGAAAGGGGGGAGGGGAAAGAGGAAAGGGGGGCGCCCCCCCCCCTTCCTTGTCCTATTCGGACAAGGGGGGGAGGGGCGCGCGGCCTGCCCTGGCCGGCCCTCCTCTTCTCCCTCATGGCCCACTAAGGCCCATTAACCCCCGGGAGGGTTCCGGTAACCCCCCGGTGTTCCGGTAAAATCCCGATTTCACCCGGAACCTTTTCGATGTCCAAACATAGGCTTCCAATATATCAATCTTTATGTCTCGACCATTTCGAGACTCCTCGTCGTGTCCGTGATCACATCCGGGACTCGGAACAAACTTCGGTACATCAAAACTTATAAACTCATAATAAAACTGTCATCGTAACGTTAAGCGTGCGGACCCTACGGGTTCGAGAACTATGTAGACATGACCTAGAACCATTCTCGGTCAATAACCAACAGCGGAACCTGGATGCCCATATTGGTTCCTACATATTCTACGAAGATCTTTATCGGTCAAACCGCATAACAACATACGTTGTTCCCTTTGTTATCGGTATGTTACTTGCCCGAGATTTGATCGTCGGTATCCAATACCTAGTTCAATCTCGTTACCGACAAGTCTCTTTACTCGTTCTGTAACACATCATCTTATAACTAACTCATTACTTACAATGCTTGCAAGGCTTAGGTGATGAGTATTACCGAGAGGGCCCAGAGATACCTCTCCGACAATTGGAGTGACAAAACCTAATCTCGAATTATGCCAACCCAACATGTACCTTCGGAAACACCTGTAGAGCACCTTTATAATCACCTAGTTACGTTGTGACGTTTGGTAGCACACAAAGTGTTCTTCCAGTAAACGTGAGTTGCACAATCTCATAGTTGCAGGAACTTTTGTATAAGTCATGAAGAAAGCAATAGCAACAAACTAAACGATCAAGTGCTAGGCTAACGGAATGGGTCATGTCAATCACATCATTCTTCTAATGATGTGATCCCATTAATCAAATGACAACACATGTCTATTGTTAGGAAACATAACCATCTTTGATTAATGAGCTAGTCTAGTAGAGGCATACTAGTGACTATATGTTTGTCTATGTATTCACACATGTATCATGTTTTCGGTTAATACAATTCTAGCATGAATAATAAACATTTATCATGATATGAGGAAATAAATAATAACTTTATTATTGCCTCTAGGGCATATTTCCTTCAGTCTCCCACTTGCACTAGAGTCAATAATCTAGATTACATAGTAATGATTCTAACATCCATGGAGTCTTGGTGTTGATCATGTTTTGCTCATGAGAGAGGCTTAGTCAACGGGTCTGCAACATTCAGATCCATATGTATTTTGCAAATCTCTATGTCTCCCACTTGGACTTGGTCCCGAATGGAATTGAAGCGTCTCTTGATGTGCTTGGTCCTCTTGTGAAATCTGGATTCCTTTGCCAAGGCAATTGCACCAGTATTGTCACAGATCTTCATTGGTCCCGATGCACTAGGTATGACACCTAGATCGGAAATGAACTCCTTCATCCAGACTCCTTCATTTGCTGCTTCCGAAGCAGCTATGTACTCCGCTTCACATGTAGATCCCGCTACGACGCTTTGTTTAGAACTGCACCAACTTACAGCTCCACCGTTTAATAAAAACACGTATCCGGTTTGCGATTTAGAATCGTCCGGATCAGTGTCAAAGCTTGCATCGACGTAACCATTTACGACTAGCTCTTTGTCACATCCATATACGAGAAACATATCCTTAGTCCTTTTCAGGTATTTCAGGATGTTCTTGACCGCTGTCCAGTGATCCACTCCTGGATTACTTTGGTACCTTCCTGCCAAGCTTATTTCTAAGCATACGTCAGGTCTGGTACACAGCATTGCATACATGATAGAGCCTATGGCTGAAGCATAGGGAACATTTTTCATTTTCTCTCTATCTTCTGCTGTGGTCGGGCATTGAGTTTGACTCAATTTCACACCTTGTAGCACAGGCAAGAATCCTTTCTTTGCCTGATCCATTTTGAACTTCTTCAAAATTTTGTCAAGGTATGTGCTTTGTGAAAGTCCTATTAAGTGTCTTGATCTATTTCTATAGATCTTGATTGCCAATATGTAAGCAGCTTCACCGAGGTCTTTTATTGAAAAAAATTTATTCAAGTATCCTTTTATGCTATCCAGAAATTCTATATCATTTCCAATTAATAATATGTCATCTACATACAAAACTAGAAATGCTACAGAGCCCCCACTCACTTTCTTGTAAATACAGGCTTCTCCAAAAGTCTGTATAAAACCATATGCTTTGATCACACTATCAAAGCGTTTATTCCAACTCCGAGATGCTTGCACCAGTCCATAAGTGGAACGCTGGAGCTTGCACACTTTGTCAGCACCTTTTGGATCAACAAAACCTTCCGACTGCATCATATACAACTCTTCTTCTAGAAATCCATTCAAGAATGCAGTCTTGACATCCATTTGCCAAATTTCATAATCATGAAATGCAGCAATAGCTAACATGATTCGGGCGGACTTAAGCATCGCTACGGGTGAGAAAGTCTCATCGTAGTCAACCCCTTGAACTTGTCGAAAACCTTTTGCAACAAGTCGAGATTTATAGACAGTTATATTACCATCAGCGTCAGTCTTCTTCTTAAAGATCCATTTATTCTCAATGGCTTGCCGATCATCGGGCAAGTCAACCAAAGTCCATACTTTGTTTTCATACATGGATCCCATCTCAAATTTCATGGCTTCTAGCCATTTTGCGGAATCCGGGCTCATCATCGCTTCCTCATAGTTCGTAGGTTCATCATGGTCAAGTAACATGACTTCCAGAATAGGATTACCGTACCACTCTGGCGCGGATCTTACTCTGGTAGACCTACGAGGTTCAGTAGAAACTTGATCTGAAGTTTCATGATCATTATCATTAGCTTCCTCACTAATTGGTGTAGTAGTCACAGGAACCGGTTCTCGTGATGAACTACTTTCCAATAAGGGAGTAGATACAGTTATCTCATCAAGTTCTACTTTCCTCCCACTCACTTCTTTCGAGAGAAACTCCTTCTCTAGAAAGGATCCATTTTTAGCAACGAATGTCTTGCCTTCGGATCTGTGATAGAAGGTGTACCCAATAGTCTCTTTTGGGTATCCTATGAAGACACATTTCTCCGATTTAGGTTCGAGCTTATCTGGTTGAAGTTTCTTCACATAAGCATCGCGCCCAACTTTAAGAAACGACAACTTTGGTTTCTTGCCAAACCACAGTTCATAAGGCGTCGTCTCAACGAATTTTGATGGTGCCCTATTTAACATGAATGCGGCCGTCTCTAAAGCATGACCCCAAAATGATAGCTGTAAATCAGTAAGAGACATCATAGATCGCACCATATCCAGTAAAGTACAATTACGACGTTCGGACACACCATTTCGTTGTGGTGTTCCAGGTGGCGTGAGTTGCGAAACTATTCCACATTGTTTCAAGTGTAGGCCAAACTCATAACTCAAATATTCTCCTCCACGATCAGATCGTAGAAACTTTATTTTCTTGTTACGATGATTTTCCACTTCACTCTGAAATTCTTTGAACTTTTCAAATGTTTCAGACTTGTGTTTCATCAAGTAGATATACCCATATCTGCTCAAATCATCTGTGAAGGTGAGAAAATAATGATACCCGCCGCGAGCCTCAACATTCATTGGGCCACAAACATCAGTATGTATGATTTCCAACAAATCAGTTGCTCGCTCCATAGTTCTGGAGAACGGTGTTTTAGTCATCTTGCCCATAAGGCACGGTTCGCAAGTACCAAGTGATTCATAATCAAGTGATTCCAAAAGTCCATCAGTATGAAGTTTCTTCATGCGCTTTACACCGATATGACCCAAACGGCAGTGCCACAAATAAGTTGCACTATCATTATTAACTCTGCATCTTTTGGTTTCAACACTATGAATATGTGTATCACTACTATCGAGATTTAATAAAAATAGACCACTCTTCAAGGGTGCATGACCATAAAATATATTACTCATATAAATAGAACAACTATTATTCTCTGATTTAAATGAATAACCGTCTCGCATCAAACAAGATCCAGATATAATGTTCATGCTCAACGCTGGCACCAAATAACAATTATTCAGGTCTAAAACTAATCCTGAAGGTAGATGTAGAGGTAGCGTGCCGACCGCGATCACATCGACTTTGGAACCGTTTCCCACGCGCATCGTCACCTCGTCCTTGGCCAGTGCTCGCTTATTCCGTAGTCCCTGTTTCGAGTTGCAAATATTAGCAACAGAACCAGTATCAAACACCCAGGTGCTACTACGAGCTCTAGTTAGGTACACATCAATAACATGTATATCACATATACCTTTGTTCACTTTGCCATCCTTCTTATCCGCCAAATACTTGGGGCAGTTCCGCTTCCAGTGACCAGTCTGCTTGCAGTAGAAGCACTCAGTTTCAGGCTTAGGTCCAGACTTGGGTTTCTTCTCTTGAGCAGCAACTTGCTTGCTGTTTTTCTTGAAGTTCCCCTTCTTCTTCCCTTTGTCCTTTTTCTTGAAACTAGTGGTCTTGTTGACCATCAACACTTGATGCTCCTTCTTGATTTCTACCTCCGCAGCTTTTAGCATTGCAAAGAGCTCGGGAATAGTCTTGTTCATCCCTTGCATATTATAGTTCATCACAAAGCTCTTGTAGCTTGGTGGCAGTGATTGGAGAATTCTGTCAATGACGCTATCATTCGGAAGATTAACTCCCAGTTGAATCAAGTGATTATTATACCCAGACATTTTGAGTATATGCTCACTAACAGAACTATTCTCCTCCATCTTGCAGCTGTAGAACTTATTGGAGACTTCATATCTCTCAATCCGGGCATTTGCTTGAAATATTAACTACAACTCCTGGAACATCTCATATGCTCCATGACGTTTAAAACGTCGTTGAAGACCTGGTTCTAAGCCGTAAAGCATGGCACACTGAACTATAGAGTAGTCATCAGCTTTGCTCTGCCAGACGTTCTTAACGTCGTCAGTTGCATCAGCAGCAGGCCTGGCACCCAGCGGTGCTTCCAGGACGTAACTTTTCTG
Organism: Triticum dicoccoides; assembly: GCF_002162155.2. Lineage (NCBI taxonomy): Eukaryota > Viridiplantae > Streptophyta > Magnoliopsida > Poales > Poaceae > Triticum > Triticum dicoccoides. The sequence goes on along the minus strand of NC_041383.1, from coordinate 445,490,600 downwards.
TGCAGCAATGAGGATAATCCTCAGGTTACGGACCCAGTCCGTGTAATTGCTACCATCATCTTTCAACTTTGCTTTCTCAAGGAACGCATTAAAATTCAACGGAACAACAGCACGAGCCATCTATCTACAAACAAACATAGACAAGCAAAATACTATCAGGTACTAAGTTCATGATAAATTTAGGTTCAATTAATCATATTACTTAAGAACTCCCACTTAGACAGACATCTCTCTAGTCATCTAAGTGATCACGTGATCCAAATCAACTAAACCATAACCGATCATCACGTGAGATGGAGTAGTTTTCAATGGTGAACATCATTATGTTGATCATATCTACTATATGATTCACGCTCGACCTTTCGGTCTCCGTGTTCTGAGGCCATATCTGCATATGCTAGGCTCGTCAAGTTTAACCTGAGTATTCCGCGTGTGCAAAACTGTCTTGCACCCGTTGTAGATGGACGTAGAGCTTATCACACCCGATCATCACGTGGTGTCTGGGCATGACGAACTTTGGCAACGGTGCCTACTCAGGGAGAACACTTCTTGATAATTTTTAGTGAGAGATCATCTTAAAATGCTACCGTCAATCAAAGCAAGATAAGATGCATAAAGGATAAACATCACATGCAATCAATATAAGTGATATGATATGGCCATCATCATCTTGTGCTTGTGATCTCCATCTCCGAAGCACCGTCATGATCACCATCGTCATCAGCGCGACACCTTGATCTTCATCGTAGCATCGTTGTCGTCTCGCCAACTATTGCTTCTACGACTATCGCTACCGCTTAGTGATAAAGTAAAGCAATTACAGGGTGTTTGTATTTCATACAATAAAGCGACAACCATATGGCTCCTGCCAGTTGCTGATAACTTCGGTTACAAAACATGATCATCTCATACAATAAAATATAGCATCACGTCTTGACCATATCACATCACAACATTCCCTGCAAAAACAAGTTAGACGTCCTCTACTTTGTTGTTGCAAGTTTTACGTGGCTGCTACGGGCTTAGCAAGAACCGTTCTTACCTACGCATCAAAAACCACAACGATAGTTTGTCAAGTTGGTGCTGTTTTAACCTACGCAAGGACCGGGCGTAGCCACACTTGATTCAGCTAAAGTGAGAGAGACAGACACCCGCCAGTCACCTTTAAGCAACGAGTGCTCGTAGCGGTGAAACCAGTCTCGCGTAAGCGTACGCGTAATGTCGGTCCGGGCCGCTTCATCTCACAATACCGCCGAACCAAAGTATGACATGCTGGTAAGCAGTATGACTTATATCGCCCACAACTCACTTGTGTTCTACTTGTGCATATGACATCTACGCATAAAACCAGGCTCGGATGCCACTGAAGGAGAACGTAGTAATTTCAAAAATTTCCTACGCACATGCAAGATCATGGTGATGGCATAGCAACGAGAGGGGAGAGTGTTCGTCCACGTACCCTCGTAGACCGTAAGCGGAAGCGTTATGACAACGCGGTTGATGTAGTCGTACGTCTTCACGATCCGACCCATAACGAGAAGACACTCGACTACATCAATCGCATTAATCAAACGCTTCCGCTTTCGGTCTACGAGGGTACGTGGACACAGTCTCCCCCTCTCGTTGATGTGGTTCTCCTAGATAGATCTTGCGTGAGTGTAGGTTTTTTTTTTGAAATTGCATGCTATTTTTCCCAATAGTGGCATCAGAGCCAGGTCTATGCGTAGATGATATGCACGAGTAGAACACAAAGAGTTGTGGGCGGTGCTCGTCATACTGCTTACCACCAATCTCTTATTTTGATTCGACGGTATTGTTGAATGAAGCGGCCCGGACCAACCTTACATGATCGCGTTCATGAGACCGGTTCCACCGACAGACATGCAACTAATTTTGCATAAAGGTGGTTGGCGGGTGTCTGTTTCTCCAACTTTAATTGAATCAAATTTGACTGCGGCCAGTACTTGTTGAAGGTTAAAATAGCAAACTTGATAAATCACCGTTGTGGTTTTGTGTCGTAGGTAAGAACGGTTCTTGCTAGAAGCCCGTAGCAGCCATGTAAAACTTGCAACAACAAAGTAGAGGATGTCTAACTAGTTTTTGCAAGGCATGTTGTGATGTGATATGGTCAAGACATGATGTGATATACGTTGTTGTATGAGAAAAGTTATCGGCAACTGGCAGGAGCCTTATGGTTGTCGCTTTACTGTATGAAATACAAACGTCATGTAATTGCTTTACTTTATCACTAAGCGGTAGCAATAGTTGTAGAAGCAATAGTTGGTGAGACGACCACGACGCTACGATGGAGATCAAGGTGTCAAGCCGGTGATGGTGGAGATCATGACGTTGCTTTGATGATGGAGATCAAAAGCACAAGATGATGATGGCCATATCATGTCACACATTTTGATTGCATGTGATGTTTATCTTTTATGCATCTTATTTTGCTTAGTACGGCAGTAGCATTGTAAGATGATCCCTTAACTAAATTTCAAGGTATATGTGTTCTCCCCGAGTATGCACCGTTGCGACAGTTCTTCGTGCTGAGACACCACGTGATGATCGGGTGTGATAGGCTCTACGTTCACATACAACGGGTGCAAGCCAGTTTTGCACATGCGGAATACTCGGGTTAAACTTGACGAGACTAGCATGTACAGACATGGCCTCGGAACACTAGAGACCGAAAGGTCGAACGTGAATCATATTGTGGAATTGATCAACATAGAGATGTTCACCATTGATGACTACTCCATCTCACGTGATGATCGGACATGGTTTAGTTGATTTGGATCACGTATCGTTTAGATGACTTGAGGGATGTCTATCTAAGTGGGAGTTATTAAGTAATATGATTAATTGAACTTAATTTATCATGAACTTAGTCCTGATAGTTTTTGCATATCTATGTTGCAGATCAATGGCCCGTGCTACTGTTTCCTTGAATTTTAATGCGTTCCTAGAGAAAGCTAAGTTGAAAGATGATGGTAGCAACTACACGGACTGGGTCCATAACTTGAGGATTATCCTCATTGCTGCACAGAAGATTTATGTCCTTGATGTACTGCTAGGTGAAAGGCCTATTGCATGAGCCGAAGCTGACGTTATGAACGTCTGGCAAGCTCGATCTAATGACTACTCGTTAGTTCAGTGTGCCATGCTTTACGGCTTAGAATTGGGACTTCAAAGACGTTTTGAACGTCATGGACCATATGAGATGTTTCAGGAGTTGAAGTTAATATTTCAAGCAAATGCCTGAGTTGAGAGATACTCCCTCTGTCTGTAAATACTTGCCGGAGAGATGGATGTATCTAGACATATTTTAGTTCTACATACATCCATTTTTATTCATTTTTGCGACAAGTATTAGCGGATGGAGGGAGTATGAAGTCTCCAACAAGTTCCATAGCTGCAAGATGGAGGAGAACAGTTCTGTCAGGGAGCACATACTCAGAATGTTTGGGTATCATAATCACTTGACTCAGCTGGGAGTTAATCTTCCAGATGATTGTGTCATTGACAGAGTTCTTCAATCACTGCCACCAAGCTACAAAGGCTTCGTGATGAACTACAATATGCAAGGGATGGAAAAGACTGTTCCCGAGCTCTTCACAATGCTAAAGGCTGCGGAGGTAGAAATCAAGAAGGAGCATCAAGTGTTGATGGTTAACAAGACCACTAGTTTCAAGAAAAAGGGCAAGGGAAAGAAGGGGAACTTCAAGAAGAATGGCAAGCAAGTTGTCACTCCCAGAAAAAAAACTAAAGCTGGACCCAAGCTTGAAACTGAGTGCTTCTACAGCAAAGGGACTGGTCACTTGAAGCAGAACTGCCCCAAGTATTTGGTGGATAAGAAGGATGGCAAAGTGAACAAAGGTATATTTGATATACATGTTATTGATGTGTACCTTACTAATTCTTGTAGTAGTGTCGGGTATTTTATACTGGTTCGGTTGCTCATATTTGTAACTCGAAACAGGGACTGCGGATTAAATGAAGATTGGCTAAGGACAAGGTAACGATGCGCGTCGGGAATAGTTCCAAGGTCGATGTGATCGCCGTCGACATGCTACCTCTACATCTACCTTTGGGATTAGTTTTAGACCTGAATAATTGTTATTTGTTGCTAGTGTTGAGCATGAACATTATATCTGGATCTTGTTTAATGCGAGACGGTTATTCATTTAAATCAGAAAATAATGGTTGTTCTATTTATATGAGTAATATATTTTATGGTCATGCACCCTTGAAGAGTGGTCTATTTCTGTTGAATATCGGTCGTGGTGATACACATATTCATAACATTGATGCCAAAAGATGCAAAGTTGATAATGATAGTGCAACATATTTGTGGCACTGCCGTTTAGGTCATATCGGTGTAAAGCGCGTGAAGAAACTCCATGCAGATGGACTCTTGGAATCACTTGATTATGAATCATTTGATACTTTTGAACCGTGTCGCATGGGCAAGATGACTAAAACTCCGTTCTCCGGAACAATGGAATGAGCTAATGACTTATTGGAAATAATAGATACCGATGTATGCAGTCTGATGAGTGTTGAGGCTCGTGGCGGGTATCGTTATTTTCTGACCTCCACAGATGATTTGAGCAGATGTGGGTATATCTAATGAAACACAAGTCTGAAACATTTGAAAAGTTCAAAGAATTTCAGAGAAGTGGAGAATCATCGTAACAAGAAAATAAAGTTTCTACGATCTAATCGTGGGGGTGAATATTTGAGTTACGAGTTTGGGCCTTTATTTAAAACATGTGGAATAGTTTCACAACTCAAGCCACCTGGAACACCATAGCGTAATGGTGTGTCCAGATTCCTATAAATGGCTTGAGGCCATGAAATCTGAGATAGAATCCATGTATGAGAACAAAGTGTGAACTTTGGTGGATTTGCCCGATGATCGGCGACCATAGAGAATAAATGGATCTTCAAGAAGAAGACTGACGTTGATGGTAATGTTATTGTCTATAAAGCTCGACTTGTCGCAAAAGGTTTTCGACAAGTTCAAGGAGTTGACTACGATGAGACTTTCTCACCCGTAGCTTAAGTCTGTCTGAATCATGTTAGCAATTGTTGTATTTTATGATTATGAAATCTGGCAATTGGATGTCAAAACTGCATTCCTTAATGGATTTCTTAAAAAAAGAGTTGTATGTGATGCAACCAAAAGGTTTTGTCGATCCTAAAGGTGCAAACAAAGTGTGCAAGCTCCAGGGCTTTTATGGATTGGTGCAAGCATCTCGGAGTTAGAATATACGCTTTGATGAGGTGATCAAAGCATATGGTTTTATACAGACTTTTGGAGAAGCCTGTATTTACAAGAAAGTGAGTGGGAGCTCTATAGCATTCTAATATTATATGTGGATGACATATTGTTGATTGGAAATGATGTAGAATTTCTGAATAGCATAAAAGGATACTTGAATAAAAGTTTTTCAATGAAAGACCTCGGTGAAGCTGCTTATATATTGGGCATCAAGATCTATAGAGATAGATCAAGACGCTTGATAGGACTTTCACAAAGCACATACCTTGATAAAGTTTTGAAGAAGTTCAAAATGGATCAGTCAAAGAAAGAGTTCTTACCTGTATTACAAGGTGTGAAGTTGAGTCAGACTCAATGCCCGACCACTACAGAAGATAGAGAGAAAATGAAAGTAATTCCCTATGCCTCAGCCATAGGTTCTATCATGTATTCTATGTTGTGTACCAGACCTGATGTGTGCCTTGCTATAAGTTTAGCAGGGAGGTACCAAAGTAATCCAGGAGTGAATCACTAGACAGTGGTCAAGAACATCCTGAAGTACCTGAAAAGGACTAGGGATATGTTTCTCGTTTATGGAGGTGACAAAGAGCTTGTCGTAAGTGGTTACGTCGACGCTAGCTTTGACACTGATCCGGATGACTCTAAGTCACAAATCGGATATGTATTTATATTGAATGGTGGAGCTGTCAGTTGGTGCAGTTCCAAGCAGAGCGTCGTGGCGGGATCTACGTGTGAAGCGGAGTACATAGTTGCTTCAGAAGCAACAAATGAAGGAGTCTGGATGAAGGAGTTCATACCCGATCTAGGTTTAATGCCTAGTGCATCAGGTCCAATGAAAATCTTTTGTGACAATACTGGAGCAATTGCCTTAGCTAAGGAATCCAGATTTCACAAAAAAATCAAACACATCAAGAGACGCTTCAATTCCATCTGCGATATAGTCAAGGAGGGAGACATAGAGATTTGCAAAATACATACGGATATGAATGTTGATAGACTTTCGCTTGATGTTGATTCTTTGAAACTTAGATCTACTCCTCCTAAGCATGATATCAATGAGTCTCTCAAAGCCATGAGATTTTCCATT
>NC_041383.1:445403007-445463006 GCF_002162155.2 Triticum dicoccoides | reverse complement strand
TCTTGTATGATATTAGTATTTGCTTTTTAGATTACCATAATCATCCTTGCTGTACACACCTTTTGGTAGAAGCCCACTTGATTTAGAATTTATTAGAATACGGTATGTGCTTCACTTATATCTTTTGAGCTAGATAGTTTTTGCTCTAGTGCTTCACTTATATCTTTTAGAGCACGACGATGGCTTAATTTTGAAGAAATTGTTGATCTCTCATGCTTCACTTATATTATTTTGAGAGTCTTTTAGAACAGCATGGTATTGTCTATGGTTATAAAATGGTCCTAGAATGATGGGCATCTAAGTTGGGTATAATAAAAACTATCATAGAAAATGAATTGGATGCTATGATCAATTTGATACTTGATAATTTTTTTGAGATATAAAGGTGGCAATATTAGAGTCATGCTAGTTGGGTGATTATGAATTTAAAGAATACTTGTGTTGAAGTTTGTGATTCCCGTAGCATGCACGTTTGGTGAACCGCTTTGTGATGAAGTTGGAGCACAATTTTATTTATTTATTGTCTTCCTTATGAGTGGCGGTCGGGGACGAGCGATGGTCTTTTCCTACCAGTCTATCACCCCAGGAGCATGCGCGTAGTACTTCATTTTCAATGACTTGTAGATTTTTGCAATAAGTATATGAGTTCTTTATGACTAATGTTGAGTCCATGGATTATACGCACTCTCACTCTTCCACCATTGCTAGCCTCTCTTGTGCCGCGCAAATTTTGCCGGTACCATATACCTTCCTCAAAACAGCCACCATACCTACCTATTATGGCATTTCCATAGCCATTCCGAGATATATTGCCATGCAACTTTCCACCGTTCCGTTTATATGACACACAAAATCATTGTCATATTGCTCTTTGCATGATCATGTAGTTGACATCGTATTTGGGGCAAGGCCACCTTCATAATTTTCATACATGTCACTCTTGATTCATTGCATATCCCGGTACACCGCCGGAGGCATTCATATAGAGTCATATCTTGTTCTAAGTATCGAGTTGTAATCTTGAGTTGTAAGTAAATAAAAGTGTGATGATCTTCATTATTAAAGCATTGTCCCAGTGAGGAAAGGATGATGGACTATGATTCCCCCACAAGTCGGGATGAGACTTCGGACTTTATAAAAAAAGAGAAAGGCCAAATAAAAAATGAGAGAAAAAGAAAGAAGGGACAATGCTACTATTCTTTTTTCCACACTTGTGCTTCAAAGTAGCACCATGGTCTTCATGATAGAGAGTCTCCTATGTTGTCACTTTCATATACTAGTGGGAAGTTTTCATTATAGAACTTAGCTTGTATATTCCAATGATGGGCTTCCTCAAAATGCCCTAGGTCTTCGTGAGCAAGCAAGTTGGATGCACACCCACTTAGTTTCTTTTGTTGAGCTTTCATACATTTATAGCTCTAGTGCATCTGTTGCATGGCAATCCCTACTCACTCACATTGATATCTATTAATGGGCATCTCCATAGCCCGTTGATACGCCTAGTTGATGTGAGACTATCTTCTCCTTTTTTGTCTTCTCCACAACCACCATTCTATTCCACATATAGTGCTATGTCCATGGCTCACCCTCATGTATTGCGTGAAAGTTGAAAAAGTTTGAGATTACTAAAGTATGAAACAATTGCTTGGCTTGTCATCGGGGTTGTGCATGATTAAATACTTTATGTGATGAAGATAGAGCAACAGCCACACTATATGATTTTGTAGGGATAACTTCCTTTAGCCATGTTATTTTGAGAAGACATGATTGCTTTATTAGTATGCTTGAAGTATTACTATTTCTTATGTCAATATGAACTTTTATTTTGAATCATTTGGATCTGAACATTCATGCCACAATAAAGAAAATTACATTGAGAATTATGCTAGGTAGCATTCCACATCAAAAAATTTGTTTTTATCATTTACCTACTCGAGGACGAGTAGGAATTAAGCTTGGGGATGCTTGATACGTCTCCAACGTATCTATATTTTTGATTGTTTCATGCTATTATATTGCCCATTTTGGATGTTTATGGGCTTTACTTTACATTTTTATATCATTTTTGGGACTAACCTACTAACCGGAGGCCCAGCCCGAATTGCTGTTTTTTTTGGCCTATTTCAGTGTTTCGAAGAAATGGAATATCAAACGGAGTCCAAACTGGATGAAACCTTCGGGAGCGATCTTTTTGGAACAAATGCAAACTTGGAGACTTGGAGTGGACGTCAAGCAACAACCGAGGCGGCCATGAGGGTGCCCGACGTGCCCCTTAGGGCTGGGCGCGCCCCCCACCCTTGTGGGCCCCTCGAGCGTCCACTGACCTACTTCTTCCTCCTATATATACCCACGTACCCCGAGAACATCAGAACAGACCATGAAAACCTAATTCCACCGCCGCAACCTTCTGTATCCGCGAGATCCCATCTTGGAGCCTTCGTCGGCGCTCCGCCGGAGGGGGAATCGACCACGGAGGGCCTCTACATCATCTCCAAGGCCTCTCCGATGAGTTGTGAGTAGTTTACCACAGACCTTCGGGTCCATAGTTATTAGCTAGATGGTTTCTTCTCTCTCTTTGAATCTCAATACAAAGTTCTCCGTGATCTTCTTGGAGATCTATTCGATGTAACTCTTTTTGCGGTGTGTTTGTCAAGATATGATGAATTGTGGGTTTATGATCAAGTTTATCTATGAGAAATATTTGAATCTCCTCTAAAAAAATTTATGTGTGATTAAGTTATCTTTGCAAGTCTCTTCGAATTATCAGTTTGGTTTGGCCTACTAGATTGATCTTTCTTGCAATGGGAGAAGTGCTTAGCTTTGGGTTCAATCTTGCGGTGTCCTTTCCCAGTGACAGCAGGGGCAGCAAGGCACGTATTGTATTGTTGCCATCGAGGATAAAAAGATGGGGTTTATATCATATTGTATGAGTTTATCCCTCTACATCATGTCATCTTTCTTAATGCGTTACTCTGTTCTTTATTAACTTAATACTCTAGATGCAGGCAGGAGTCGGTCGATGTGTGGAGTAATAGTAGTAGATGCAGGCATGAGTCGAACTACTTATCACGGACGTGATTCCTATATACATGATCATGCCTAGATAATCTCATAATTATTCACTTTTCTATCAATTGCTCGACAATAATTTGTTCACCCACCGTAATACTTATACTATCTTGAGAGAAGCCACTAGTGAAACCTATGGCCCCCGGGTCTGTCTTTTATCATATAAGTTTACCATCTACTTTTATTTGCATCTTTACTTTTCCAATCTGTATCATAAAATTACCAAAAATATTTATCTTATCATATTATCTCTATCAGATCTCACTTTCGCAAGTGGCCATGAAGGGATTGACAACCCCTTTATTGCATTGGTTGCGAGGTTCTTGCTTGTTTGTGTAGGTGCGTGAGACTTTTGAGGAGCCTCCTACTGGATTGATACCTTGGTTCTCAAAAACTGAGAGAAATACTTACGCTACTTTGCTGGGTTTCGTAGTAATTTCAAAAAATTTCCTACGCACACACAGGATCATGTGATGCATAGCAACGAGGGGAGAGTATTGTCTACGTACCCAACGCAGACCGACTGCGGAAGCGATGACACGACGTAGAGGAAGTAGTCGTACGTCTTCTCGATCCAACCGATCAAGTACCGAAACTACGGCACCTCCGAGTTCGAGCACACGTTCAGCTCGATGACGATCCCCGGACTCCGATCCAGCAAAGTGTCGGGGAAGAGTTTCGTCAGCACGACGGCGTGGTGACGATCTTGATGAACTACAGCGGCAGGGCTTCGCCTAAACTCCGCTACAGTATTATCGAGGAATATGGTGGCAGGGGGCACCGCACACGGCTAAGGAATAGATCACGTGGATCAACTTGTGTCAACTTGTGTGTTTAGAGGTGCCTCTACCTCAGTATATAAAGGAGCCAAGGGGGGAGGGGGCGCCGGCCAAGAGAGAGAGGCGCAGGAGGAGTCCTACTCCTACCGGGAGTAGGACTCCCCCCCCCCCAATCCTATTCCAACTAGGATTCCCAAGGGGGAAAGAGGGAGAGGGGTGGCCGGCCACCTCTCCCAGTCCTAATAGGACTAGGGGAAGGGGGGAGGCGCGCAGCCCCCTTGGGCTGCCCCTTTCTCCTTTCCACTAAGGCCCACTATGGCCCAAATAGCTCCCGGGGGGTTCCGGTAACCCTCCCGGTATTCCGGTAAAATCCCGATTTCACCCGGAACACTTCCGATATCCAAATATAGGCTTCCAATATATCAATCTTTACGTCTCGACCATTTCGAGACTCCTCGTCATGTCCGTGATCACATCCGGGACTCCGAACAACCTTCGGTACATCAAAATGCATAAACTCATAATATAACTGTCATCGTAACCTTAAGCGTGCGGACCCTACGGGTTCGAGAACAATGTAGACATGACCGAGACACGTCTCTGGTCAATAACCAATAGCGGGACCTGGATGCCCATATTGGCTCCTACATATTCTACGAAGATCTTTATCGGTCAGACCGCATAACAACATACGTTGTTCCCTTTGTCATCGGTATGTTACTTGCCCGAGATTCGATCGTCGGTATCCAATACCTAGTTCAATCTCGTTACCGGCAAGTCTCTTTACTCGTTCCGTAATACATCATCTCACAACTGACATATTAGTTGTAATGCTTGCAAGGCTTATGTGATGTGTATTACCGAGAGGGCCCAGAGATACCTCTCCGACAATCGGAGTGACAAATCCTAATCTCGAAATACGCCAACCCAACATCGACCATTGGAGACACCTGTAGTACTCCTTTATAATCACCCAGTTACGTTGTGACGTTTGGTAGTACCCAAAGTGTTCCTCCGGTAAACGGGAGTTGCATAATCTCATAGTCATAGGAACATGTATAAGTCATGAAGAAAGCAATAGCAACATACTAAACGATCGGGTGCTAAGCTAATGGAATGGGTCATGTCAATCAGATCATTCTACTAATGATGTGACCTCGTTAATCAAATAACAACTCATTGTTCATGGTTAGGAAACATAACCATCTTTGATTAACGAGCTAGTCAAGTAGAGGCATACTAGTGACACTTTGTTTGTCTATGTATTCACACATGTATTATGTTTCCGGTAAATACACTTCTAGCATGAATAATAAACATTTATCATGATTATAAGGAAATAAATAATAACTTTATTATTGCCTCTAGGGCACATTTCCTTCAGTCTCCCACTTGCACTAGAGTCAATAATCTAGATTACACTATAATGATTCTAACACCCATGGAGCCTTGGTGCTGATCATGTTTTGCTCGTGGAAGAGGCTTAGTCAATGGGTCTGCAACATTCAGATCCGTATGTATCTTGCAAATCTCTATGTCTCCCACCTGGACTAGATCCCGGATGGAGTTGAAGCGTCTCTTGATGTGTTTGGTCCTTTTGTGAAATCTGGATTCCTTTGCCAAGGCAATTGCACCAGTATTGTCACAAAACATTTTCATTGGACCCGATGCACTAGGTATGACACCTAGATCGGATATGAACTCCTTCATCCAGACTCCTTCATTTGCTGCTTCTGAAGCAGCTATGTATTCCGCTTCACATGTAGATCCCGCTACAACGCTTTGTTTAGAACTGCACCAACTGACAGCTCCACCGTTTAATGTAAACACGTATCCGGTTTGCGATTTAGAATCGTCCGGATCAGTGTCAAAGCTTGCATCAACGTAACCTTTTACGGTGAGCTCTTTGTCACCTCCAAATACGAGAAACATATCCTTAGTCCTTTTCAGGTATTTCAGGATGTTCTTGACCGCTGTCCAGTGATCCAATCCTGGATTACTTTGGTACCTCCCTGCTAAACTTATAGCAAGGCACACATCAGGTCTGGTACACAGCATTGCATACATGATAGAGCCTATGGCTGATGCATAGGGAACATCTTTCATATTCTCTCTATTTTCTGCAGTGGTCGGGCATTGAGTCTTACTCAACTTCACACCTTGTAATACAGGCAAGAATCCTTTCTTTGCTTGATCCATTTTGAATTTCTTCAAAATTTTGTCAAGGTATGTGCTTTGTGAAAGTCCAATTAAGCGTCTTGATCTATCTCTATAGATCTTAATGCCTAATATGTAAGCAGCTTCACCGGGGTCTTTCATTGAAAAACTTTTATTCAAGTATCCCTTTATGCTATCCAGAAATTCTATATCATTTCCAATCAGTAATATGTCATCCACATATAATATCAGAAATGCTACAGAGCTCCCACTCACTTTCTTGTAAATACAGGCTTCTCCGAAAGTCTGTATAAAACCAAATGCTTTGATCACACTATCAAAACGTTTATTCCAACTCCGAGAGGCTTGCACCAGTCCATAAATGGATCGCTGGAGCTTGCACACTTTGTTAGCTCCCTTTGGATCGACAAAACCTTCCGGTTGCATCATATACAACTCTTCTTCCAGAAATCCATTCAGAAATGCAGTTTTGACATCCATCTGCCAAATTTCATAATCATAAAATGCGGCAATCGCTAACATGATTCGGACGGACTTAAGCATCGCTACGGGTGAGAAGGTCTCATCGTAGTCAATCCCTTGAACTTGCCGAAAACCTTTTGCGACAAGTCGAGCTTTGTAGACAGTAACATTACCATCAGCGTCAGTCTTCTTCTTAAAGATCCATTTATTCTCAATTGCTTGCCGATCATCGGGCAAGTCAACCAAAGTCCATACTTTGTTCTCATACATGGATCCCATCTCAGATTTCATGGCTTCAAGCCACTTTGTGGAATCTGGGCTCACCATCGCTTCTTCATAGTTCGTAGGTTCATCATGATCTAGTAGCATGACTTCCAGAACAGGATTACCGTACCACTCTGGCGCGGATCTTACTCTTATTGATCTACGAAGTTCAGTAGTATCTTGATCTGAAGTTTCATGATCATTATCATTGGCTTCCTCACTAACTGGTGTAGGTGTCACTGAAACAGTTTTCTGTGATGAACTACTTTCCAGTAAGGGAGCAGGTACAGTTACCTCGTCAAGTTCCACTTTCCTCCCACTCACTTCTTTCGAGAGAAACTCCTTCTCTAGAAATGATCCATTCTTAGCAACGAATGTCTTGCCTTCGGATCTGTGATAGAAGGTGTACCCAACAGTTTCCTTTGGGTATCCTATGAAGACACATTTCTCCGATTTGGGTTCGAGCTTATCAGGTTGAAGCTTTTTCACATAAGCATCGCAGCCCCAAACTTTAAGAAACGACAACTTTGGTTTCTTGCCAAACCACAGTTCATAAGGCGTCGTCTCAACGGATTTTGATGGTGCCCTATTTAACGTGAATGCGGCCGTCTCTAAAGCATATCCCCAAAAAGATAGCGGTAAATCAGTAAGAGACATCATAGATCGCACCATATCTAGTAAAGTACGATTATGACGTTCGGACACACCATTACGCTGTGGTGTTCCGGGTGGCGTGAGTTGCGAAACTATTCCACAGTTTTTCAAATGTACACCAAACTCGTAACTCAAGTATTCTCCTCCACGATCAGATCGTAGAAACTTTATTTTCTTGTTACGATGATTTTCAACTTCACTCTGAAATTCTTTGAACTTTTCAAATGTTTCAGACTTATGTTTCATTAAGTAGATATACCCATATCTGCTTAAATCATCTGTGAAGGTGAGAAAATAACGATATCCGCCACGAGCCTCAATATTCATCGGGCCACATACATCGGTATGTATGATTTCCAACAAATCTGTTGCTCTCTCCATAGTACCGGAGAACGGTGTTTTAGTCATCTTGCCCATGAGGCACGGTTCGCAAGTACCAAGTGATTCATAATCAAGTGGTTCCAAAAGTCCATCAGCATGGAGTTTCTTCATGCGCTTTATACCGATATGACCTAAACGACAGTGCCACAAATAAGTTGCACTTTCATTATCAACTCTGCATCTTTTGGCTTCAACATTATGAATATGTGTATTACTACTATCAAGATTCAATAAGAATAGACCACTCTTCAAGGGTGCATGACCATAAAAGATATTACTCATATAAATAGAACAACCATTATTCTCTGATTTAAATGAATAACCGTCTCGCATTAAACAAGATCCAGATATAATGTTCATGCTCAACGCTGGCACCAAATAACAATTACTTAGGTCTAATATTAATCCCGAAGGTAGATGTAGAGGTAGCGTGCCGACCGCGATCACATCGACTTTGGAACCGTTTCCCACGCGCATCGTCACCTCGTCCTTTGCCAGTGCCCGCTTATTCCGTAGTCCCTGTTTCGAGTTGCAAATATTAGCAACAGAACCAGTATCAAATACCCAGGTGCTACTGCGAGCTCTAGTAAGGTACACATCAACAACATGTATATCACATATACCTTTGTTCACCTTGCCATCCTTCTTATCCGCCAAATACTTGGGGCAGTTCCGCTTCCAGTGACCAGTCTGCTTGCAGTAGAAGCACTCAGTTTCAGGCTTAGGTCTAGACTTGGGTTTCTTCTCTTGAGCAGCAACTTGCTTGCCGTTCTTCTTGAAGTTCCCCTTTTTCTTCCCTTTGCCCTTTTTCTTGAAACTAGTGGTCTTGTTAACCATCAACACTTGATGCTCCTTCTTGATTTCTACCTCCGCAGCTTTCAGCATTGCGAAGAGCTCGGGAATAGTCTTGTTCATCCCTTGCATATTATAGTTCATCACGAAGCTCTTGTAGCTTGGTGGCAGTGATTGGAGAATTCTGTCAATAATGCAATCATCCGGAAGATTAACTCCCAATTGAATCAAGTGATTATTATACCCAGACATTTTGAGTATATGCTCACTGACAGAACTGTTCTCCTCCATCTTGCAGCTATAGAACTTATTGGAGACTTCATATCTCTCAATTCGGGCATTTGCTTGAAATATTAACTTCAACTCCTGGAACATCTCATATGCTCCATGACGTTCAAAACATCGTTGAAGTCCCGATTCTAAGCCGTAAAGCATGGCACACTGAACTATCGAGTAGTCATCAGCTTTGCTCTGCCAGACGTTCATAACATCTGGTGTTGCTCCAGCAGCAGGCCTGGCACCCAGCGGTGCTTCCAGGACGTAATTTTTCTATGCAGCAATGAGGATAATCCTCAAGTTACGGACCCAGTCCGTGTAATTGCTATCATCATCTTTCAACTTTGCTTTCTCAAGGAACGCATTAAAATTCAACGGAACAACAGCACGAGCCATCTATCTACAATCAACATAAACAAGCAAGATACTATCAGGTACTAAGTTCATGATAAATTTAAGTTCAATTAATCATATTATTTAAGAACTCCCACTTAGATAGACATCCCTCTAATCCTCTAAGTGATTACGTGATCCAAATCAACTAAACCATGACCGATCATCACGTGAGATGGAGTAGTTTTCAATGGTGAACATCGTTTATGTTGATCATATCTACTATATGATTCACGCTCGACCTTTCGGTCTCCGTGTTCCGAGGCCATATCTGCATATGCTAGGCTCGTCAAGTTTAACCTGAGTATTCTACGTGTGCAAAACTGGCTTGCACCCGTTGTAGATGGACGTAGAGCTTATCACACCCGATCATCACGTGGTGTCTGGGCACGACGAACTTTGGCAACGGTGCATACTCAGGGAGAACACTTCTTGATAATTTAGTGAGAGATCATCTTATAATGCTACCGTCAATCAAAGCAAGATAAGATGCATAAAAAGATAAACATCACATGCAATCAATATAAGTGATATGATATGGTCATCATCATCTTGTGCTTGTGATCTCCATCTCCGAAGCACCGTCATGATCACCATCGTCACCGGCGCGACACCTTGATCTCCATCGTAGCATCGTTGTCGTCTCGCCAATCTTATGCTTTCACGACTATCACTACCGTTTAGTAATAAAGTAAAGCATTACATCGTGATTGCATTGCATACAATAAAGCGACAACCATATGGCTCCTGCCAGTTGCCGATAACTTGGTTACAAAACATGATCATCTCATACAATAAAATTCAGTATCATGCCTTGACCATATCACATCACAACATGCCCTGCAAAAACAAGTTAGACGTCCTCTACTTTGTTGTTGCATGTTTTACGTGGCTGCTACGGGCTTAAGTAAGAACCAATCTCACATACGCATCAAAACCACAACGATAGTTTGTCAAATAGACTCCGTTTTAACCTTCGCAAGGACCGGGCGTAGCCATACTTGGTTCAACTAAAGTTGGAGAGACAGTCGCCCGCAAGCCATCTCTGTGCAAAGCACGTCGAGGGAACCGGTCTCGCGTAAGCGTACGCGTAAGGTTGGTCCGGGTCGTCTCATCCAACAATACCGCCGAACCAAAGTATGACATGTTGGTAGGCAGTATGACTTGTATCGTCCACAACTCACTTGTGTTCTACTCGTGCATATAACATCAACATAAATAACCTAGGCTCGGATGCCACTGTTGGGTTTCGTAGTAATTTCAAAAAATTTCCTACGCACACACAGGATCATGTGATGCATAGTAACGAGGGGAGATTATTGTCTACGTACCCAACGCAGACCGACTGCGGAAGCGATGACACGACGTAGAGGAAGTAGTCGTACGTCTTCTCGATCCAACCGATCAAGTACCGAAACTACGGCACCTTCGAGTTCGAGCACACGTTCAGCTCGATGACGATCCCCGGACTCCGATCCAGCAAAGTGTCGGGGAAGAGTTTCGTCAGCACGACGGCGTGGTGACGATCTTGATGAACTACAGCGGCAGGGCTTCGCCTAAACTCCGCTACAGTATTATCGAGGAATATGGTGGCAGGGGGCACCGCACACGGCTAAGGAATAGATCACGTGGATCAACTTGTGTCAACTTGTGTGTTTAGAGGTGCCTCTACCTCAGTATATAAAGGAGCCAAGGGGGGAGGGGGCGCCGGCCAAGAGAGAGAGGCGCAGGAGGAGTCCTACTCCTACCGGGAGTAGGACTCCCCCCCCCCCCCAATCCTATTCCAACTAGGATTCCCAAGGGGGAAAGAGGGAGAGGGGTGGCCGGCCACCTCTCCTAGTCCTAATAGGACTAGGGGAAGGGGGGAGGCGCGCAGCCCCCTTGGGCTGCCCCTTTCTCCTTTCCACTAAGGCCCACTATGGCCCAAATAGCTCCCGGGGGGTTCCGGTAACCCTCCCGTATTCCGGTAAAATCCCGATTTCACCCGGAACACTTCCAATATCCAAATATAGGCTTCCAATATATCAATCTTTACGTCTCGACCATTTCGAGACTCCTCGTCATGTCCGTGATCACATCCGGGACTCCGAACAACCTTCGGTACATCAAAATGCATAAACTCATAATATAACTGTCATCGTAACCTTAAGCGTGCGGACCCTACGGGTTCGAGAACAATGTAGACATGACCGAGACACGTCTCTGGTCAATAACCAATAGCGGGACCTGGATGCCCATATTGGCTCCTACATATTCTACGAAGATCTTTATCGGTCAGACCGCATAACAACATATGTTGTTCCCTTTGTCATCGGTATGTTACTTGCCCGAGATTCGATCATCGGTATCCAATACCTAGTTCAATCTCGTTACCGGCAAGTCTCTTTACTCGTTCCGTAATACATCATCTCACAACTAACATATTAGTTGTAATGCTTGCAAGGCTTTATGTGATGTGTATTACCGAGAGGGCCCAGAGATACCTCTCCGACAATCGGAGTGACAAATCCTAATCTCGAAATACGCCAACCCAACATCGACCATTGGAGACACCTGTAGTACTCCTTTATAATCACCCAGTTACGTTGTGACGTTTGGTAGTACCCAAAGTGTTCCTCCGGTAAACGGGAGTTGCATAATCTCATAGTCATAGGAACATGTATAAGTCATGAAGAAAGCAATAGCAACATACTAAACGATCGGGTGCTAAGCTAATGGAATGGGTCATGTCAATCAGATCATTCTACTAATGATGTGACCTCGTTAATCAAATAACAACTCATTGTTCATGGTTAGGAAACATAACCATCTTTGATTAACGAGCTAGTCAAGTAGAGGCATACTAGTGACACTTTGTTTGTCTATGTATTCACACATGTATTATGTTTCCGGTAAATACACTTCTAGCATGAATAATAAACATTTATCATGATTATAAGGAAATAAATAATAACTTTATTATTGCCTCTAGGGCATATTTCCTTCAGCTGCATCACTCTTTCCTCTTCAAGGAAAACCAACACAAGCTCAAGACATAGCAAGAAGGATTTCTGGCGCCGTTGCCGGGGAGGTCTTCGCTCAAGTCAAGACATACCAAGTACCCATCACAAACTCATCTCCCTCGCATTACATTATTTGCCATTTGCCTCCCGTTTTCCTCTCCCCCACTTCACCCTTGTCGTTTTATTCGTCCTTTTTTTCCCAATCTCCTCTCTCTCTTTCGCTTGCCTTTTTGTTTGCTTGTGTGTTGGATTGCTTGTCACGATGGCACAAGATAATACCAAATTGTGTGACTTTTCCAATACCAATAATAATAATTTCCTTAGCACTCTGATTGCTCCTCTTAATGATGTTGAGTCTTGTGAAATCAATGCTGCTTTGCTGAATCTTGTTATGAAAGATCAATTCTCCGGCCTTCCTAGTGAAGATGCCGCTACCCATCTAAACAACTTTGTTGGTTTGTGTGAGATGCAAAAGAAGAAAGATACGGATAATGATATTGTTAAATTGAAGTTATTTCCGTTTTCCTTAGAGATCGTGCTAAAGTTTGGTTTTCGTCTTTGCCTAAAAATAGTATTGATTCATGGAATAAGTGCAAAGATGCTTTTATCTCTAAGTATTTTCCTCCCGCTAAGATCATCTCTCTTAGGAACGATATTATGAATTTTAAATAACTTGGTCATGAGCATGTTGCCCAATCTTGGGAAAGAATGAAATTGATGATTCACAATTGCCCTACTCATGGTTTGAACTTATGGATGATTATACAAAAAAATTATGCCAGATTGAATTTTGCTTCTAGAAATTTTTTAGATTCGACCGCGTGAGGCACTTTTATGGAAATCACCTTAGAAGATGCTACTAAACTCCTTGATAACATTATGGCTAATTATTCTCAATGGCACATCAAAAGATCTACTAGTAAAAAAGTGCATGCTATAGAAGAAATTAATGTTTTGAGTGGAAAGATGGATGAACTAATGAAATTGTTTGCTACTAAGAGTGCTCTCATTGATCCCAATGATATGCCTTTGTCTACTTTGATTGAGAATAATAATGAATCTATGGATGTGAATTTTGTTGGTAGGAATAATTTTGGTAACAATACTTATGTTATCTTGAGAGAAGCCACTAGTGAAACCTATGGCCCCGGGGTCTATCTTTTATCATATAAGTTTACCATCTACTTTTATTTGCATCTTTACTTTTCCAATCTATATCATAAAAATACCAAAAATATTTATCTTATCATATTATCTCTATCAGATCTCACTTTCGCAAGTGGTCGTGAAGGGATTGACAACCCCTTTATTGCGTTGGTTGCGAGGTTCTTGTTTGTTTGTGTAGGTGCGTGGGACTTTTGAGGAGCCTCCTACTGGATTGATACATTGGTTCTCAAAAACTGAGGGAAATACTTACGCTACTTTGCTGCATCACCCTTTCCTCTTCAAGGAAAACCAACGCAAGCTCAAGACATAGCAGCCCTCTGCTGGATCAAGAGCTCAAGGGACATCATCACGCTGGGCGTGCGCAGAACTCGGAGATGTCGTACGTTCGATACTTGATCGGTCGGAACGAGAAGATGTTCGACTACATCAACTGCGTTAAGCAAACGCTTCCGCTTTCAGTCTACGTGGGTATGTGGAAACACTCTCCCCCTCTCGTTGCTATGCATCTCCTAGATAGATCTTGCGTGAGCGTAGGATTTTTTTTTTAAATTGCATGCTACGTTTGCCAATAGTCGACCCTGCCGCACACGTCCATTGAAAAGGACAGGCACGCGGCCCTTCGACACACTGCCAGGTGGGCCCTCGGTTGGTGGCCACATTTATTATGACCGCTGGGGTGGTTGGACGGCCAACATGCGGGGCCGCAGCGGACATAGAGAGGACGCCTGGCGCCTCCGCTTTGCATCCACGCCGACGCATTTCAGGCGCAATTTTGGGCCGGAATGGGTCCGCGCGGACGTGAAGCGGACGGTTTTCGGGAATGGGTCAGCGGGTTGGGCCACAGTTTTTGTCCACGGCGACCAAAACGGACGTGGGCGGACGAAATGGGTCGCCCGGTTGGATTTGCTCTAAGAGCATCTACGACCGGACCCCCACATCCACCCTAAACACCGGCGGGCTGTCCGGTCATTGCCGAGATAAACCGCACCCAACCGGACTCCTCACAGCTAGTTCAATCCCCCGGACAGTCCGGCAACCCCCATGTCTAGCCTATATGTAGGGTGGATATGGAAAGGCCCGAACGCGCCCGGGCGCGCCGTCACATCGGACCATCCAGATCCAGGTCATCCAAATCTGTGCTGGAACCGCTGCCACCCGGCTTAGACAACAATGAGGCACTCCATGCCGCAATCCGGCACTCATACACCTCGATGGAGACTTATGTCGTCGTCGACGTCACAAAGAACACATCGGCGCTCCAACGGGTGCTCGAGGAATCCACAAAGCTAGCGCGAGAGAAGGATATGGCGGCGAAGAGAGCCGCCCGGCTCGTGGCAGAGCAGAATAGCGTCATCCGCCGCATGACAGGGTTCCTCATCTCGTCCTCCTCCGCCACGACGGGCGACGACCCGCCGCCGGCCTAGTTGTTTTATCTTCTATTTAGGTTTAATTTAAACTCTGTCATCCCTTCTGATTTGGTATGTTTTTATGTCAGCCCTTTTGGATGAACTTTGTCGATATCCGATTTGGTATGTTTTTATGCTATCTTATGACCTACGTACTACACATGTATTTGTATAAAATACAATGCAGCCATATGGAGTTTGTGGTTGTGGAGTGAGTAAAATGGGCTTTGTCCAGGCACTGCCAGTATGATGCGTCCATATGGGGTTTGTGGTTGTGGAATGAGCAAAATGGGCTTTGTCCAGGCACTTGCCAGTATGATGCGTCCGGAGTCGTATAGAGCACACATAAAAGGGTAAGATGTGGCTTGATTTCGTTGGCTTCCCGGCCACAGAGAAAACAAAAGGGCACAGGCGGCATGCGCTCGTCCGGACGCACACAATATCATTAGCTAAAAAACACAAGGGGCGGTAACAAGTGCCGAAAATGAAGTAATGTGCTGATGAGCAACAAATTATTCCAGCCTCTGCTGCATGATTTCACGGGAGCAAGATCATTGGCCATCGTCCTTTCGGTCAGGTTCAAACAAACGTTTACAACAAGAGCAACAGCGACAGCAGTCACATTCCACTGTGGCAATGTCAAAAGCAAATGGCTACGGAGTACAGCATAGTACAGGAAAAAGGAAAAGGAAGGATTGGTTGGTGGGTGGTCCTCTTAAGAAAAAGAAAAATGCACAGGATAAAGGCAGTGGCCATATGACCAGACGCTAAAAAGGGAATGATGGATCGCCGGACAGAGATGCTCCAGGATAAGGAGCACACTGACGTGGCTTTTCCTGGCGCTGCAAAGCCGAGGGGGGCAGCGGGAGACTTGCCACTGTCCACAGGCCCCCGCCGGATTCCATTCCGCCGACCATCTGTAAAAGCAGTCCAGTATAGGGAGAGGTCAGATGAAATGGGGATCATATCATGCAATATATCAGCAGACTCTATGCGTCGGCACTATGATTGAGTAGCTACAATCTAGTGAGCAAGTAGATAGAGATTTGGACGAATAAAGTTGGTTTGACATCATTTTCAACTATGTACTATATTTTCATCTTTTGAAAAATCATTTGCAAGTTGTGTGTTGCATGCGCAACATATTTAGAGGATCATATGAGCTGAGGAGAAACAAAAGAATGCAACTTCAAATTTTACATTCTTCAAACAAACAAGATATTTTTTAAATGAAAGTAGATAATTTGAGAAGGGTTACCTTTTACAGCAAGGAGATACCAGGCAATTCTCAACTAGCTCTATAGGATTTTAACAAAATTTGGCGCATCATCCCTTGCCCCAGCAGTTGTGCGGTAAACATATAACTTGTCAACTTTGGGGATTCCATGGTTCTCGTCCATTTCATTGCTCTCATCCACCTCATTTATAACCTCCACATTAAGCATTGGCATCTTTGATGCAAGGATTTGGCACCCTTTTTCTGTGACATTGCACGATGACATCCAAAGGGATCGCATTGTCTCATACTTGGTAACATTCTCCAAGAGTGCAGCATCACCAAATGGGCTATCTCTAATCTCCAGCTTCCTCAAATTATTGCATCCTTCCATAACATGCATCATTCCCGCATCACTATCTCCAGCAAATGCTATTGAAAGCATCTCAAGTTGTTTCGCGAATTTACCAATATACATGAAAACCTTGTCGGTGAGAAGACCCGATATTGACAATCGCCTTAGCCCTTTGCATTCACGAACAATAGCACCAAAACCTTCATCTAATGGTTGGTTTGTCATGGCATCAGGCTTCCCAGGCTCAAGGATGCAGAGTCTGAATCGCGTGAAATTTGGGCAGTTCTTAGCTATAGTAAGCAGTGCGGCATTCGTCATTTGATGACAAAAATATAGCAATGAGCTCAGTTTTTGACAGCCCAAGGATATTGCAACAAGTCCCTCCTCTGTTACTGGGGAATACCCGGCGATATAGAAGTCTGACGGGAATACCCTGAGTTCTTGTAGATCCTTGCAACTGGAGGCCACCACTTGCAAGCCCTTATCCGCGATGCAATCCAGTACCTGCAGTGTACAGGATAAAGGCTCAAACCCTGTACTGAATTGTCTTAATCAAGCATAAAGATAGTAAGGTGAGTGTGGCAGCAAGGGATCTCACCCAAAGACGTTGGAGTTTCACACAGTGGCTGATCATTTTGGTGAGATCGGAAGAATCAAGTGTCGGAGCATAGCTCAAATTTAAACCTGTTAGTTGCCCACATACAGGATAGATGAATGGAAGGCACAAAGGGGAGGCATCCCAAAAGCCCGACAAACTCCTCAGCAGTTTGCATTTCTCCAATGCAAGGGTCAGCCTGAGATACAATTCAGCTTGGAAGTCATCTGTCAAGTTCCCAGTCCCTAGATCCTCCAAATTAGGGGCGCGCATTAATATCTTCGAGAGTGTATCTACTGACACAGATCGATTCAACCTCAAACTCCGAAGACTTGGGGACCTAGCAACAAGTCTCTCTAATGAACCAGCATTAACCTCCCCTTTGATGCAGGCGAAATTCAAGGAGACAAGGGACGTGCAGGAATCAGGGAAGCAGGAGAGCCACCTTGGCCCTCGATCATCCACCTCATTTTCCTGCAAATCTAACTCCCTCAGGAGTCTAGACCAGATAACAATATAAAAAACAATGTCAGTGTATTGACCATTAAATGCACGTAACAAGAGTAGATTGGTGCCTTTAATGAGATAATAATAATGCATTAATGAAATTAATCAGAACTTGCATCCTGCCCTAGCAGATTGTGTGCACCATGAGCATAACAATACCAATTCATCCTACCAAAAAGGAAGTATAGACAAAATTAACTGATAAAATGTAAAGTCTAACAAGCTAAATAAAAACATAACAGACATACTATACATGAATCTAACACAAGAATGGTCCGTCAAAAAATGGCAGGTACAAAATTAGGATAGAACATCAGGATAACTAACTCAGGACATCAGATGCAACTGGATCATTCAAACCCTGAAAGAGTACTCATGCAATTCGGGAGAGTTTGTAGCTACAGAATTGTGCAGCAGATCAAATTTGATCCTTTCAACTTTACTTGCACATAACATTGGAACAAGTGCTGGATCTAGGCTTCAAACGAGTAATAACTGGCAGCACCGAAGCAAGAAGGCTAGTAGCTAATCAGAAAAGAGCAAGAAAGGCACTTCATATTTCAATACCTCACCATTTTAAACCATAAGATCTAGATGCACGCAGAAACTACAACAGCATATCAGAAAACTATGATGCCTTAACAAACTGCAATTTTAAGTACACTCACTTGCAGTGACTTGCAATAGCTGCTAGTCCATCGGTGCTGAACCCCTCACAGCTGATAAGAACTAGGGCCCTGAATCGTGGGAATGATTTGGCAAGCAGCTCCAGGCTCTCATCTGACACCACCATCCGCTTCATCCGCAGCTCCTCAAGACCCACGCAGCGCCTGGCTGCTGCCTCAATCCATGGTCCGGCATACCCACCCCAATCAGGTGGCACAAGGTTGAAATCAGCGAAGTGTGGTTTCCCCTTCACTGTCAGTGCCCGCACATTGGGGAACCGAAGCACCACACGCTCAGGGCGCACAGCATAGCAGTTACCCACAAAGACAGTTCGCCGGCTCAGCCTTTCAATCTCATACCATACCTTGCAAACAAGTGAAACCGTGTTCCGGTCACACTGCGCAGGCAAGAAGCTGAATATGTGCTCCACCACCTCCTCGGGAAAGTAGGTCATGGTGCCTTCCCCCAGCACCACCTTATTACTAGAGCTGCAGGACGGGATCTGTTTGCTTGCAGTCTCCAGGTTATCAAAGCTACTAAACAAAGCCAACGAAATCAACAAAATTAGCTGCAACCTTGCTCAACCAGACGCAGAGAGCACACAACTAATGCTGGCTTGGACAGATCAGGCTCCACCCAGATTTGTTGAGCCAAAACTGGCAACCAACACTGGCAACAAGCAATGGCAAGGGGACACTGGAAAGCGGCCTGGTTCACCTCATCTGGCAGGGCTGCAACTAGAGCAAGGGGCACAAATGGGTTTCAGATCTGCAGCTGAAGTTTCTTCAAGAGATACTAGTAGTTACTGCATCTGCCATCCATGCCCTATTTAGAACACGCAAACCCCCTAGTAACCCAGAACGGACAGCACCAAAATGGTTGGGAGGATTGCGACCGCCAGTCCCGACTCCTCCACCCGAAACCTGCAAAGAAAGATCAGCGACCGCTGAGTTCTTGCCGTCTCCGGGAACTTGCTAAGAAAAAGGAAACAAATAGCGACGGGGAGAAGGAAACGAAAATAAAAATGCAGCCTACCAACAGCTCAGATCCAGAGCGCCGAAACCTCCAGATCTAACCTATGGACGCCGCAGGTACTCCAGACTCCGAACCAAACCCATCCGCGGAAAAAGCTCTCCTCCAGCAATGATCGTGGGCCGCGGCGCCCCGGACCGAAAGCCCGCACCCGGAGCCGCCGGAGAGAATGACCCAAGAAATTCGGCGGGGCGCGGGGGAGACTCCGAGCGGAGGGGAGCCCCGCTGACGGCAGGCCGCGAGCGAGGATAAGACCCGAGGGAATCGGCGGGGCGGCCGGGGCGAATGCGACGCCGGAGCGAGAGAAGTGGGGAGCTTTGGGAGGGGAGGCAGCTGGGGGGGAGGTTGGAGGAGGGGAATGCTCTGTCCCTCTCTCTGTTCAGTAGTAGGAGGCTGGAGATGCACGCATCCAAACCAAAACCTCACCGGGTTGGTCTTTACGTGAGAAATTAAAAAAAATGATCAAAAGGTGAAGTACGAAAGACTGGTCGACGAAATACGAACGGGCCACCATATTCTGCTTGCCAAGGAATGCATTGGCCACCAAGGATCATTTGATTCAGATGAAATTTTAAACGGGTATAATTGATGGTGATGATTATAAATACTTGATAAATAAACCTGGAGGTAGAGCAAGTTTGTTTATTTGCGAGCAAATGTTCCAAATTTACTCATTGGTTATTTTTATATATTTTTAGTTCTTATATGTGTGGCATAAGAGAATCGTCAAAAATAAGAATTAACAAAGATTATTGGTCCAACAAATATGAATCGAAAACTTAATTTTGATATACCTCGAAACAATATATTCTCGTTGCCACAAGATGTATTGGCCGATAAGGATCACTTGAACCGAATGAAACTTGGAACAAGAATCGTTGATGTCACGAGCCGGTCCCTTATAGGAGCCTGAATCTCTGCGTTTAATGTGTCAGTCCATGCATCAATAACTGGCATGTACGGTCGAGGATGAAATACCAAGAATACATCACATGCCATAGTATTACATCATAGATCCAGTGCTTTACAATACACAAATGCTTGGCTCATGGGCTAGCTTATAATACAATCGTGCAGTGGAGATAATGTTCTAGTCTCGTGGCGTCCGTCCACTCACAGACAAGAGTTGAATATAGTGTCGTAACCCTATTTCATAAACTTGCAAACATGATACGCTACAGCCACAAGGGTCGCTACATTGAATGTATTGGCAAGCTTCATCAAAATTGGCTTATTGGATTCTCCCCCCAAGCAATCCCAACTACAAAGCAGGAGCGGGGTTTTACACCGCAAGGTGGCCCGAATCTGGGTAAATTATCGTGTCCACAGTTCTTCTTCTCTAGCTCGTGCTCGACGGAGCCTCGCCGTGAGGTTGCAAGGTAGAGTATGGCGGTAGCAGCAAGCACACCTCAGTGTTCGAACCTCTTGGTTCCCCGCGACCCAATTCTAACAAATACATACTTGTATAATACTCCCGTTGCAACAATGAGGTTCAGTAGGTCTAGCACGTCCTGTAAGAAGAAACTGCCACGCAAAACTTACTTTCTTCTTGGCTTCTTCCTCATACAGTACTACTACTCGTTCTCCTATAAACCTTGCGCTTGGCATCTCAATATTAAACTTGTGCTTAGCTCTTCGCCTCTTCAGGGAGTCAAACAATGATGGTACTACAATATATGCTTCTGGCTATCTGGCATCGAATGAATTGCTGCATGTCCACTACGTGGGCGATGGGTGAGGGGCGAGGGAGAGCGCGTACTATTACGTTTGTTTCAATATGGACTACATATAAAGCAAAATGAGTGAATCTACACTCTAAAATATGTCTATACTAGATTGGGATCGCGCCCTGGCGCGGGGGTGCCAGTCAGAACGATGTGATCAAGAAGTAATGTTCATGTTAGTACGAATCCTCGTTTAGCATATGTATTAAACAAAATAAAAGAAAGATGAAACATTTACTTGTAATAGAAGCAAGACATCATCTAAGTTCAACATCGTCATGAGATTTTAAGGTAGCATAGAGTTCAAATTCAGTGCGATCATGAGACCACGTAAGGTAACCACTTGACACTAAGTTCAGTACTAAGCGCAGGCGTGAGAGAATAGAAGCAAGACATCGTCTAAGTTCAACATCGTCATGAGATTTTAAGGTAGCATAGAGTTCAAATTCAGTGCGATCATGAGACCACATAAGGTAACCACTTGACACTTAAGTTCAGTACTAAGCGCAAGCATGAGAGAGCAAGTACTAATCTAACACAAAGTTTGCAGCTTATCCAATTAGTGCTCAGGTCCAAACCAAAAAGCAGGATACCGTCTACTACCATACAAAGATACATAGTCCAGATGATGTTGAGCAAAAAAAATCACAATATATTACATGGGAAAGAAACATGTCATTCTTGTACATAGGCGAACCCCTAACAAAGCAATGTCCTAGACTACTTAGGTATCATCTTCACACCTCCATGAGACTCCAGGTTGTAGCCTTAAAGATAAGTGTAGACAAACCCTGTCAAACAAAGTAATGTTTCTCTATTTCAGATTGGAAGAATCATGATAGAGCGGCATGAGACCACAAACAGTAGCATTGGTAAATCGGTAGCTGGATCCATCCAAAGCACCAAAACACAACCTCTCTACCGCAGTCTTCTACTAAACATCATCAACATGGATCATGCCAAACGCTAAATGTAAAACAAAGCAATCAATGTCTTCCAAACATAACAACATGATATTCTTTACCCAAGATCAAAAGCAAGAAAGTTGGTTCTTGGGATTTATATCGTAATGGAACCAAAAATCCTAATAATATTAGTACTTACTGAGCATTTCACGACACCTAGATCAGTTAAGAAAATTCTATCTTCCCGGACCACCACAAAGAGGAAGGGACGAACCTGGGAACCTGTAGGTACAACACACTCTAAGCACGGAGGCATCCATGCCAATCCGAAGGAGTACCCACCGCATGCCCAAACCCCGCCACCGGACAACAGGCATAGCAGTGTTTCCCAGCAGATGCAGCAGCAAGGAACCTAGTGCTAAACCCCAACCACAACCTGCGTAGCACAAGAGGATCAACATACATGAGCCATGGCCCGACACTCAGCGAGCAGAAAAGGTGAACAGCGGAGAGGGCGCTCACCGCTGCCTTGTTGGCAACGTCACTGATGCCTCCCCTACTCCCGAAGGCGTCAGTGGCAACGGCGGGGCTGAGGATGAGGGAGAAGGCCTAGTCGCTGGAGGGGCGATTGGTGGTTCATATCACATCTCGCCTCTCTGCTTCCTTCGATGTATATTGGGGCTTTCTATGAAGGAGAGCCACATGGAAAGGCACAAAAAGGAGGAGGCGGCTCACCTCGGCTTTGGGGCTTTCTAAACCATATTGTCACATTTATTTAGTTCCTTTTTTCCTTTGATGTATCTGCATCAAAGACCCTAGGGTTAACTTTCTTGGATAAAATTTGTGCACACACATAATCTTTCACGATCCAGGCACATCTGAACCTGTAGCCATGATATACAAAGTTTTTTTTAAGAATGCAATCTTCTTTGTGGTCAATTGGCAACATACCTGCTCCAGAACAAATGAGTTTCTGTATCTTTGCCATTGGCCAAATGTTTCAACTGAGAATCAAATTCCTGGTTGAGAAAAAAAATAAAGGTTGTCAGAAAAGAGCACCAGCAAGATGAGCACATCATGAGTACAGTATATGAACGGTTTATCCATAATTCTAGTGCGCGTGCAAACTTAAAGCAACTTCTTGCATGATTTCAGCAACCTCATTGATCTCTCCCTACTCCTCTTTGATTTTTGCAAGTCTTTTGATCAATCTACCTTTCTCTATCTCCACATGTATCCATAGTGGATGCCAAAATGAGATTCTTACCTTCCATTTCACTTGTAGTTTCCAATGCAATGATTTACCCTGCAGTCTAAATGAGAGGAGTAGAACTCAAAACTAAATTAGGTGCTTAAGGCTCAAAAAATGAAAGCAAGTCAGTCCATCAACAATTGTACCAAGTGCAATCTACTTTACACAGAACTAAGTGACCTTAGGTAGTTGAAAATATATGTATCATCGACACACAGTGCTCCGACTAAAGCTCATACGGGCTATAGAAAAAGCGGGATGAACAAACCTTCAACATGTGCTCATTATATTCAAAGGTAAACAAAACTGATGTCTCATTGTGGTCAATTTACTTTATAGATGTACTCATTCATGTATAATGGACACTCAAGTTTTTTTTTCTTAAAATGAGGTATACAGCTATACAGACTGGATACTCGAGTTCCATGGTAATAAACATTCAGAGAAGGAATATACACCTAGAAAGAACAGTCCCAACAAAAATGAAATATCGGTTACTCTCATAAGTGGTAATGCACATTTTATTTTGAACATGGTCATATTCAGTGGAGAGGGAGGGGAAAAAACAGAGCAAAGAAAATTGGTCAAGCTGGATTGAAATCACATACAAGCAGTACTTATATTTCAACTAAGCACGAAAGGCATTCAACATACTGTAATCTTGAAGAAAAAGTTTTTCGTAGATAAAACAAATAATTGTTTGTGTCCTAAACCCATCTCGTACAAGAACATGAAAAATAGCAAGTGTTTTGGTATACTGAAGCATCAGCCAGAAGGCTATAACTACTCAGTTCAGTCCAACAGCAAATCTAAGTTTCTGTTCTTTCCAGCCAATCACAAGCATCCAAATATATGTGTACCAATATAGTCTAGTATCTTAATTAAACGGCACTCAAACAATGTATACAGATTTAGAGTACTTACAGATTTAACTCTTTATCAAAATATTACATGGATTTATCAATCGATCCACAAGAAGGGTAGCTTTAGAATTTCCGTATCTTATTTTGTTCTTAATACTAAATCCATTCAAGCTATTTATTTTGTACTATCGATCCAGTAGTCGTTGTACGGAAACATATCTTACTCTTCGTTCTAAATCCATGTTGCATGACGTCACTTGACAGCAAACCTATTCTCAGAAGGCACAAACATTGCCAAGGAAAGAGAACGGTAGGCATTTAGAGCTACAGCAGACGTCATATTTCTTCAATCCAAAAAATAGCCAAAACTTTATAACCATGTTTAGCTATTTTTTCCTATCTAAAGATTTGGTTGTTGTTGTCAGTCCATATGTGTATGGATCAAACCAGCCTTTGTCTAGTTTCTTGTGTCACCTAATTATACTACTAAATCCTAACATGAAACTGTTTGGACACCGAACCAATAGCGAGCGTAACCTGTAGTTTAATACAAGGGAAAACCTGAAAAGGCATTGTCGATGGTAATGGTTGCTGGTCTATCTCGGTCAGCTCTGGATGTATTTTGTTTTACAATCGGAACTATGATGATAGCGGATCTAGTACCTCGCCACCTCCACAACATATAATTAGCATGCTGATAGTGTTATTATCATGTGAAAAACATCATAAATTGACATATACATTTGCTGCCTGCCATGGCCTGTCTATTGTGTGAGTATTAATACATTCGAGTGTGGATTATAATACTTTCAGAGCATTAATCTGAATACTTACACATGGACTCTGTAGGTTCCTTTCCTAACATTTAGAATGTCGACAATTTGCCCTTTTAAACTATAATAAAAATGCAGAGAAGCAAGTTTCCTCCCCTTTCTATTATTAATCCACATGCTGATATGCTTCATGACGAGTAGGCATATGTCATCCCTCATCTTCTCATGTTAGAATCACTCATTTCTCATTTGTTCATGTATGCCTGCTAAATTATCTGGTAAGAAAAAAAAAGGTTCTAACGCATATTTTACTGAACAACAAAGTACATGCTTCATGTTTGTGAGTACCTCAAAAATCTGTGCACGTCTGAGTCTGTGTTTGCGTGTGTGTGCGCGCGTGTGTGTGTGTGTTTGCTCAAAGAACCGTATGTGCTCATGTGTGCCGCTCATCATGGTCATGTGTGCCGCTCATCAATTACTCTGCTATCTGAAACCTAACGCTAATTTGGATACCAAACAATGCAAAGAAATTCAGAGCAAGACCAGACTAAACTTCATCTGATCTCAATAAAAGGGATTATAAAATAGCTAGACCATCAACCTACGCCATCTTCTTTTTCACGCCTCGGATAGTATATCTTTAAATAGAATTGTTCGTGCCAACTTATATTGCAGTAATTCAAAGGATAAAATTTGTCTAGTTGAAAAATGAGAATACACTATCCATGAAGGAAAATAGACATGGGTGATCTGGACATAATTTAGAGTTACAATTAAGGAAAATAAAACGATTTTTGTGGTACCACAAAACTGCAGTGATCTGACCTCTCCGACAACGCGCGCGGGCATGCAACACTCATCAAATGTTTTATTTACTCCCTAATGGCCCCTCACCTCCTCCGTGGTGCTCGCTAGAGGGAGCAAATATGCACTGCAAATTTTCAAGTTACAGTGGCCATTAGAAAGAGGCAAACATATGTGGTTGAATAATACAAGACAACAAAGAACATTGCCATTATGACTGAACCGACGTACTATTGCTACTCCTCACCATGGTACGCACAAGGCAGTCAGCCCTGGCATCCCCGCAAATATAAGGAAAAGAAACAGTAACAACATTGTCCCCATTTATAAGCTGCTTCCTCTAATCCCTATCTATGAACTGCTTCTGTTGACAATAACCTGAAAGAACACAAGGTGCATGAACCTTACATGTATGCACACAACACGAGCATGCAACAATTTTTCAGGACAAAGAATGAAAACAAATGTGCATCAGTTACCAGGCCATTTAACTTAAAATAATCATTAGCCAAACACTAAACTTAACTATATGGAAACCATTTAACTTTAGACATTGCTACCTTTCAATTGGAAAATATCGCATCTGTTTATGAAGATGCATGGCACTAACAAAACTTCCAGAACTATAAGAAAAGAAACAACACCTGGTTATTTTAATTACCTACGATTCTATCTATCATTGATTTATGATTTTCAATATTTTACTTTCTAGCTCTTATATACCATCATAGATAAACATTAAGCTTTCTTCTTAATTGTGTATAATAGCTGATAGTATTCAGATATCTCACTCCAGCACAATATAAGTTCCATCGGTTAATTCAGATAGTGGTAAAAGTCATATTTATAACCATTCAGTACAGCTGATGTACTCTTAATTTTTTTGATATGGAATAATCATATAGAGACACATGACGTATCTTCTTAGTTCAACAATTATTAATCCCAGATCATCCCAAAAAAGTGTAGCTGAAGCAAATAAATAATCTAGGCATACATAACGAAAAAGCAAGTATATGTCACAAAGTACCTCATGAACCTGCATCAGACCACCTGATAGTTACAGGAAACCAGAATTTTCAGTAACCTGAAACCAGAAACCAGAATTTGCATGAAACCATAAGAGTTACAGATTGAAAGGGAAACATCAAACCTAGACAGATGGATTAACTCAGCCAAGCAGAATGACGGGTGAATATGTTTCTAACCATGTGCTGAGCAAGTCGGAGCAGGGGAGCATCCTCTTGCAGGCCAAGATGGCGGTCAACAAGGTCCGAGCCCAACACGACATCATCGTCTCCTGCAGTTCCAAGATGATGATAATGATGAGAGAGAGAGGGAGAGAGGGAGGGAGAGGGAGAGAGAGCTGCAGCCAAGCCCCTCCTGACGATGGAGGAGAAGGACGGGCGACGGGGGAGCACCTGCAATGGACATAGATGGAGGAGCCGCATCAAGCGCCTCCGGCGAGTGCTCCTTGCCCAACGCCTCTGCCGCGCCGCTCCTGGGTCAAACTGACAGCACGCACTGGATGGCCCGGGGATTCCTTACAGCCTCTGCTACCCTAGACGGATCAACTTCAAGCACAAATTCATCATGCACCTACAAAACGTAAAATCATAACTTTAACCTGTCTATATTTAGAAAATACATAGGCGCAGAAATCCAAAAAAAATAAGTGATGACCATGTCGTAAAATACCTGCAAAAGAAGGTGACAACACCCTCTGATTTGTTAAAAGTTCTGCGTTAGCCCATCCATAGAATCAAGTGTGTTACTCCCATTGGTAATTACAGAATGACTGTTAAGCATAGCCACCTTGATAATATCAGCAGCAAAACCCTGCATATAATAATATGTCAATACACTGAAGCTAGCAACTAAAGAAAGGGAAATGTTTGCTAACCTGGCAAATATAATTAACTGCTCATTTCCGTGCTTGAGCTTTCTCTCTACTATTTCTAGCGGTAATTTTTGAAAGGAAACGTCTCTCCATCCCATCAAGGTCTCAACACATCTGTAAGTATTACAATTCTTAAGTTGCCTTCATAAGCTTTGATGCGCAGGTCACAAAACAATATTCCATAATAAGCAAATGAACGTGAATGCAGAAATATGTTGGAAAAGGCTCATTTATCATTGATATTGGATAGAACCAGGGGTTCAAAAACCAGCAGCCAACACCGCTAGTTTTCTCTTAAACCAACAGACCCTTCTTTCAAAATGTTTAACAATATCGTCATTTGTGCTTTCGTCTTACAGTAATCTCTAGTACATCGTATTAACTTGGAAAAGAGAGGAACTAAATCAAGCTAGGCAATAGAAGAGCAAGAGGAGCTTACCCATCTTCTTCTTCCCGCGCTTCTCCGGACGAACGGCGGTGGCTCGTGTCGGGGCAGCATTTTGGGATCAACAATTACTACAATTAAAAGAATAAAATTTGAGGCCTCATCCTTAACTTGTAAAAGAAAATTAAGCCTGCACTTGATCCTGTTTCTTGCTAGTAATCAGTGAGTCCCTATT
Organism: Triticum dicoccoides; assembly: GCF_002162155.2. Classification (NCBI taxonomy): domain Eukaryota; kingdom Viridiplantae; phylum Streptophyta; class Magnoliopsida; order Poales; family Poaceae; genus Triticum; species Triticum dicoccoides. The sequence goes on along the minus strand of NC_041383.1, from coordinate 445,434,971 downwards.
GTTAGCAAAAAAGGGACCAACATTTATCTTTGTTCTTGCAAATTGTGATTACTATCACTGAACAACAATACTATAGGACATAATGCAGTGCACAAATCATGTACATTTATGTTCTTATTAGCCAACTAAGCAAGCAGAAAAACTAAAAACAACGCATAATTGTGCATATAAGCGACAAGCAAGCAAACTGAAAAATCAACACCCTGTATATAGTATCTCTGCAACAATCTAATGACCAACATAACACTTATATATGTAATTCACAGCAAAAAATATTAGCTTTCTCATAATAAATAAAACAACTCTTGCATAATACCTGCAAAGCACAATCTGGTTGGAACTCACAAAGGCAATCAAGCTCACAACATCAGCAACCCCTCCTTTCCAGTGAATGTATCCGTTCAGCATATTGACCAATTCTCAATCCCTATTCTGCAAAGAACAGACAGTAACATCACTCAAAAGCTTGCTTGGATTTTCATCGAACAACTTGTAGACATACAACTTGTACACATGTACAAAAAAGATTATGCACAAACAAAGATGAGAAGACGAGTGCATCAGATAAGATAAGATATCAGGCTAATCAGGAGGAAGAGAGAAGTGTGGGTACCTGCAAAAAAGGGATAGAGAAATTGGAGGGGCATGGAGGTGGAATGATTGGGGTGCAGAGCCGCACGAAGCACTGGACGGGCATGGAGGTGGTAGGGTTTCTTCTTCCTCTTCTCCTCCTGCTCCCTCCCTTCTCTAAATCCCTCTTTCATCTCGTGCTAGGTACATGAGGCTGGCAGGGCTGACTGACCTAGAGGGGAAGGGAACACATTCAGGAGCTGGTACCAAGAGGGGATCAAAGAAGAGGAACATGAAGAAAGAGAGACAGAAATGAACCAGATAATCGCATCCGGCGTTCCCAGTTGCGGCTCCACGCCTCCCCCGCTCCTCCTGTCGTGTGCACGCGAAGACGACGGTGGCGTTCCTAGCGGCGGCTCCACGTCTCCCTCGCTCCTCCTGCCGCGTGCACGCGAGACGAGGCGACGACGCCGGAGAAGTGGATGGTGGGGATCCAGCAGGTTGGGCAACGGAGACGGCGGCAGGGCGAGCGGTGGCGGTGTGCGAGGCAGAGGAGGGCGAACGGAGGCGGCGGCGCGAGGGCGAGCGGTGGCGGCGTGCGAGGCAGAGGAGATCGAGAGAGGGAGAGGAGGAGGTGGGACGAGCTGGTTCGAGGCGATGGGTGGCGGCAACGGCGTCTCGAGAGAGAAAGGCGCGCGGGAGGGGAGGGGAGGGGAGAGGAGAACGGCAGCACGGCGGCGGCTGCAGGGCTCGATGGGTAGCGACGGCTAGGGTTGGGAGGGGATCGGTGAGGAGAGGAGAGTGGACGGGTGGGGGAGAGGACGACCCAGTGCCAACCCAATCACCCCCTGGACGCGCATAGCCGCACGGGGCGAACCACCGCACGACACGCACAAGGCCTGGACGCGAAATTACCAACGTACCCTCGGCGGGGGCAGGGTATTACGTGCGGTGGCACGAGATCTTTCCCCCGCCGACACGCGCGACGGGGCGACCGGGCCGGAACCAAGCCACGGTCGCTGACAACGGAGGCCCACCCGCGAACGGACCCACACGCCAGCGACCCTAGAACGGTAAAAACACAGTAAAAACGAGCGGGGGGAGGCGTTGTAGGAAGTTACTATTCATTCCAGCAGTAGATTTTTTCGATCCGACGGCGCAGATTCCTCCAGATCTTGATCCAACGGACGAGAACGCATCCAGAAATCGCATCCAACGGCCCAGAATCACTGAGCTCTGAGGAGGCTGTGTGATCCATCCTTCTCTTATTTCTGGATACATCAGTACTTGGAGTATGTAGTTCATATTGAAATCTGCTAAAAGACATATATTTCAAACAATATGATAATCTCTCTAACCAAGGTAGGGACAAGGAGTATACGTCTAACAGAGGGACTAGTAAAATCTTCTCATCGTCCCGCGAGCCACCGTGCGCGTGGGCGAGGGAGAGGGCGTAGGCGTAGTAAGCAAGCTTCTCCTTGTCCTACGACTCTGCGAGCCACCGCGCCCATGGGTGGGGGAGACGACGTACTAAGCAAGCTTCTCCTTGTTCCGCGAGTTGACGAGACACATCAAAAGTAGTACATAAGTGCCTACTTTCCGGTCTATATGACTCAATTTGAAATCTCTCCAATCAAAATAGATATTGAGTGGTGGAATAAATTTGTTACTACCATAGTTCGTAAAAGTACTAAACATGTGACGGTGAACGGAGGTAGTACGACACTATTAGTACTACAATTCTTTTGGAAGGGTTGTAGTAGTCCCTCTCATTCACATGTTCACACTTCAAACTTCAATAAAAACGCTGCATGCAAGGATTAAGAGAAAACTTAGCAATGCATGTACTCACTCAATCCATATAGGGTCTAAAATGCGTTTTCGAGGCTAACTTTGACCATATGTTAGAGCAATAACATGACATGCAACTTACACAAATCATACCATCAAATTCGTACGTAGTCATTGTACTGCTAACACATGCATGCGTTGCAATTATTATGTACATGATGCAGTAGTAAACACTCACTATCTAGTAGTACTAGTTCATTGCTTGGTTTAGATTTGGAATTGAGACCCATAAACTGGAAGTGGGGAATATTATTTTCTGGAACCATCCCCATACGGCCATACTTAATGTTTCGGAGAAGGGTTATATGCTTTGATGCAACAGTACCGTCCAATTTTCACGTGTGGTGTTTTTCTTGGAAAATTATTACGAGAGGATTCTACGATGTGTGAAATGATGTGTTGTTCGTGCGTCCAACTTACTATTGGAAAGGTGTGGCTTTGAGACTTGACGACTCATTAGTAGTATTCCTTGCGGTTGTGCACTCATAATTTGGTGTATGGCACGTGGACTCGGATGCTGGATGTCCCACATGTCGAGGAAATGAAGTTCTGTTCTCCTAAAATAGTTTCTCACAATGCTATCGACCTTTCAACATTTTTTATATATACTATGCTAGTTAATATAATTTCTCAGCGAGATAAAATTATACTAGTACAATGCCATGAAGCTTTCAGCTTTTCTTTCATGTGTCTTGCCTTGAAAGTTTTCTTATTACAACATTCCATCAAATACAAAGGAAACTAACAAGCATGCTAATGCATATTAATGATTCACATATCAGATCAAATATTTACTTCACAACTTAAGACAAAGTTGTGAGAAGTGTACAAATAAAGAAAATAAAATGATCGATCAGGTCGCTAAGAATGCTTTCATTTCCTGGCCACGGTGGACATGTTGGTAGCCACTTTCACGCGACTCGTTGATGCCCGCCAAGACATGTAGAAGTTGGATGCATGCACCATCCCATCATTTTGTGCAGTTCCACTAAAATGGAGTTGAGCATCCCAGTTGACAAGGATATTGAATAAGTGTGATTGCAATAATAGTGGCATTGTTGATGAAACATGGAAAGTACGCCAGCCGAGCTATAATGTTTTAGGCAAAGAACTAGAGAAGATCCACATACAACGACATGGGAAAACGGGTGATGGAGCAAGGATGGTTCTAGAGGAAGATGTACTTGAGGGTCGTCGAGATGTAACCAGGAGGGCGGCGGCGGGCGGGATCTGCTCATACTACGACAGCGAGCAAGGGGCAAAGGCACTACCGCACCGGAGCTTGCTTAGAGAGAACAGTGGGTACCACGGATTAAGACACGCCGGCAGTGGGTTCCTGCATCGACGTTGGTGACCGGAGCATTGTTGCACATCCTCCCTTTCTGCCGGCGATCTGGATCCGATCGGATCAAGGACCAGCGGTGAGAGAGAGAGAGGGGGGGGCACCGCCATCTTGTGTGAGAGAGTAGAAGAGACCGACCCTAGCAAGCAAGCATTGAGGATCCTGCCTATATTATACAGTATAGTATAGTGGAGTGATTTTCTTTTTTTCTCTCAATAACAATCGGTTTATATTCTGTACATGCGCCATTGAGGAATAAAACCTTTTTTAAATAAAGTGCCAACACGTCAAGTCGCACTTTCTTTGATCACGCGTGGTACACGATGCTCCATCAAGTGGACATCCACTACACAGTGTCAAATTACCATGTGGGTTGCCTTTTCATACATAAATGAGCTCCACCGTGTACCCGTGCGGGTGTGATTGGGAAAGAGACGGGAGTACATGCGTCCTGCGTGCACCTCTTCTCTTCATGCACGTACCCCACCAACGTGGGTGGGTGTGAGAGAGATACAAACCTAGAGAGAGATGGTGAAAGTGCGTTATATCGACTAGAGGGGGGATGAATAGGCGATTTTTATGAATTCTTCACTGAGGAATTTGCCGGTGAGGAAATTCCTTAGCGAAGAACTACTAGCAGCGGAATAAGTACTCAGAAGTAAGCATAACAGGATACAGACATAGTCATCATGATGAAATGAAGACAAGCACATAGTACAGAAAGCGTAAACACAGGATATCACAAGATGAAGACACACAGACTGAAGAAATAGAACTAAGGAAATTGAGAAAGTCTTCAGTCAAAGTCTTCAAACACAGTTATGAACAATCACTCAACACAGTAATGAGGAAATGAAAGAGTTGAGGAAATAGAACCAGTAAGGTTGGTGAAGACAATGATTTGTTCGACCAGTTCCAACAGCTGTCTCAGTTGTACGTCTGGTTGGAGCGGCTGAGTATTTAAACTCGAGGACACGCAGTCCCGGACACCTAATCGCTGAGCACGCAGCTCAGGACACCAAGTCCTCATCGTATTCTCCTTGAACTAAGATCACACAGATCTCGTCCAATCACTCGTGGTAAGTCTTCAGGCGACTTCCAAACCTCCACAGACTCGGTCACTTGGCGATCCACAATTCCTCTTGGATGCTCTAGACCATGACGCCTAACCGTCTGGAAGAAGCACAGTCTTCAAAGGTAACAAGCATCGGATACACGCAGGATCAATCTCTTCGGTGATGCTCAATCACTTTTGGGGTTTGTAGGTGTTTGGGTTTGGGATTTTCCTCACTCGATGATTTTCCCTCAAAGTCCTCGGAGGATGGGTTGCTCTCAAATGACAAGTGTCAGTTTCTCTCGGAGCAGCCAACCAGCTAGTGGTTGTAGGAGGCGGCTATTTATAGCCTAGGGAGCAGCCCGACATGATAAGACATAAATGCCCTTGTCTGATATGACCGTTAGGTGGATAAGATATTTTGGGACAGCTGGCGTGTAGCACAGCAACGGTCGGAAATTTGACTCTCAAATTCCTCAGGGCTATCATGTTCCTCACTGTGTAGGCAATCCGCACTGGCGAATTCCTAACTCCTCAGTCAGAACAAATTCCTCAGCGACCAGAAGAACTTCGTCTCTGTCACTGAAGAAATTAACTGAACTGTATGAGATTTCCAAAGGCTTCACTCGAAGGGTTTGGTAGGTGTAGGATTTTGAGTTGAGCATCACATGGAATCCTTAGTATTTCCTTGACCCCCTTTAACAGTACAGTGTTTCCTATGACTCAAGAAAGAGAAAAACAAAACTATGAAAACGAAAGTCTTCAAGCTTCATATTCCTCGCATGAATATCAAGTCTTCACGGATACACCAATATCTTCACTTTCAAAGTCTTCATGAAAGTCTTCAAAAATACCAAAGTCTTCAGTCGAAGATATTCACTTTTAGGGGTCGACTTTCCCTGTAAATATCAAACTCCTCATAGACTTATAGACCTGTGCACACTCACAAACGCATTAGTCCCTTAACCTATAAGTCTTCAATACACCAAAATCACTAAGGGGCACTAGATGCACTTACAATCTCCCCCTTTTTGGTGATTGATGACAATATAGGTTAAGTTTTCAACGGGGATAAACATATGAAGTGTAAGTACTGGTATTGAGGAATTTGATTGCAAGATATAGAAGAACTCCCCCTGAAGATGTGCATAGTGAGGAATTTGCTTTTGAAGCAATTGCACACTTGAAGAGTAGAATCATGGAGATCTCCCCCTATATCTTGTAATTCATACACGCATTTGACATATAATATGAAGAATTTGAAATGCATGATGAAATATGGTGCCTAATGAAATTCAGCATGCGTGCAATAATATTAATGAGGAATAAGCATGCATAATAACATATCGAGAGTATGAAAGCACAGTGCATTAAAAGTATCAGGGCACCATCCGGTTTAAGATTACAACTCGATCCGATAATGTTTCAGAAGAACGAGAGTTGTAACTTAACAAAAACACGCCCATATAATTGACCCGCTTGAAGACTAACTCAAATTTCTCCCCCTTTGTCATCAAATGACCAAAAGGATCCGAAACTGAGGACTAACGCCCCTGAAGAATATCAAGTTGATGGAGGAGCGCCAGCGTTGTTAGGGTTGGTTGTTGTAGTAGGGCCTGCCGCAGTGTCGTCCAAGTCTTCATTTTCATCAGTCTCGCGTGATGAAGAATAGGAGCTGGCCACCAAGGAAGGAACTTTAACCTTCTTGAATTTCTTCGGTGGAGGTGCAGACCAGTCAAATTCTTCCTTGAGACCCATATTCTTCAGATCTGCAGCGCTCTAGACATGAGATAGAACAACCCAGGTACGGTTGAAGGTTTCATGGAGGTAGTATTGGTTTTTCTTCACAGCATTGTGTGTTGAGGTCATGTTGTGAAGAATTGAACCAAACTGACGCTTGACCCATTTATGATTGCGATCAACCTTCTGATGAAGACTGAGGACTAACTCATGATCAGTCATCACCCTGGGAGCTGTGGCTTGAGGATTTTGCTTGGCGGCAGAGTCATGTGTGGCTGAGTCGTCATTGGTGGAGTAGGATGCCTTCATCTATCAGAGCAGTTGCTTTTCCTTTGTTATCAGCTGACGAATATGTCCGTTTGAGGACTTCAATCGGAGGCAAGTAGCTGCCATGGTTCAAAGTGTCAGCTTTGTAATTCAGTGAAGCCCTTGACCTGATGAATCTCATAATTCATGGTGCATAAGGCTTCAGCTCAAATGGTGACATAGCAATATTCGCCAGAGTCCTCATGAAGAAATCATGGAAGTTGATGGGAACGCCATGAATAATGTTGAAAAGCATGTTCTTCATGATGCCAACGACCTCTTCATCATTTGAGTCGTGGCCTTTGATAGGACTCATTGTCTTTGACAGAATGCGATAGATAGTCCGGGGCACATATAGTAATTCCTTGACGAGGAATTTGGTTCGAGGAGCCTGCCCTGGCTTCAATGGCTTCATCAGCACTTGCATGAAATGATTTGAAAGTTTAGGTTCATTGTAGACACAACGAGCATCGTCAAGGGGAGGACTGAGTGGGAGGGCACTAAGCAATTCAGTTGCTGGTGCCTTGTAGTGAGTATTTTCTGACATCCAGTCCAACACCCATGAATTCACATCTTCAGAGTTTCCTGTGATATGCAGCGTTGCATAGAATTGAAGAATGAGTTCTTCATTCCAGACACAGATGTCAATGCAGAAATTTAACAGTCCAGCATCGTGAAGAACACTGAGGACTGGCTCGAAGCACGGCAGAGACTCCATGTATACATGAGGAATGTGTTCATGATCGAAGACTTTGTCTTTGTTGAACAGTACTAAGGAATAGAAGTTTGCTTGACTAGTTGTCCAGAAACGTCTCTTTCTTATACGAGCAGAGTCATATGGGTTATACTCAGTGAAGAACACATGCTCGCTGAAGAAATCTTCAGCCTTGAACTTTTGCTTCTTTGAGAATGGATCCGTTGGCTTGGGCACTGGAGTGTCAGTGAGTTGCATCACAACCTCTGGAATTACAATCTCAGGTTCTTCAGGCTGAGGAATTTCTGGTTCCTCTTCAGTAGCAGGCTGTGTGTTCAAGGGTTCAACAACAACAGCTTCTTCAGCACTAGCGGATGGAATGTCTTCATGCACAGACGAAGTGGGATGAGTTTCTTCAGAGCCCATTTGAACAGTTGGTGCAGGGGACTGAGGTATTTGTTGAAGTGGGGTGAAGAGTGGAGTATTGGGGTGCTGACTTTCCCAAAAGTCATCATTCATCACTGGCGTTGTGCAGCCAATGTCCATGTCTTCATCTTCAATTTCTTCAACGCCAGCCTCTTCAGCTGTGAACTGAGGCATTGGCGAAGAAGCAATAGTTGTTGAAGGGATCGCATCCACTTCAATTTCTTCATCAACCTGCTCTGACGAAGCAACAGATTGAGGTTCTTCATTAGATCCACTTGGGATCACATATTCCTCACCAAAAGGAACAAGGTCCTTTGATGACATGGTGGAAATTGGAACAACATCAATTGGATTTTCAATTGAACTTGTCAGAGGCTTCATCTTCTTTGGGGCCGAAGATTCTGAAGCACTGGATGCTTTCCTTTTCTTCACTACAACTCGCTCTGCAGCCTTGGTCTTCTTCACATTGAATACACATGGAAGAATTGGAGTTGGGGTAGGCGCAGAAGGAACTGAGGAATCTGGTTGAATTTCCTCAGGCGCAACTGATGCAGTTGCCCTGACATTTTCAGTTTCTTTAGGCGCACCACTAGTGGATGCCTTGACAATTTCATCAGCGGCTGGAATGGAGTCATCAGCCCTGGAACTAGCATTTTCTTCAGCAGCCTGAATATCATCAGCGGTGCTGGCTTGTTCTTCAGTTGGCTAAGCAGATGCATCAGCATGAGGAATTTCTTGTTGCGATGGGGCTGCAACATTTGTGAATTTCTCAGTCAGTTTCACAAACCTGACTTTGGCTCCTTGCCAATCAGCATAGTAAGCTTTGAAGTCATTGCTGAGGGTTTTGATTTCAGCTTGGATCTTGAGGAGTTCATCAAGTGTCATATTGACAACGTTATTCTTCAGGAACTTCTCCTTTCTGAACTGAGTCTTCTTGATCTGCCTGGCCTTCTCAAATTTCCATTTCTCTTCAGTGATGAAATGGGTCAGCATGTGACTTTGACCAGGAGTCAACTTGAAATCAGGCATAGGAGTGTTTGGATCCTTGTGCCAGAGATCAATGTAATCAAGGATCGCCCTTGGATCCAAAAGCAGTGGCACATTTGTGCCTTTGGCTCTAGCAGCCCTTTCTTGTCGGTCTCTGATGATTTCTGCAAGTTCATCATCATCAGCTTCATCGTTAGATGGCACGTGGAAAGCAACCTGTTTCTTCTTCGGACTAGGCCGAGTACCTCGACTAGCCATTGCCTTAGTCTTCAATAGAGTGGGGCCTGAAGAAGACTTTGGTGCAGCTGAGAAACTTGCTGAGGCACCAAAGGCAATAGAGATGCCTGTTGTCCTTTGGCATGTAGCCAGATGTACAGGTGTTGAGGACTTTGCCGGAGCAACTGAGGGCTTTGGAGGAGGAGCAGTAGTTGGTACTGGCCATGAGGGCTTTGAAGAATCTGGCCGTGAGGGCTTTGAAGATTCTGGCCGTGAGGGCATTGCTGAGGAACTTGGTCGTGAGGGCATAGTTGGTGAAGCACTTGGCTTGTGAGCAGGCTTCTTTGCCATTGATTTCTTTGGCTTGACAGAGACCTCAGTGGCAGTAGCAGCAGCAGAGTCTTCATTGAATTTCCTCACTGCTTTTTTGGCCTGTCTTGCCAACTTAGCTTGGCGCTTGGCCCATTCTTCAGGAAAATCCTCACCACGCTTGATGCTGGTGGGGCCAGCCTTTTGGCCAGGTGCCAATGGAGCTCTTGGGCATGGAGGATTAAGTGCGAATTTCTTCATATACTTTGGAGTCACATATCTGTACCCCCTCCATTCTCTTGCCCATCTCCGTTCAATCTTCTGTATGCGCACCTTGCGCTGAGTTTTGGTTTCTTTTCCATACTTAGCCTCATCAGGTGTGCAATAATCAGCATACAGGTCCTCACGGATTTCAAAAGCAGTCATGACCTCTGGCTTCTTTCCTCCTTTCTGCGGCCTCTTACCATCAGCCATATTCTTCAGATGAGGAATTTGAACAATTGAATTTTCTGAAGAAGTATGCAACTTTTCTTCGAGGAACGCTGCAAATGAGTTAAGTTGATGAGAACCTAGTGATTCAGTAGCGGACATGAGTACCCGTGAACAGAGTATAGTTGCGAGGAATTTGGAGAGGTCATATGCGTTCTCAGAAGGTTTTTCAAACAGAACAAGTTTGAGGAATTTAACCAGATGAGCCTTGAAGAATTTCACTAAGCATTCTTTGTCTTAGGTTCCAGAGTTGTATAGATCGAAGATCCACACAATTGAGGAATCTTGAAGAAAAACTATGCTTAGAGAAACGAATCAAGAACAGATGACTAGTGAGGTGTTTTTGTATGTGAGGATTTGAAGAATAAAACACCTCTGAAGATTTTGTTGAGAAATTTCGAATCAAAAGGGGTAGTAAATGTAACTTTTAATTACCCTGTGTGAAGAACACGACGAACTGAGAAGCGGAACAGTGAAGTTCGTCGGTGTAGATCTTCCACGTCCTAACTTGGCGGAGGAAGATAGCTACGGCGGCGGCGGAGTGAAGATTTCCACGGTCGGCGTGAGTACGACGGCGACAAGGTCGGGGCAGTGAAGCTATTCCTCACCGGCGACGATGGAGTAGCGGAGGCGCTAGGGTTTGAGGAGCTCGAGCGAGAGAGAGAGCGGTCGAGCGGAGTAAAGGAAGTGAGGAAGGGATGAGGGGGTATTTATAGACGCAGTGGAAAACTGTTCGCCCGAAGATTTTGGACAAATCTGCCCCTGATCCTTCTCCTTCGCTTGACATGTGTCACCCATGTACTGAGGAGTGGAGATCGTGTTAGATCGTGGGTGAATAGATAAGTCTATCATGGGATCCGGAATGGATTGAGCGGTAAAACCAAAAATTTTGATAAGATTAGTTTGAAAGTTCCGTTCGCAAATTCTTCAGCTGTCAAGAACACAGTGAAGATTTTGAACGAGTTTCAAATAGAACGCACATGAAGAATTTGTGAATAGATTGGGTTGAGTATAGCATAGAGGGGGAAGGGTCCGATCACATTCACTGAGCAGAAAAATGCAACTTGAAGAAATAGCCATAAGTGAATGCTGTAGAGGACATAAACTCATATATATATATAGTCAATGAAGAAAAACGACGGAAACATTGAGGATTTTGCAAAGTTGAAGAATTTGAAAAACTGAAGAATTTCAAAACTGAGGAATTTCATAAATGAAGATTTTCAACTTTGGTGGTGGCGTGACCCACCGTATAAGAATGATGATTTCAGACACCGCGTACAATTGTCGTAGGGTTCTGAGAATCGAATTCTTCATTAATTTCTTCACACTTAGAGTGTTATTCTTCATTGATTGAAGAAAAACGTTTCTTCATGTGTTGCACATCTAAGTCATCAATTTTGCATAAGTGTCAGGATGTGTGTCGTTTTTCAAAGAACATTCGAAGATTCTAAGATATTTAGCTCACACCGCAACTTGCTAAATTTCTTCTCATCCAAGGGCTTTGTGAAGATATCTGCTAGCTGTTCTTCAGTCTTCACGTGCTCGATGGAGATGTCGCCCTTCAACACATGATCATGAAGAAAATGATGACGAATCTGTATGTGCTTTGTCTTCGAGTGCTGAACTGGGTTGTGAGCAATCTTGATGGCACTCTCATTGTCATAGAGGAGAGGCACATTCTTCACGTTGATGTCGTAGTCCTTGAGGGTTTGCTTCATCCATAGCAGTTGAGCACAGCAAGAACCAGCAGCAATGTACTCAGCCTCTGCAGTAGACAGTGATACGCAGTTCTGTTTCTTCGAGGACCAGCAGACCAAGGATCGTCCGAGGAAATGACAAGTACCAGATGTTGACTTGCGGTCCACACGATCACCAGCATAGTCAGAGTCAGAATATCCAATGAGATCAAAAGTAGAGCCCTTGGGGTACCATAATCCTAGTGTTGGTGTGTGAGCTAGATATCGAAGAATATGCTTCACAGCCTTATGGTGTGATTTCTTCGGTGCAGCTTGAAATCGGGCACACATGCAAACACTAAGCATTATATCTGGCCTAGATGCACATAAGTACAATAAAGAGCCAATCATGGAGCGGTATACCTTGTGATCGAAGTCAATACCATTTTAATCAGTGCATAGATGGCCATTTGTGGGCATAGGAATTTTGACTCCTTTGCAATCTTGCATGCCGAATTTCCTCAGAACTTCCTTGAGGTATTTCTCCTGAGATATGAATATACCATTGTGTTGTTGACGAATTTGAAGACCTAAAAGGAATTCAACTCTCCCATCATAGACATTTGATATTCTTCACTCATCATGTGAGCAAATTCATCACTATAACGTTGGTCAGTACAGCCAAAGATAAGATCATCAACGTATATTTGGCGCACAAACAGTTCACCATCATAAGATTTAGTAAAGAGAGTGGGGTCGAGTGAACCGGGTGTGAAGCCATTCTTCATGAAGAATTCCTTCAAAGTGTCATACCACGCCTGAGGGGCCTGCTTGAGGCCATACAGGGCCTTGTTAAGTCTGAAGACTTTGTCAGGATTCTTTGGATCTTCAAAACCTGGGGGTTGAGCAACATATATTTCTTCCTCAAGCTTACCATTGAGGAATGCACTTTTCACATCCATTTGTTGCAAGATAACATTATGATGGTTAGCATAAGCAAGTAATATGCGAATAGCCTCAAGTCTAGCAACAGGTGCAAAAGTTTCATCGAAATCAATTCCTTCAACCTGTGTGTAGCCTTGAGCTACAAGTCGTGCCTTATTCCTCATCACAAGGCCATTTTCATCTTGCTTGTTGCGGTAGATCCACTTTGTGCCGATGATATTATGCTTGTGAGGATCTGGGCGTTTGACCAATTCCCAGACATTGTTGAGCTCGAACTGATGTAATTCTTCTTGCATGGCCTGAATCCACTCAGGCTCCAGAAATGCTTCCTCTACCTTAGTGGGCTCTGTGATAGAGACAAAAGCATAGTGTCCACAAAAGTTAGATAAATGTGAAGCTTTTGAGCGTGTGAGAGGACCTGGCGCTTGAATGTCATCGATGATCTTTTCAACTTGCACTTCTTTTGCAATGTGAGGATGAGCTGGTTGTCGTTGAGGAATTTGATCACCATTTTCTTCAGCACCATTTTCTTCAGTGTTTTCATCAGGTGCACCAGCTCGATTTTCTTCATGTTCTGGAATGAATTCTTCAACAGATTCTTCGGTAGGAATAACATCCTCAGTAGCCTTGAACTTGATAGAATCCTCAGGATCTGGTTCATCTATCACAGAAGGTAGGTGCTCTTTTTGCGAGCCATTAGTTTCATCGAACCGCACATCTACAGTTTCAACAACCTTGTGAAGAACGTTGTTGAAGACTCTGTAGGTTGTGCGAGTCCTTTCCGTAACCTAGCATAAAACCTTCATGTGCTTTCGGTGACAATTTAGCATTGTGATGAGGATCTCTAATCCAACATTTAGCACCGAAGACTTTGAAATAACTCACATTGGGTTTCTTGTTAGTGAGGAGTTCATAGGCAGTCTTCTTGAAGAATTTGTGAAGATATACCCGATTGATGATGTGGCACGCAGTATCAATTGCATCAATCAAAAAACGACGAGGCGTTTTGTATTCATCAAGCATAGTGCGAGCCATTTCAGTGAGGGTTATGTTCTTGCGCTCCACGACGCCATTCTGGTGAGGAGTATAAGGAGCAGACCGGAATTCTTGAACTCGGTCCCATTGTCAATTCTGATGTGCTTGATCTTCACACCAAAGTTGGTTGAAGTCCTCGAGGAAAATCATTTGAAGATTTCCTGCACTTCATGTTTGTAAGTGACAATGTGTACCCATGTGTAATGAGAATAATCATCAACAATAACAAAACCATATAGAGATGCATCATTCGAAACAGCAGAATAATGATTAGGACCAAAGAGATTCATGTGAAGTAATTCGAATGGACGAGTAGTGGTGATGATAGTCTTCGCTGGATGCTTGGCCTTGGTCATCTTTCCAGCTTCACAAGCTCCACATAAGTGATCCTTGAGGAATTTGACATTCTCAATGCCAATGACATGCTTCTTCTTCGCAAACGTGTTCAGATTCCTCATGCCAACATGACCAAGTCGTCGATGCCATAGCCAGCCTTCTGAAGCTTTTGCAAGTAAGCACATTGCTGGTTGTGGTCCTGTAGAGAAATCAACAATATACAGATCTCCTCTCCTAAAGCCTTCGAAGACTTTGGAATAGTCAGCTTCCATGATCACAACACATCGATATCTTCCAAAGACAACAACCATATCAAGATCACAAAGCATTGAGACAGACATGAGGTTGTATCCTAAGGACTCGACAAGCATGACTTTGTCCATGTGTCGATCCTTTGAGATCGCAACCTTACCTAGACCCAATACCTGACTTTTGCCTTTGTCAGCGAAGATGATGTGCTTCAGATGCGACGGTGTTAAGGGAGCATCCATCAATAGGTTCTTGTCACCAGTCATGTGATTTGTACATCCACTATCTAAAACCCACTCGTTGACTTTGGGCTGATCATCCTGCAGATGAATTAGTGCAACTTACGATCTCATATACTTCATCAGTGAAGAATATGATATCAAGTTCATCAGATGAATTTCATCAAACAGTAAAACAGATATTTTAGTATGAGGACATGTGAAATGAAAGTTCATTTCATCATGATTCACTTGCGTCCTTTCAGGCATTTTGTCAGGCCTCCAGCAAATTCTTCAGACGTTTAAAGCATGTCTGGAGACCTGACCCTGCACAAAGGATTAGTTCTTTTTCTTCACCACCCACATCTGAAGGGGTGGCAAAGAGTTCATCACTCTGCGAGCACCATATGAGAAAGGTGGCATAGAGGCCAATCCATTTCGTTTCACATAAGAGGGGTTAGGGTAAGCATATGAATAAGAAGAGAAACTCTTCGAGGATTTATGAACATAATGATTTGAAGAATAATGCACATATTCATAGCCCTTAGCTCTACCCTACGAAACAGAGGGGTTAGCACGATGATGATCATATGAGGACTTTGATCCATTTGAGGACTTTGATCCATGTGAAGAATTAGGTCCATATGAAGAATTTGATCTCGGGTTCTTGTTCTTCACAGGTGGTGTCATGAGGACATTTACCTGAAGACTTTCAACATAACTTTTGGGAACCCAGATTTTCTTCATAGGGGAACCGTTCCTGCAGTTAGTTCCAACATATCTAGCAAATACTTCACCATTCTGATTTTTGAACAGTTTATAGTTGGAGTCAAATGACTCATCAGAAGAATGAGAAGATTCACATGTAAAGCCAGATAAGTTAGATGGATCAACTGGAGGTCCCTGTGCAGCAACCCATGAGGTTTTGGGGTACTGCTCAGGCTTCTAGTATGTTCCATTAGCATTGAGTTTCCTCTCAAAGGCAATACTCTCTTTCCTAGGGTTTCTGTTGAGGATCTGCTTTTTGAGCACATCACAAAGAATCTGATGCCCTTTGAGGCTTTTGTACATGCCTGTCGTGTACAATTCCTTCAGCCCTGCATCATTAGTAGTACTAGCAATGTCCTCAGATGAGGAATTAGTGATAGCAGAGGCAGGTGAAGAATTTGTAACAGTTGAAGCATTTGAACATTCAGGTGAAGAATTAGCAGATTCACGTTCAATGCACTTTAAGCATGGAGGAACAAATTCTTCTTGAGTAGCGCTGATTTGTTGAGCAAGTAATGAATCGCGATCCTTCTAAAGATCTTCATAACTCACTCTTAGCTTCTCAAGATCTTTCTTTCTTTGAATAAGTTCAAGAGAAAGTTTCTCGTGATCAGATAAGAGAGCGTTATGATGACCTTGAAGATCGTCAAACTTGGAATGGAGTCCCTGAAGACTTTCAGCCAAGGCTTTTGACTGATCCATTTCTTCACCCAACATATCATCGCTCTTATTTAGCATGTAATGAACTTTTTCCAAAGCTCTTTGTTGTTTAGTGGCAAGGGAAGCAAGTTTATCACAGTTAGGTCCAAATTCATCACCAGATTCATCATCACTGGACTCGGATAGATAGCCTTTGTTTACCTTAGCACTTTTTGCCATAAGGCAGGGGTTGGACGATGATGATTTTGGTCCGAATGTCATCTCCTTGAGAGATTCCTTGTAATCATCAAGCCAAGGATCATTATGATTTAGATGACCATCATAGACCTCGGAGAGACGGTCCCAGATTAACTTCGCGTGATTGAGATGCATGACGTTCCTGAACTGATTTCGGGACAGACTTGTGCAGATGACATCCTTCGCTGTGAGGTTGAGGAGAGTGTACTTGCAAATGTCATCAGCTTCAGCCATCTTGCATAGATCGGTAAGACCGATCTCGGTGACGGTCCACAGTTTGCTGTCCATAGCCATGAGTCACTTCTTCATCATGGCCTTCCACCGAGGATACTCATGACCGTCAAAGATGGGGCAGGAGACGTTCCTCAGTCCTGCAGTCGACATAACTAGAACTCCAGGTGGTTAAACCAAAATCACACAGAACAAGGGAGTACCTTGCTCTGGTACCAATTGAAAGTGCGTTATATCGACTAGAGGGGGGAGGGTGAATAGGCGATTTTTATGAATTCTTCACTGAGGAATTTGCCAGTGAGGAAATTCCTTAGCAAAGAACTACTAGCAGCAGAATAAGTACTCAGAAGTAAGCATAACAGGATACAGACATAGTCATCATGATGAAATGAAGACAAGCACAGAGTACAGAAAGCGTAAACACAGGATATCACAAGATGAAGACACACAGACTGAAGAAATAGAACTGAGGAAATTGAGAAAGTCTTCAGTCAAAGTCTTCAAACACAGTTATGAACAATCACTCAACACAGTAATGAGGAAATGAAAGAGTTGAGGAAATAGAACCAGTAAGGTTGGTGAAGACAATGATTTGTTCGACCAGTTCCAACTGTTGTATCAGTTGTACGTCTGGTTGGAGCGGCTGAGTATTTAAACTCGAGGACACGCAGTCTCGGACACCCAGTCGCTAAGCACGCAGCTCAGGACACCAAGTCCTCATCGTATTCTCCTTGAACTAAGATCACACAGATCTCGTCCAATCACTCGTGGTAAGTCTTTAGGCGACTTCCAGACCTTCACAGACTCGGTCACTCGGCGATCCACAATTCCTCTTGGATGCTCTAGACCATGACGCCTAATCATCTGGAAGAAGCACAGTCTTCAAAGGTAACAAGCGTCGGATCCACGCAGGATCAATCTCTTCAGTGATGCTCAATCACTTTTGGGGTTTGTAGGTGTTTGGGTTTGGGATTTTCCTCACTCGATGATTTTCGCTCAAAGTCCTCGGAGGATGGGTTGCTCTCAAATGACAAGTGTCAGTTTCTCTCGGAGCAGCCAACCAGCTAGTGGTTGTAGGGGGCGGCTATTTATAGCCTAGGGAGTAGCCCGACATGATAAGACATAAATGCCCTTGTTTGATATGACCGTTAGGTGGATAAGATATTTTGGGACAGCTGGCGTGTAGCACAACAACGGTCAGAAATTCGACTCTCAAATTCCTCAGGGCTATCATGTTCTTCACTGTGTAGGCAATCCGCATTGGCGAATTCCTAACTCCTTAGTCAGAACAAATTCCTCAGCGACCAGAAGAACTTCGTCTCTGTCACTGAAGAAATTGACTGAACTGTATGGGATTTCCAAAGGCTTCACTCCAAGGGTTTGGTAGGTGTAGGATTTTGAGTTGAGCATCACATGGAAATTTTTCCTTAGTATTTCCTCGACCCCCTTTAACAGTACGGTGTTTCCTATGACTCAAGAAAGAGAAAAACAAAACTATGAAAACGAAAGTCTTCAAGCTTCATATTCCTCGCATGAATATCAAGTCTTCACGGATACACCAATATCTTCACTTTCAAAGTCTTCATGAAAGTCTTCAGAAATACCAAAGTCTTCAGTCGAAGATATTCATTTTTAGGGGTCGACTTTCCCTGTAAATATCAAACTCCTCATAGACTTATAGACCTGTGTACACTCACAAACGCATTAGTCCCTTAACCTATAAGTCTTCAATACACCAAAATCACTAAGGGGCACTAGATGCACTTACAGATGGCGTGTGCGGAATTGCAAAAAAGAATGGCATGTGCGTTCGTGAGTGTTTTTTAGGGGGGGGGGGTGATTTCGTGAGTTTATTTGTGGGATATGTGTCCATGATATCTCGAAAAAAAAGTGACACATGCAATGTGTGTGAAATAGAGGTCTAGCTATATCATATATAGAGGGGGCGATCCACGAGAAGAGAGGGAGGGATCATCGGCGTGAGGTATCGATAGAATCGAAGAGAGGATCAAGTGTGTGGGTGCGAGATCGATGAAGAGAGCCAACGAAATTGTGTGTGCGCACGTCAAAGATATAGGGGACTGACCTACCAAAACGTCTGAGGGGAGATGGCAAGTTTGTGTGTGGCAGGGAGACATGACTATAGAGCTCGATTTATCAGTGTGTGTGTGTGGGGGGGGGAGGCACAGACCTAACTAGAGAGGTAGATCGACTCGTATTTGTGTGGGGAAGGAGAGACCTAGCTATGTATTGAGGGAGATCGATCGACATCCATACATAAGTGTAGGACGGTAAATAGGTTGAGAGAGAGAGAGGTAGAGTGCCAGAGGGGTGGTGGTGGAGTTGCTTCTCGGATATGGTGGGAGAGGACCACTAGATAAAGGGGGGGTACAACTACAATATCAAGAAGAGAGTGGATGTGTTTTTGTGTGTGCGTGTGTGTGTGTGCGATAGACGTGTCGGGAGGCATGCATGGATGATGAAGGGGGAAGCATATGTGTTTCGTGAGTAGACCTAACTAGATCGGTAGATCAATTGTTGTGTGTCGGTGGAAGGGAGAGACATAACTAATGAGGTAGATTGGTCGGCGCATGGGGAAAACGAGTTATAGACGACCTAGCTAGCTATACGTATAGAGGGAGATCGGTCGGTGTACATCCATTTGTTAGAGGCAAATAAGGCCCAGAGAGACGGATAGAGAGAGAGAGAGAGAGAGAGAGGGATGGAGCTAGGAGGTGGTGCGAGAGGCCTACTATATAGGGGGGAGCATGCGATTGCGATATCGATGAAAAGAGGGGCGAGCGTTTACACGTGTGTGGGAGCGTATGAGAGACATGGGGCATGGACGGGGAAAGGAGGAGATGCAAAGTGTGTCTGTGTGTGTGTGTGTGTGTGTGTGGTAGGCAGACCTGGTTAGAGAGGTTTATTGACCGGTGTGTGTCAGAAAGAAGGAGTTTTGGAGACCGGGGAGAAAGACCTAAAGAAAATAAGCGAATGTGTGCGATGGATAGAATGCTAAGGGAGGGGCAGGGCGAGGAGGTCGTGTGCATGCACGAGAGAAAGTTAGTGCTAGCTATAAAGATAAGAGGATTGTGTTTGTGTAAAAGACTAATAGAGATCATCATTCGTTATAAAAGTGGATCCATATATTTGAATAAGAGATCATAGTGTTTTAAACCAATGCATGCATGAATATAGTGGTGATACACGTGGTGTGGTTTTGGACATGTTATACTATAATGAGATAATGTGTGGCCTTTGGAACTCACAACTAAATATCGAACAATCTAAAGTTCTAAACCATAATATATATTGAACAATCTCACATTTTATTTGAATTTGTGATAATGTGTGGTGTTTGCAGCTCACAACTAAATACTTATAGGCGTAGGGGCGGGGCACCATTCATTATGTGATAAACACATTATACATATGAGACATGGTTAAGATTATGAAGATCTAGCTAGAGCTTGAAATGTACTATGATTTGAAATCGACATAAAGTGGATTCAAAAATCTGAGTTTGAGTTCACATACTACACATAGTTCATATTTAAGTTGACAGTAATGATGTGGTGCGTTGTGAAGATAATATACAGGCGATGGTTTAACTTGACAACAACCATGATTGTAGAACTTGTTCAAATAGAGAAACAAATTCAATTTTTTTTCATATTGAAGTGGTAGTATATACGTTTGGAATGCACTAAAATGTTCAGTTGAGTAGTATGTTACATGCATTATACACCTAGCGAAATGTTTTAATTGAACATAACATGGGTTCAAAGTTTTGAATGACATTTGTATTAACTCATACAGTAAAACGGGACTAGACTCTCTTGTGTGGTGCAAATTGATTTTTTTTGTATTTTTTCGTCGAGGGAAGTGCGAATTGATTTGGTACAGTAGACGTTAGGCTCGTCTCGCCTCTTCAACCCGTGCCTTGTTATCCCAAAATTTTAAGATATATCTTTGTCTCATTATGGTCTGAAAACTCCCTCCATCTCAACTTGCGCCTTGCTATCCCAAAATTACAATGCGCGCGAAAACTCCCACCTCCTATTGAACCCAGACACGCAAATTCTCGTGATACCCCTGAACCGAAACAACCGCCTAGTTCAAATCAGTGGGGGTACTTTTGTAACTTACGCCACACTTTGGATAAGCGCGTCCCTAAGCCATGGTTCCCATCCCATCCCCTCCGCCCCCATTCATACATCGAGGCCGCCCAAACCTGCGAAGCCCCACACCGTCATCCGTCCGCCAATCGACCGTCGCCCAACCGGAGCCTCTTCCCCGATGACATCGTCCACCGCAATAGCTCAATGTCCCTCATCCACCACACCGGATGAGGATCCGTCGTCAATCTCGCCGTCCCGTTGATTCAACCACCCCGTCCTCCACCTCCAAGGAGCTGCCCTGACGTTCGCCTCATCTATTGCGCCACCTCCATTCCCACAGTGCCGTCTTCACCTGCACCATCGGAAGAGCAGCACCATCACCGATTCCTCTGATGAAGCACTACTGCAGGATGCTGCTAACGCGACACTACGATCAGAGACCCTTCAACGAAACTGTGTGTGATGCATTAATCGCAAACGGTGATGTAAAAAACTGTCAAAAAAGATGCAAAACATTTGTGATGAAGTATACATCAAACACAATTCAGATTTTAGTTGCGCGTGTGATGCGGGGCATACAGTTCAGTTCAATGAACTATTTGTGATGAGGCAGAAAAACAGAAACAGGCAGTCAGATCAAGGTGTGTGCGATATACGGCCTATAATTCACTCGAATAAATTGTTTGTTATGAGGCGGAACAACAAAAATGGACATCCAGATGAAGGTGTGTGCAATATACGGCATACAGTTCACTCTAATGAACTGTTTGTGACTAGGCAACACAAAAGAAATGGTTAGCCATATCAAGGTGTGTGCGATATACGGCATATGGTTCACTCGAACGAACTATTTTCGATTAGGCAACACAACAAAAACATCCAATGACATAGGTGGCTAGTACACACATGACATTTCCACACACCAAAGTAAACTATTACATGCATAATTAATTAGGATAAACGATCATCTGATCATCATCTACTTATTGTGATGCTTGCTGCCACTGCTCTACTAGGATAAATGGAACAATATTCTTTACTGTGAATAGTGTACTCTATTGGGCACACAAGTATATGGATCATAGCCTTGGGCGGGCAATGTGCCTGCACGCGTCGTGCTAGCTCGATGTTCCTTCTATGCTAAGTTTCCATTAATTGATGGCGTTTTACGAAAACGCCACCGTTTCCCGCCATTTCCTCACCGGTTTCCTGCCGCTACCTAGCGATATTATGCATAAACCTAGGCGGTGCACGACGCACAGAGGCAACAACCGCAGCCTGTAGCACATCCACCTTTCCCAAGCATGCCAACCCACCAAGGTGCCGCCTCTACCATCAACCTCCTCGACAAGGAAAACAAGAAGGCGCCATGACCCGTCGAGGCCAAGGTGCTCCTTAGCAACGCGATGGACGACGACGTGATGCGCATCATCACCAGGGTTGAGCAGACCCTTGGCGCATGGCACTTCAATGCCGCGGATCAAGATAGGCATGTCAGCTATCGGTGTCAAAACCGGCGGACCTCGGGTAGGGGGTCCTGAACTGGGCGTCTAAGACGGATGGTAACAGGAGGCGGGGGACACAATGTTTACCTAGGTTTGGGCCCTCTCTATGGAGGTAATACCCTACTTCCTGCTTGATTGATCTTGATGAATATGAGTATTACAAGAGTTGATGTACCACCAGATCGTAATGGCTAAAACCCTAGAAGTCTAGCCTATGATTATGATTGTCCCCTATGGACTAAACCCTCCGATTTATATAGACACCGGAGGGGGCTAGGGTTATACAAGGTCGGTTACAGAGAAAGGAATCTACACATCCGAATTGCCAAGCTTGCCTTCCACGCTAAGGAGAGTCCCATCCGGACACGGGAAGAAGTATTCTGTCTTGTATCTTCATAGCCCAACAGTCCGGCCCATGTTAATAGTCTGGCTATCCGAGGACCCCTTAATCCAAGACTCCCTCAGTAGCCCCTGAACCAGGCTTCAATGATGAGGTGTCCGACACGCAGATTGTCTTCGGCATTGCAAGGCGGGTTCCTTCTCTGATTACTTCAAAATACCTGACTTAAAGAGCAGTATCCGACTTTTCGTTTAATGTCGCGCTCATCGGCTTCTGCACCTTCATGATTTTAGCTCCCACGTGTCGAGCGAATACGAGAGGTCAGGGCAGTTTTGCACATACCACCCTGACCATGTGAGAAAATTGTCTATTTAAAGAGATGGGGATCTTCAGATCCAACCCACACCAAACGAAAAATCCTCAGAGCTTGCCATCGAAAACCACCCCAACATGGCTAGCGCTCCCAGCTCTTCTTCCCGCCCACACGGCCCCAAAAAAGGCGATTGGGAAAAGTGCTCCGTATCCCATAATCAGCTAGTAAAGCTGCAGACACAGGGATTTCTTCCCCCTGCAGATCTAGTCACCGTTCGAGCCGGATTGGCTTCCTTCGATGGTAGGGAGCAGGCGGAGAATTTACCCAACCCATATAGGGGGGGAACAAGCACTACAAAAAAAGACACATCCGTGACATTTTGGGCCGAACGAATTTTTTTCCTGTCATACATATGACACTTCTATGACGATAATTGTGACAAAACCCGGTATCATCATAGATGTGGTGGGTGAGGGAGTCCTGGATTAGGGGGTGTCCGGATGGCCGGACTAAGACCTTTGGCCGGACTCCCGGACTATGAAGATACAAGATTGAAGACTTCGTCCCGTGTCCGGATGGGACTTTCCTTGGCGTGGAAGGCAAGCTTGGCGATACGATATGAAGATCTCCTCCCATTGTAACCGACTCTGTGTAACCCTAGCCCTCTCCGGTGTCTATATAAACCGAAGAGTTTTAGTCCATAGGACGAACAACAATCATACCATAGGCTAGCTTCTAGGGTTTAGCCACTCCGATCTCGTGGTAGATCTACTCTTGTACTACCCATATCATCAATATTAATCAAGCAGGAGTAGGGTTTTACCTCCATCGAGAGGGCCCGAACCTGGGTAAAAACATCGTGTCCCTTGTCTCCTGTTACCATCCGCCTAGATGCACAGTTCGGGACCCCCTACCCGAGATCCGCCGGTTTTGACACCGACATTGGTGCTTTCATTGAGAGTTCCTCTGTGTCGTCGCCTTTAGGCCCGATGGCTTCTTCGCTCGCCAATCGCGATGCGGTCCGGGATGAGACTTTCCTCCCCGGACAGATCTTCGTATTCGGCGGCTTCGCACTGCGGGCCAACTCGTTTGGCCATCTGGTGCAGATCGAAAGCTACGCCCCTGGCCGTCAGGTCAGGTTTGGAAGCTTAAACTACACGGCCAACATCTGCGGGGACTTGATCTTCGACGGATTCGAGCCACAACCGGATGCGCCGCACTGTCACGATGGGCATGATTTAGCTCTGTCGCCGGACAACGCCCAGAGCGTCGCTCAGGTGTCCGCTCCGACCATTAGCTCGGAGCCCACTGCGCTAGTCGGGGATGGACGGTTGGACGCCGCCCCGGAAGCTGCAACCTCTATGGCGATAGAGCCGGATACCAGCCTAGTCCTTCGCAGGGCCCGTGACTCCAAGGTGCCGGACTCCGCTCCGGACTCCGTATATCCCGCACCTCTTCCGATCGAGCCCGATTGGGCTCCGATCACGGAGTTCACCACCTCGCACGTCCTTCAGCACTCGCCCTTTGGCGATATTCTAAATTCACTAAAGTCTCTCTCTTTGAGAGAACCCCGACCGGACTACGGTCGAGGTGGTTGGGATGCGGACGACAAAGAAATTCGAACCCCACCCACCACCCACTTGGTAGCCACTGTCGACGATCTAACCGACATGCTCGATTTCGACTCCGAAGACATCGATGGTATGGACGCCGATAAAGGAGACGAACTGGAACCAGCACCTATAGGGCGTCGGAAAGCCACCTCATTATACGATGTATACATGGTGGACACACCTAACAGAAATGACAACGAGGATCACAAGGATATGGCCAGGGATCGCTCCCTCGAAAAACAATCAAAGCGGCGGCGTAAGCGCAAGGCCAAGCCCCACCTCGACAAAGACCCAGCCATAGAGTAGGGTGAATCAATGGAAGACGAACATGCCATCGAGCATCCGTCCAAACAGGGCGGACAATCCGAACAACCAATCCCCGGGAAAGATAATAGCCCGGACGACCTCAAACCGGAAAAATTGTTGGAACATCAGAACCTCCACCAAAGGCTCGTTGCCATTGCACATAGCCTGAAAAAGCAGAAGCGGAGGCTCAAAACAGCAGAAGATGCACTCAGGATCAGATGGGGTAAAATACTCAATACCGCACACAAGTACGGCAACAGTCGTCACACAAAGAGCTATCCGAAGCGGAAACTACTACCGGAATTTGATGAAGAGGCCATAAAGCCCCCACAGTCAAAAAATAAGGAAGCCACAAGGTCGGATAGACGACCCTACGACCAATCTCACGCATCAAAGGACGCCGCACTCAATACAGTGCGCGATCCATCCAAGAATTCGCATCAAAAAACTGGCCCAACCAGATCCATCTATAGGCCAAGAAAGCACGCTCCAGTGAGCGATGCAATGCAAAAAATACCCGAACATCACGGCACGCCTAAATACAGGGGCGCCGCACGCCCCCTATGTTTTACCGATGAGGTGCTGGACCATGAATTTCCAGCCGGATTCAAGCCCGTGAACATAGAAGCATACGATGGAACAACAGACCCTGGAGTCTGGATCGAGGACTACATCCTCCACATACACATGGCCAGAGGAGATGACCTCCACGCCATAAAATACTTACCCCTTAAGCTCAAAGGGCCAGCCCGACATTGGCTTAAAAGCCTTCCCGAAAACACCATGGGAAGTTGGGAAGTGCTTGAGGATGCTTTCCGGGCAAATTTTCAAGGGACCTATGTCCGACCCCCGGATGCGGATGATCTGAGTCATATAACTCAGCAGCCCGAAGAGTCAGCCCGGAAGCTCTGGAACAGATTCCTTATCAAAAAGAATCAGATAGTCGACTGTCCGGATGCAGAGGCCCTAGCAGCTTTCAAACATAGCGTCCGAGACGAATAGCTTGCCAGACACCTCGGCCAAGAAAAACCGCGAACAATGGCCGCGTTAACAAGCCTCATGACCCGCTTTTGTGCAGGAGAGGATAGCTGGTTGGCAAGAAGCAGCACCAGCGACCCGAATACGTCCGAACCCAGAGATGGGAACGAGAAGCCACGCCGTAACAAAGAACCGCGCCGGATCAAGGACAACATCCCGATGAGCACGACAATAAACGACAGATTCAAAAGCTCTCGGCAAAATCAGAAAAAGCCGCCCCCCAAAGACGATAGGGACGAGCTATCCAACCTCAACAAAATCTTGGACAAAATACGTCAAATCCACAGCACTCCTGGGAGACCTGCAAACCATACCCACAGAGATTGTTGGGTCTTTAAGCAGTCAGGCAAACTCAACACCGAACACAAGGGGCTCGACACACCAAGCGAAGATGACGATACACCCCACAAGCAGAACACCGGAGAACAAAAGAAGTTCGCACAAGAAGTTAAGACAGTAAATCTACTTCATGTGACCAAAGGGAAGAGCAGAACGGCACCTACGAAGACACGCGCCGTACGGCCAGCCCCAGAGGAGCAACGCCACTGGTTGTTACAACCAATCACCTTCAATCATCAGGATTACTCCAAAGGAGACCGGAACGCAGGCTGGACTGCCTTGGTCATAAATCCAATTATCAACGGACTCCAATTTACAAACGCCCTTATGGACGGCGGCAGCGACTTGAACCTGTTATATCAGGACACAGTCCGCAAACTCGGGGTAAACCCAACCATAATCCACCTTGGCAACACTTCCTTTCAAGGAGTCACGCCAGGCTCGGATACCCCAAGTATGGGTTCCCTTACGTTAGAAGTCACGTTCGGATCACCTGACAACTTCCGAAGCGAAAAGCTAACATTCCACATCGCCCCATTTGTAAGTCGCTATCAAGCGCTACTGGGACGTGAAGCTTTCGCCCGCTTTAACGCAATATCGCATTACGCATCCCTTACACTCAAAATGCCCGGCCCAAAGGGCATCATTTCCTTACAGGAGAACATAAATTGACCCCAAAAGTACGGGCAAAGGTGCGGCTGCCTGGACAGCCACCCACAAATCTAGCCCTACTATCCCGGACACGGCTCGACAAGTCCGGCGTAGACATGCTTAATAGCCGCATATCCCCGTACAAGGGGCTCCGTGTGCTCACGCCCGGAGACAATACGGCTCAACTCTTGCTCCAACTATATTTTTTATTTTCAAAATAGATTTCTCGCACGCTTATTTTTTACTAAGTTCCTCTCTTTCGCAGACGAACATCATGCTACGCCCGTCCAGGATACGGCACATGGAGACACAGGCGCAGACGTGCAGCAGGGACCCGTTTCAAGGATTCTTTTCAGATTAAGACCCTGCGTAAACCTTTTTTACTGTCTCTTGTTGATAACATCCCCCGGTTTTCTCTATAACCGAGGAGGAGGTTGGCGTCTTGGCATGTGGCCACGCCAGAATTTTTGCGCGTACCTGGACACTAGGGGCTTTTTTACCAAGGGCTCTATTTCGGCCTGCCCTCATAAAGATCGAATACCTTAGGGAGTGTTCGGCGTTGCGAGTTTGGCCCTATATGCATCAGCTCCGAATCATGTCTTTGGTCAAATGTTGGGTTTGCCCGGCTCCTATGTTTTGCTGCCTTATGTTCCGTTATATCGGCTAACGCGGCACCAGGAGAACTACTGCGATTGTGCCCCGGTTCGGCCAGGTGAGCACCTCAGTAGAGAAAGCCGAAAACTGACTGTCATGATATAGTGAGAGACTGGTCAACCACTCGATGACTTTCACTCGCGCCCCAAATTCGGGCGAGCGCGGTGCCCCTAGGGGCTATTCAGTAGCCCCACTGTCAAACTCCTATGGCTAAGTGAAAGTGATAAAGCATTATAGTCCAGTTGCCTAGTTTGCCGTGCCACCACCTCCTTTGTAGGACCAAGACGTTGGATTAAGTGTGAAAAGGCGCCTTTTTGCAAACACCCCCGCATTCTATGCGTGGGGGCTGAAGCCAACGACTGCCATCTTTCAGGTTATATACAAATATGTACATTAAACGGCCGCACAGGAGGCATCATGATTCTTGCAAGCACAAGTATAAAAAGCTTTTTTCATAAAAAAAAATTCGTTTTACAAATAGTATAAGCTATTCGAACACAACATCCTTCGAGCACTGCGACTCTATTATATGAGCGCCAGGAAGAACTTCCTCAAAATAGTGCTTGGCAGGTACTCGGCTTTCATCCGAATCCCGGGACGCAACAATACTGGCCTTCATATCTGCCCAGTATATTTTGACATGGGCAAGAGCCATCTGTGCGCCCTCTATGCACACCGACCTCTTTGTTGCATCAGCATGCGACACCGAACCAAGGAACTGCTGCACCAAGCCAAAATAACTCTTCAGCTCCGGCTTCTCAGGCCACAGACGACTCGCAACATACCTCATGGCGAGTCCGGATAACCTGTTCAGCTCCGCCCAGGCGGCAAAACGGTCGGATACTGACAGTGGGCGTTCTGGATTGTGGTACTGCGACCAAAAAAGCTCTTCCAATCCATGGTCACCTCGGCTGCGGAAGTGTTCGGTCGCGTCCGCCGCACTTGCTGCCAAATCCAGATAAGTGTTTTCCGCACTCCACTTCCGGTCTAATGGAGCATACTTGGGGTCTCCGAACTTCATCCGCAGCATATAAGGCTTTCCAGCCGTGATATCTCCGGCCTGGCACAGCTCCTCCTTCATCGCTCTTATTGCAGAGCGAGTATCCTTGGCTTCGGCAGTGATCTTTTCAAGGTCCTTCTGAGCCGCCCTATCTCCGTGTTCAAGAAATTTACAGCGGTCGGTAGCATCCTTCAATTTTATGGCCATCTCGGCTATTACCTTCTTGCTCTGGCAGTGACCAACCTGTTCGGCTTTTAGCTCTTCAGCCGCTTTAACGACAGCCGCTTGCTTGCTCCTTGGCTCGGGCAAGTTCCGCCCGAAGGTTCTCCACGGCAGCATCACCATCTACATCAAGCACATATATAGAAGGCCCGAGCATCGAGCTCCTATTACCGGGTGTCTTTGGAACATAACTTGAGCCTCGTCTAGCCGCTTATTTACAAGCGCGATGTCGGCATCTGCTACGTCAAGTTGCCACTTTAGTTCGGCAGATTCATCAGTCCGGCTAGCCACCGAACCTTCATGGAATAGGCGACATATTATACCTGGGGTTATGATTCTCTATGCGCCGTCACTCGTGATGACACACAGAGTCTCAGGGGCTACTATTCATACATGGCACATTTAATATGCGGCTCTACCAAAAGGTACACCTTTTTGCGTACCTTAAAGCCTGTTAGTAAACTCCTGGCAGCCTCGTACAATCCACTTTCCGTGGATGAAATCTTTCCAATCACCGTATTCATCAACATACGGTGTTCTTCTGAGATGGACGCCCTACCAAGCAGATCCTTCAGCCCATCCGACGGCACGCCAGCGGGTGCCGGACTAGCCTGACGACCTTTTCCATGGTCCGGACTTGGAAAAACCCTCCGGGACGATACCTCGGGGTTGCCAGCCTCGTGAGACGGTGCAACAAGGGGAGGCGTTTCGCTCTCTATCATCTCTGGATGAAGATCCCCTGAAGATGAGCTCTGCTGAGAAGGGTTGAGATCCGAACTGCAAGATAATGTTTCGGTTATTTTCCTCAGGAATAAAACAGGAGTGTGATTCATTATGGAACCCCTCCCTTCACTTACGTCTCGGGGGAGAGCGGGTCCCCTTTAGGGGGCGATTCAGCCGGGGCGTTCTCTAGTGCCGAACCCTCTGGCGAAGATTTCTTTCCCCGTTTTGAGGTTATCACCTCCGGGTCTTCAGAGGCAGTCCTTTTCTTTCCCTATTCGGGGGAATTTTTGATTCTTCCCTTCCTAACAGCCTCCTTCGCGGAGGCGGTAGCTCCTTGGGTTCCCCCTTCGCCTTCCGCCGAGAGCGCGACCTCCAGCATCCTGGTCAGCATGGGATTCGGCACGGTCTCGGGCAGGGGGGCTGGACACCTGATAAGCTTTGCCTTCGCCATCCACTCCTATTCAAAGGACAACTCTGCTAAAGGGTAATTTTGATAAAAATATGGATGGTGTGTCCAAATATGGGGCTACTTACTTCAACATCCGGGCGATTGCAGCTCAGACCTGCGTCCTTGGACAAATCCGGACACCTTGCTTGTGATCCGAAGAACAATTTGTACATCTCCACAGGTATCATTCCCATGAAATGTTGTAGGACTCGTGGTCCCTCCGGATTAAACTCCCACAGGCGGAGAGGTCGATGTTTGCAGGGCAGTGTGCGGCGAATCACCATGACTTGCGCCACTACGATCAAATTTATATCTCTTTCTAGAAGATCTCGAATACGGCCCTGCAGTAAGGGCACGTCTTTGGGCGGCCCCCAGATAAGTCCTTCATTAACCCATGACGCCAGCCGTGGTGGGGGACCCGAGCGAAAAGTAGGTGGTGCCACCCATGTGGTGCCCCTGGGGGCTGTGATGTAAAACCAGTCCCGTTGCCATAAGCCGAGCTCCTCTTTAAAAGAGCCTTCGGGCCATGGAGCATCGTCCATCTTGCTTATTATAGCTCCTCTGCACTCAGCGTGCTGCCCCTCGATCATTTTTGGTTCCACTTTAAAGGTTTTTAGCCACAATCTGAAGTGAGGAGTGATATGGAGGAAGGCCTCACACATGACAATGAATGATGAGATCTGGAGGATGGACTCCGGAGCTAGGTTGTGGAACTCCAGCCCGTAGTAAAACATAAGCCCCCTCATGAAGGGATCGATCGGGAAGCCTAGCCCCCGAAGGAAGTGAGATGCGAACACCACGCTTTCACCGGGTTGGGGAGCGGGAATAGCTTGCCCTTGAGCAGGCAGTCTATGCGAGATTTCGCCGGTTAGATACCTGGCATCTCTCAGCTTTCGCACATCTTCTTCCGTAATGGAGGAAGGCATCCACCGGCCTTGAAGGTCGGAGCCGGACATCGTCAAAAGTCCGAAGCGCCTAAAACTAAAGCTTTGGGTGTTGGAACTCGAAGCGAGGGGCGGATTTGATTGGTTTGAGAAGAAGGGAGCCGGGCCTTGGTTCCTTTATAAAGGAGGTGAATACCAAGAGCCCTCCCCGTAACCGTTTGAGACTCGCTTTCAATTAGGGAGTCATACCTAAGTCATGGTTGGGTTACCCACGCCCGTATTGATGAGAATCCCGGAATAAGGGGACCCGATCTCTGCTTTGACAAGACGTGCCAGGAAAACCGCCTCGCTAAACGCGCTGAGGTGGGACAGTAAAACGATTCGAATAAAGGCCTGGCCGTGACATCATGCTATGAAATACGTCAGCAGATCCGATTGATGCAAATATTATTCTCTCTACGGTGGAATGTGGAACTTATTTTGCAGAGCCGGACACTACCCTGGTGTTCAACATCTTCTATGGAATATTTGGAGGAGGAACCCACCTTGCAATGCCGAAGACAACTTGCGTGCCGGACTCGTCGTCATTGAAGCCTGGTTCAGGGGCTACCGAGGGAGTCCTGGATTAGGGGGTGTCCGGATGGCCGGACTAAGACCTTTGGCCGGACTCCCGGACTATGAAGATACAAGATTGAAGACTCCGTCCCGTGTCCGGATGGGACTTTCCTTGGCGTGGAAGGCAAGCTTGGCGATACGATATGAAGATCTCCTCCCATTGTAACCGACTCTGTGTAACCCTAGCCCTCTCCGGTGTCTATATAAACCGGAGAGTTTTAGTCCATAGGACGAACAACAATCATACCATAGGCTAGCTTCTAGGGTTTAGCCACTCCAATCTCGTGGTAGATCTACTCTTGTACTACCCATATCATCAATATTAATCAAGCAGGAGTAGGGTTTTACCTCCATCGAGAGGGCCCGAACCTGGGTAAAAACATCGTGTCCCTTTTCTCCTGTTACCATCCGCCTAGACGCACAGTTCGGGACCCCCTACCCGAGATCCGCCGGTTTTGACACCAACAGTGGGCTCCTACT
This sequence comes from Triticum dicoccoides, assembly GCF_002162155.2. Lineage (NCBI taxonomy): Eukaryota > Viridiplantae > Streptophyta > Magnoliopsida > Poales > Poaceae > Triticum > Triticum dicoccoides. Next base: position 445,403,377 of record NC_041383.1, on the reverse strand, counting down.
TCTATGACAAAAAATCATGACAGAAAATGGGCTTTTCGTCCTGGGCGGGCCGGAGACGCAGCTGCATGACATTCTTTGGGCCGTCCATGACGGAAAAAACCATGGTAGAAGCGACGGGAGGAAAATTTCAGGGAGTTCCTGGTTATGGTGGGAGGTCGGGGGCCGAGCGATGCACGTTTCTCTCGTACAGGTACGCGTGTGTGTGCGAGGCATTGGCTCTAACTGAACCCGAGCGTGGCGTTGGGCTCTAACTGAACCCGAGCGATTGCACTGCAGGCTACGCGTTACTGAACCCGAGCGATCGATCGATGGCTGTTAACTGAACCCGATCGAGCCATTCCTTCGCTACTGCTGCTAACTGAAGCCGATC
>NC_041383.1:445334224-445402739 GCF_002162155.2 Triticum dicoccoides | reverse complement strand
CTCTGGATGAATAGGACCCCGTGGTGTGGTGGAGGGCTGGATGAACAGTAGACGGTGGAGGGGTGCCCGTGGAGGGGTGGTTGAACGTGGTGTGGTGGGCTGGATGAACAATAGACGGTGGAGGGGTGTTTGAACAGTAGCCAGTGGAGTAGCACGCGGTGGAGGCTGGATGAATAGGAGCCCGTGGAGGCTGGAGGAGGTCGACGGTGGAGATGAACAGTATCCCGTGGAGTCCCGTTTTGCGGTACGCCACACTCCTCCCGATGAACAGGACCCCCGTTTCGACCGTAGAGCTCCAACACAAGTCCATTTCGTCCGTTTTGCGGTACGCCACACCCTCCCGATCAACATGACCCTCGTTTCGACCGTAGGAGGTCCGTTTCCTCCGTTTTGCGGTATGCCACACCCCTCCCGATTAACAAGACCGAGGAGGTTCGTTTCCTCTGTTTTGCGGTACGCCACACCCCTCTCGATCAACAGGACCCCATTCCGAATGTAGGAGGTCCGTTTCCTCCGTTCTGCGGTACGCCAGGCCTCGTTTCCATCGCCTGTTCCGTCCAAGCCCTCCCGATGAACACGACCACGCATTCCGTTCCGACCCAGCCGGTTGGCTCCCCATGAACACGACGACAACGCTGTTTCTCCGTTCCGACCCAGTCATGTACGTATGCGCAAGTAGGCATTCGAGACCCTGCCCGTATGTACGTACATGGCCGTATTTTCTTTCTTGCACCCTGGCCGCTGTACGTACGTGTACATGCTATGTGCGCGCCTCTACTACGACACGTGCGCACCTATACATCGACCAATATATATGTACGTACACGTTTGCGAGCAGAATGACAACGCTACGTACCCTTCGACCAGTTGGGTCTCGACTGTCAGGCACTTTGTCGGTGTCAAAACCGACAGATCTCGGGTAGGGGGTACCGAACTGTGCATCTAGGCGGATGGTAACAGGAGACAAGGGACACGATGTTTTTACCCAGGTTCGGGCCCTCTCGGTGGAGGTAAAACCCTACTCCTACTTGATTAATATTGATGATATGGGTAGTACAAGAGTTGATCTACCACGAGATCAGAGAGGCTAAACCCTAGAAGCTAGCCTATGGTATGATTGTTGTTCGTCCTACGGACTAAATCTCTCCGGTTTATATAGACACCGGAGAGGGATAGGGTTACATAGAGTCGGTTACAATGGGGGGAGATCTTCATATCATATCGCCAAGTTTGCCTTCCACGCCAAGGAAAGTCCCATCCGGACACGGGACAAAGTCTTCAATCTTGTATCTTCATAGTCCAGGAGTCCGGCCAAAGGTCATAGTCTGGCCATCCGGACAGCCCCTAATCCAGGACTCCCTCAGTAGCCCCCGAACCAGGCTTCAATGACGACGAGTCCAGCGCGCAAATTGTCTTCGGCATTGTAAGGCGGGTTCTTCTCCAAATTCCATGTACCTGTCGAATAGTGTCCGGCTTCTAGTGCGTGTTGCTCTCCTCGGCTTCTGTGCCCAATAATGACCATCTTCCACGTGTCAAATGAATGTGAAAAGCCAAGTTTTTTTTCTTTTATCCCCCAGTCGCGTTAATGAGCCGCCCATAAAAGAGACGGGGATTTAGATCCAATTCACACCACCTTTCCTCCGCGAGTATCCATCAGAGCACTTTCGACAGAGATCCATTCCACCATGGCCGGTCGGAGCAGCTCCTCCTCTCGCCTCCCTAGCCCTCGGCCTGTAGATTGGGAGCGGTGTTCCATCCCGCATAGCAAGCTAGTAGAGCTTCAGTCCAAGGGGCTCCTCCCCCCAGCATATATGGTCCCAGTTCGAGCCGGGATTGCCACCTATAGCGGCGGAGAGCAAGCGGAAAGCGTCCCCAATCCCTCTCAAGGAGAGCGGGTATGCCTAATCCCTTATTTAATAAGAGGACTCGGATTTCCAATTCAGCCGTTTCTCCGAGGGTTGCTGGAGTTCTACGGCCTCCAGCTACACAACCTCACGCCTGCCTCCATTCTGCATGTTGCGGGCTTCGTGGCCCTCTGTGAGCCGTTTTTGGGCATCGAGGCCCATTTCGCGCTATGGAAGAGGTTGTTCTGCCTTGTGCCCCACTTTCAGGAGGGGTCAATTTATCAAGTGGGTGGAGCCGAACTATGGCGCATCGCCGGGACCGGATATCTATCCGGTACCCCAAAGAAGGCGTCCGAGGACTGGCCTTCAGAATGGTTTTATATGGATGACGTCCCCCTGCCGGACCCTGTACGGATCGGCCTTCCTGAGTTTAATAACGCTCCATTGAAGAAACGCCTGAGCTGGCGCCCACGAAACCCTTAGAGGGAAACTGATAGGGACGTCCTTTACCTGATGAGCCGGATAAGATTGTTGGCTCATTCCGGATTGACCATGATCGAGGTCATGGCCACATGCATTACGCGGGGGGTGCAGCCGCTTCAGTACAGAGGCCACCCCATGTGGGATTTCAACGGGGAGGACGACGCCACTCGGTGCGATTGCAAGGGGCCGGATTCGGCTGCCACTCTAGCGAAGATCTTATCCGCTTTGTACAAGGGAGAAGAAGAGGAATTCCTCCGTGTCAACCCACGGGGCGGATTCTCTATGTATAGTCCTCCAAGCTGGGTGAGCAAATATTTTCACTTATCTACCCGCTTTCGAAATTCCCATAATTGAGTACTTAGTCTGGTGATGTTAACGCAGGAGCTACGCCAGACTGTGAAGGAGATAAACAGCCCTCCTCCGCAACCCGAGGACCCCGAACAGTCCCTCGATCTGGATTCCCAAGAGGACCCGGACTTATGTGTGGAGTTAATTGATGGGGTGTTTCATCAATTGAGTAAGGACAACACCTTAGTGGCCATTACGGCCGACTATCCCGGACTACTTCCAGCCTCAAAGGTAACCGAGACCGAAGTCCCAGTACTTTCAAGGAGATCCATCCATGCCTTATTTTGAATGCTGTAAACTAACAGTGTTTCATTTCGCAGGGGAAATCCTCGAGGCGGAAGGCTGAGCCCGCGGTGGGCAGCCAACAAGGGCCGCTGAAGCCAGGCGGGCCAAAAAGAAGTGCGGACCAGGTCGAGATTCTGGCGCAACGGTACGGCGTGCGAATTTAACGCCTAGGGTTTATGCCCTCAAGTCATACTAACGCTCATGCTCTTCTTAGGAAGAAGAGAGCCCGCCGGACTATATCCACCGGCCAGGCTTCAAGGCCGGGTCCGGAAGCGGAGGCGGACACGGAGCGCGCTTCGGGCGTTCCTCCGACAGAGGACACAGACGGGCTATCTGCCACCAATTCGGAGGTGGAGAGTGCCATGAACCACAGGCGTCGCCGGACTGTTCTTCGTGATGCATGTTTTTCCCCAGAGGCATTGGACGCCTTTAATACGGGAGATGCGTACCTTCGTGCCGCCCAAAATGGTCTAGCCAGAACCACAGAGCAGTATGTAAAAGACATACGGGTGAGTAAAATTGAAGGTTATATATGTCAGTAGCCCCCGAGACTTGAAACAGTTAAAATAACTATTTTAAGGATCATATGTGATGTAGGGTCTTACAAAGAAGAACACGCAACTGTCCCAGGAGCTGGAAGAGTGCAAGGCCCAACTTGAGGCCGCACTGGCCGCTTCAGATAATGCCAAGGGGACCCCATGAGGTAATATATGCTTCGAAATACAATTCTGTTGTGAAGTGCGGCATGTGTGCAACTCTGACGATAATAGTGCAGATGGGGCTGGAGTAAATCCGGACAAGCAACAACTCCTATGCCAACTAAAGGCTGGCGAGAGTGTGCTGACGAGGGTGAGGCAAGAGAAGAACAAACTTCAAGACGCCAATACCCAGCTGGGCGAGGAACTAAAGGTTGTTCGTATTCAGCTGTCTGCTTCCGTAAAGGAGAATTGGCGACTTCAGCGCGGCATTTTTAGTAAGTGCTTGAATGAATTTTCAAAAAAAGAATTCGGCGAGGAAGTCGATTGACAGAGCTATGTCTGTAGGTCTGCTGACAGGTCGTCCTGCGGAGGAAATGCCCGGTTCAACGTGGGACCTTCTTCCCGAGCTATTGCAACTGCGCGAGCGAGTCTGGCAGGCAATGCAGGGCGTCGTCCAGGCTATGTGGCCATCCCTCTCCATGCCCGAAGGCCTTGGGGAGCTTGCAAAGAAGCTGGAGGGAGTGCGGCAGCGCTTCCGGTTGTGGAAGATATCGGCCTGCCGTCAAGGTGCCAGGGAGGTCTGGGCCATGGTGAAGACTTGGTACACGAAGGCTAACCCGAACCACATGGCCGAGGTCGGCCCTATGGGTCTTGACAGAAAGGATATCCCTGTCAGCTTGGTATATGGCCAGGTAGAGCTGGCTGCAAAGTATTCTCAACAGGACTGTAAATTAGACCGCTTGTTGGACGGTATTGAAGAAGAATATACCGAGTCGGATTGACTCTGTAATTTAAAATGGCATGAAAAATGCCTTCTAGCCGGATTGTAGATCGTTTGTCATTGCGGACCTTTTCGCTTCGACCTTTGGACCCTATAGTCCAGAGTGTGTCCTAATACCCTCTCGATTATGTAAGAACCGGGGCATGCATGGAGACAAGGCGTAGGGGTCATAATTGCTTTAGCAGACAAGTGCCCAACTAGTTATGTTATAATACATGGTTAGTAAGAAACATCTTCCAGGGAGAATAGTTCCGTTAAGGGTTCCTTTCCCTGGGAGGCCTGCCCTAAAGTGCATGTCCGAACTGCTAAAAAGAGCAGAAAAGCATCTGGGGGCAGATAGATAAACAAGAAAAAAAATCAACTTTTAGTTCACCGGCTGAATATTCCCTTAAGAACGCTAGCTTTCGGCTTCACCCAGTCTGAGGTACACATCCGGCTGACCCGGCAGTAACAATCGCAGAGGTGCTCCCTTTACCACCTAGCCGAACGAACGGGAACATAGGGGTAAGCACAGGAGCCAGGCAACCCAGCTTGGCCAAAACTTAAGTCATATCGATGCATATAATGGTGTATAAAAGGTTCATGCGAAAGTGTCACACATGTTTTGGGCATGAGGCCCGTTTATATAAACTTCTGATAAAGAAGCCCCCAGGTATGATGAGCACGGGTGGCGCATCAAGTATGTGCGAACAATGCGCAGGCAAGCCCCCAAGGGCTTGGGAGAAAAAGGGTAGAGAGAAGGAGAGAAATGCCAGACAGCTAATGTGAATAATAAAAATAAAAAAAGGGACAGAGGAAGGAGACGAACACGGAGTCCGGCGCTAGGTGTAGAATCTTCGTAGGCATGCTGCGTTCCATGGGTTCGGCTCGAGTCGGTTGTCCGATGCGTTTCGCAGACGGTACGCTCCACCGGTCAGTACTTGGTCGATTATGAAGGGACCCTCCCATTTGGGTTTTAGTTTGTCCTTTTTCTTGTCCGGCAGGCGTAGAACTAGTTCGCCAATGTTATAAGTTTTGGCCCGTGCTTCTCTACTTTGATATCTTCGAGCCTGCTGTTGATAGAATGCGGAACGGGCTTTTGCCACGGCGTGCTCCTCCTCCAATGCGTCCAAGCTGTCCTGGCGATCGAGCTCGGCTTCTCTTTCTTCGTACATGCGCACTCGAGGTGAGTCATGAATTATGTTGCAGGGCAGAACTGCCTCTGCGCCGTATACCATAAAAATGGTGTGAATCCGGTAGTGCGATTCGGCGTGGTCCACAACCCCCAGAGTACGGAGTCAAGCTCCTCTACCCGGTGCGTGTTGGATTCGTTGAGGGATCGCACTAGTATGGGTTTGATGCCGCTCATGATAAGACCGTTGGCTCGTTCGACTTGACCGTTAGTTTGTGGGTGATAGACTGAAGCGTAGTCGAGCTTGATGCCCATGTTTTTGCACCAGAGTTTAACTTCGTCGGCCATAAAGTTTGTGCCGTTGTCAGTTATGATGCTGTGGGGGACGCCGTAACGGTGTACAACCCCAGATATGAAGTCTATCACCGGTTCGGATTCGACCGTCTTTACAGGCATGGCCTCTATCCATTTGGTGAATTTGTCCACCATGACCAGTAGATATTTTTTCTTGTGGGTTCCTCCTTTAAGGGGTCCAACCATGTCAAGCCCCCAGACCGCAAAAGGCCAGGTAATGGGTATGGTTTGTAGGGCGGTGGGCGGCATGTGGCTTTGATTAGCGAATAATTGGCAACCAACGCATTGCTGCACTAAGTCCTGAGCGTCTGCCCGGGCCGTCGGCCAATAAAATCCGGTACGAAAGGCCTTGCTTACAAGGGCCCGGGCTGCGGCGTGGTGCCCGCCGAGTCCGGCATGAATTTCAGCCAGAAGATTTCGCCCTTCTTCTTCGGAGATACACCTTTGAAGGACTCCGGTTGTGCTCTTCTTATAAAGCTCTCCCTTGTGGACTTTGTAGGCTTTAGATCGCCGCACTATGCAGCGGGCCTCGTTTTGGTCCTCGAGAAGTTCCTGCCTAGTTAGGTAGGCTAGGAATGGTTCTGTCCACGGGGCAATGACTGCCATTATTGTGTGGGCTGACGGTGTTGTTTCGTTGGCAGAGCCACCAACTGTGCTGGAATGTTCGGTGAGGGGTAGTGTGGTTGTGTCCGGGCTGTTGTTTCCGGACTCCCCCTCCCATGATATGGATGGCTTGAAAAGCCTCTCTAGGAAGATGTTGGGAGGGACGGCATCGCGCTTTGCGCCGATGCGTGCCAACACGTCTGCTGCCTGGTTGTTCTCCCGGGCTATATGGTGAAATTTGAGCCCCTCAAACCGAGCTGACATCTTTAAGACGGTGTTGCGATAAGCTGCCATTTTCGGATCCTTGGCGTCAAAGTCTCCATTTATTTGGGATACTGCGAGGTTTGAATCCCCGTGAACCTCTAGGCGCTGAATGCCCATGGAGACTGCCATCCGGAGACCATGTAGAAGGGCCTCATATTCGTCTGCGTTGTTGGAGTCCGTGTACATTATCTAAAGTACGTACTGGACTGTATCTCCTGTAGGGGATGTCAGAACGACTCCAGCCCCCAGGCCAGCCAACATTTTGGAGCCGTCGAAGTGCATGATCCAGTTGGAATATGCGCTGTACTCTTTAGGGAGCTCGGCTTCGGTCCATTCGGCGATGAAGTCAGCCAAAACCTGCGATTTGATAGCTCACCATGGCTTGTAAGTTATATCAAACGGGAGGAGCTCAATGGCCCATTTGGCAATCCGGCCCGTTGCGTCGCGGTTGTTTATAATATCATTAAGAGGACTTTGGATGCCACTTTTATTGAACACTCTTGGAAATAGTGTCGCAGCTTCCGGGATGCCATGAACACCGCGTATGCTATCTTTTGATAATGCGGGAACCGTGACTTGCATGGAGTTAGGATAGTGGACACGTAGTAAACTGGTGTTTGGAGAGGGAACTTGTGTCCGTCCGTTTCTCGTTCGACAACGAGCACCGCGCTTACAACTTGATGGGTTGCCGCGATGTATAATAGCATTGGTTCGCCCGTGTTGGGCGCGGCCAGGACCGGATTTGTTGCCAGTATGGCTTTGATTTCTTTGAGTCCGGCCGTGGCGGCATCCGTCCACTCGAAGTGTTCGGTGCGTCGCAGGAGGCGATAAAGGGGTAATGCCTTTTCTCCTAAGCGGGAGATAAAGCGGCTTAGAGCCGCCACGCATCCAGTCAATTTTTGTATTTGCTTGAGGTCTTTTGGGATATCCAATTGTGACAGAGCTCGGATCTTGGCTGGGTTTGCCTCAATTCCTCTACTGGATACAATGAAGCCCAAGAGCTTTCTGGCTGGTACGCCGAAAACGCATTTTTCTGGGTTGAGCTTAATGTCATATGCTCGGAGATTGTCGAACGTGAGCCTCAAGTCGTCTACTAGAGTTTCGACATGCTTGGATTTGATGACCACGTCATCTACGTACGCTTCAACTGTTTTGCCGATCTGGTTGGCCAGACATGTCTGAATCATGCGCTGATATGTCGCGCCAGGGTTTTTGAGCCCGAAGGGCATCGTGTTGAAGCAGAATGGGCCGTATGGGGTGATGAATGCCGTTGCGGCTTGGTCTGACTCTGCCATCTTGATTTGGTGGTAGCCAGAGTATGCATCGAGGAAACACAATGAATCGTGTCCTGCAGTGGCGTCGATGATTTGATCAATTCGGGGGAGGGGGAAGGGATCCTTTGGGCAGGCCTTATTTTGGTCTTTGAAATCGACACATAGGCGCCAGGATTTGTCCTTCTTTGGTACCATCACCAGGTTTGCTAGCCAGTTCGGATGTTTTATATCTTTGATGAATCCGGCTTCCAGTAGTTTTGCTAGCTCCTCTCCCATGGCTTGTCTCTTGGGTTCGGAGAAACGCCGAAGAGTCTGCTTAACGGGCTTGAACCCTTTTAGGATGTTCAGGCTGTGCTCGGCCAGCCTGCGTGGGATTCCTGGCATGTCTGAAGGGTGCCAAGCGAAAATGTCCCAATTTTCTCGTAGGAATTCTCTGAGTGCGGCGTCTACATCAGGTTTTAGTTGTGCCCCGATGGAGGCCGTCTTTGTGGTGTCCGTTGGATGGACTTGGAACTTGACTATTTCATCTACCGGCTTGAAGGAGGTGGACTTGGATCTCTTATCGAGTATCACGTCGTCCTTGTCCATCGTGGAGCGCAACATAGTTAGTTCCTCAGCCGCCAGGGCTTCGGATAATGCCTCGAGGGCCAGTGCGGCTGTCTTATTTTCCGCGCGGAGCGCTGTGTCCGGATCACTAGCAAGAGTGATAATTCCGTTGGGTCCGGGCATTTTGAGCTTCATGTACCCGTAATGGGGTATAGCTTGAAAAATTGTAAATGCTTCTTGCCCTAACAGAGCATGGTATCCGCTGCTGAATGGGGCCACTTGAAATGTGACCTCCTCGGATCTGTAATTATCCGGCGTGCCGAACACCACGTCCAGTGTGATTTTCCCTGAACAACATGCTTCCCGGCTGGGGATTATTCCTCTAAAGGTTGTGTTGCTTCGCTCAATGCGGCCCCAGTCTATTTCCATTTTTCGAAGTGTTTCCTCATAGATGAGGTTCAATCCGCTGCCACCGTCCATGAGTACCTTTGTAAGCCGGAAGCCGTCCACTATCAGACTGAGGACCAATGCAGCCGGTGCTCAGGCTGGCCGGAATTTATGTTCGTCACTGGCATTAAAAGTAATAGCCGTGTCGCTCCATGGATTTATTGTTGCTACTTGGTAGACTTCAGCAAGGCTGTGGAGCGTTCGCTTCCTCGCATTGTTTGATGCGAAAGTCTCGAAGACTGTTGACACCGTACTGGCGTTTCTGGGGTGGTGCTCTGCAGATTCTGGAGTTAGAAGCTCCTCGCCACTCCTGGCCACTGCCGAAGTATCCAACATGCTCTAAGGCCGTGAGTTGGTGCGACTTCCCCTGAACTATGAATTTTACAGGGTCCATTGAGCCATCCCTCCAGTACGGTCCCATACCCTATAGAGGGTTTTTGTTTTTTGCTGTTTGGCTCAGGTGCCTGGCGATAATGCGCCCTTTTGTTTCGGACTGGGATTGTATTCGGGGTCGGATTGTCCCAGAATTTCATTTCGGTTTTCTGAACGCTTTCTGTCGAACAGTACTTTCGTACTATGGATGTCAAGTCGGCGAAGCGTGTAATTTCGCGGCGACTTATGGCGTTGAGGATTCCGATGTCCATGCAGCTGTTACAGAAGAACGAAATTGCGTCCTTCTCACGACAGTCCTTTATCTTGTTCATAACCAGGAGGAATCTGGCCCAGTAGTGATGTACTGTTTCCCCGGGCTCTTGCCGTATTTGGGATAAGTCCCTTATATTTGGGTGGGCGGGTGGATTTAATTCCGGAACCTCACCCAATCTAAGACTCAGGGGCCAAGAGAATTCCGAATTTGGAAGCTTGTTTTCTTGGACGTTGTTCAATGAATCCGGCCTGCTGCCTGACTTTAGGTTCAGGGCTTGGGCGACGTCCTCCCCTCCGCGGATGTCCGGCTTGGAGGGGTCGGGAATCCGGACACATCTGGTCCTTAGGATGGGTGGGGATTCGCCGCATTGTTCTTCCACCACTTCAACGTGGTGGGTGACCTGGGGAGAGCCGTTCTCTCTCTGATCGGGCTTAAGCCCAATCTGGCCGTAATCTGTAGCGACTCCCAGGGCGGTGATGCGATCCAAGAGCTCATTTAGGGAAGAGAGCTCCATCGGATCTAACTGCTCGGCGAGTTCCGAGCTGATCTGGAGATTGCTTTCGATGACCCGAGAGGTCATTGTCGGCGCGGCGGCCGAACAGGCGGTCATCAAAAAACCGCCTAGCCGGAGAGTTTGGCCGACAGCCAAAGCTCCTTTAGCAACAGTGCCGTCTTTAAAGACGGGGTGTGGCATCCTTCCTGTCAATGACGACACAGAGGAACTCTCAATGAAAGCACCAATGTCGGTGTCAAAACCGGCGGATCTCGGGTAGGGGGTCCCGAACTGTGCGTCTAGGCGGATGGTAACAGGAGACAAGGGACACGATGTTTTTACCCAGGTTTGGGCCCTCTCGGTGGAGGTAAAACCCTACTCCTGCTTGATTAATATTGATGATATGGGTAGTACAAGAGTTGATCTACCACAAGATCAGAGAGGCTAAACCCTAGAAGCTAGCCTATGGTATGATTGTTGTTCGTCCTACAGACTAAATCTCTCCGGTTTATATAGACACCGGAGAGGGCTAGGGTTACATAGAGCCGGTTACAATGGGGGGAGATCTTCATATCGTATCGCCAAGCTTGCCTTCCACGCCAAGGAAAGTCCCATCTGGACACGGGATGAAGTCTTCAATCTTATATTTTCATAGTCCGGGAGTCTGGCCAAAGGTCATAGTCCGGCCATCCGGACACCCCCTAATCCAGGACTCCCTCACACTTCCTTGCGTGCGAAGATGTAGCTGGTGGGTCCCAGCAGTCAGGGGGGTGAATCGTTTTTTTGCCCGGACGCACTTCCTTGCGTGTGAAGATGTAGCTGGTGGGTCCCAACAGTCAGGGAGAAACGTTTTTTCACGAAATACGGTGGCCCGTTTGGTGGGTCCCCGCTGTCAGGTGGACGAATAATTATTTTCCGCATAATAAGGAGGCACTTCCTTGCTGCGGTCGTGGACCCAGCTGTCAGCCTCTCCACGTACAGTCCACGTCCGATGGAAGTCGTTCCTTGACCACGTTGACCACGCCGCGCCAAGAGCACCAGGGCGGTGGACGACGGGGAGCCGGGGAAGACGCGACAGTGGAAGCCCGCGCGGAGAGGAGTACGAGGGTTCACTGGTTCGGCTGCGGTGTGAGGCTGCCGTCGCCGCAGGGCCTGGCCAGCGGTGGGAATAGTAGGGGGCGGTGAGGCCTCCGCGACAGCACATCCGGCCACGAGAGGCAGGAGCATGCAGCACGACCGACGCTGCTTGGGGCGGCTGGAGCAAGAAGGCGAGAGGTTGAAGAAGCACTATGGCCGTTGGATGGACATCGTACGGTCACTGGAGCTAGAATCGTTTATATTGACTAAGTTGACAAAGCCCTCCGTCCCTGTCAACTTAGTAGGCCCACAAGTTAGCCTCCCACCAAGGTGGGTCCCAGCTAGTAGGGGGGTATTCATTTTTTTATGCGTAATAAGGAGGCACTTCCGGTGGGTCTGAGCTGACAGCATGGGGAACGGGTTTTTTCGCAAAATACGGTGGCCCGTCGGGTGGGTCCCAGCAGTCAGGGGCAAACATTTTTTTTGCGAAATACTGGTGGCCCGTCCGGTGGGCCCCTGCTGTCAGGTGGAGGAATAATTATTTTCCGCGTAATAAGGAGGCACTTCCTTGAGGCTGCCGTGGACCCAGCTGTCAACCTCTCCACGTACAGTATTCTTCCGATGGAATTCGGTCGTTGACCACATTGACCATGCCACGCCGAGAGCACCACGGCGGTGGACGACGGCAAGGCCTAGGAAGGGGACGACGGGGAAGACGTGGTAGTGGATGCCCACGCGGAGAGGAGTACGAGGGTTCACTGGTTCGGCTGCGTTGCCGTCGCCGCAGAATAACAGGGGGTGTGGGTGAGTGGAGTGGAGGGATGGCCTGGCCAGCGGTGGGAGTAGTATGGGGGCGGTGAGGCCTCCGCGGCAGCACAGCCGGCCACAGGAGGCAGGAGCAGGCGGCACGATCGGTGCCGCTTTGGGCGGCTAGAGCAAGAAGACTAGAGGTTGAACAAGCACCACGGCCGTTGGATGGACATAGTATGGTCAGTCGAGCTAGAATCGTGCATATTGACTAAGTTGACAAAGCCCTTCATCCTCGTCAACTTAGTAGGCCCACTATACTGGGTCCCAACTAGCAGGGGGAGTATTCATTTTTTTGTGCGTAATAAGGAGGCACTTTCTTGCATGCGAAGATATAGCTGGTGGGTCCGAGCTGTCAACGGCGGTAACATTTTTTTTGCAAAATACAGAGGCCCTTTCGGTGGGTCCCAGATGTCAGGTGGAGGAATCATTATTTTGCGCGTAATAAGGAGGCATTTCCTTGCATGCAGCCGTGGACCCAGCTGTCAGCCTCTCCAAGTATAGTCCACTTCAGATGCATATCGGTCGTTGACCATGTTTACCACGCCACACCGAGAGCACCAGGGTGGTGGACGACGGTGAGGCCTGGGAAGGGAATGACACGAAGGCAGGGAAGACTCGATAGTTGTTTCCCACGCGGAGGGGAGTACGACTGTACGAGGCTTTACTAGTTCGTCTGCAGTCGCCGGAGAATAACAACTGGTGTGGGACTGTGGGTGAGTAGAGGGATGGCTAGGCCAGGAATGGGAGTACGGTGGGGCGGTGAGGCCTGCACGGCAGCACAGCCAGCCGCGGGGAGGAGGGAGCAGGTAGTCCCGCCGGCGCTTGTTTGAGCAGCTGGAGCGGGAAGAGCAGAGATTGAAGAAGCACGACGGCCATTGGATGGGCATCCAACAGTATACAGGCCATCTGTGGAAAGCCTCAAATCTGTGGAAAACAGCATACAACCCATCTGCCATTATTTCAAATAATTTACAGCCCATTTGCTAATTCTTACGGGTTTTTTTGGAGCTCATATTCTTTTTGTTAGCATTACAACCCATATTGTGGCCACGGTTAAAAAATTATACGAAATTTTGCATATGTCGGTACGGTCTGAACGGTTTTTAATCCCTAAATTTCGAGTCACATTCAGACTGATTTTAAAAATAAATGTATACCAATAGAAAATCCAATAAATTGTCTACGCATAAAAATCAATGCAATTTAAAATCTCGAAATGAAAAAAAGATATTTGAAACTGATTGTCGGTTTGATGTGTTTTAAAAATGTACAACCCATTTCTCATTACTGATAGGCCATTTTCTCGGCCAGCCGAATGAAGCTCTCCTTGTCTTTAAAGATTTGCAGCCCAACAGGCTTGATAAAGCGACTTACTTGACAAATCACAAAAAAACTGGGCTAGCCATTTTCAGAAAAAAAAACTACTGGGCTGGTCTGTGGTAAACATAAAAGAAAAGGCTCTTTAGACATGCCAGAGTGTCCTGCACAGCCCAATTGACACCCTGCTTCCGTCTCAAAAACAAATTAGATAAATGCCACTCCAATTATGGCGATTCATAAAAATGCCACTGCAATTTCCAAACTTTGAAAGATGCCATTGCAATTTTTGCAAACTTTGAAAAATGCCACTTCAGTTTGCAAACTTTGAAAAACACCACTCCAGACTTCAAAAAATGCCTCTAGAAATGGCATTTTTCAAAGTTTGGAAATTGCAGTGGCATTTCTCGGATACACCAAATTTGGAGTGTCATTTATCAAATTAACCCAAAACAAAAATAACTGGGCGAGCTGCTGGGTCCCTGGTGTCAGCCGCTCGTTGTGCAATTCTCTCGTTTATTGACTATGTTGACAATGGCATGGGACCCAGATGTCAGAAATCCACTAGGAGGAGCCATTTTTTATTGGCTTGAAATAAGGAGGCACTTGCTTGCATACTGCCATGACCTTGGCGGGTCCCTGCTGTCATCCTCTCCACGTACAATCATCTCCTGATTGTGTACGCGTCAACTTGCTAGGCCCACAAGTCAGCCTCTAAACCCGTGGAGGACAAATACAACCCATTTAAAAAAATAACAGCCCATTCCATACGTTCAAATGGAAAGTTCAACATTCAAAGCAAAGTAACAGGTCTAATCCACATATAGAGCACTGAACTTCCACGTTGACAACCATCATAGCCAAGTTAACTATCTACTCCCACTAATACTCTAGTAGCGTACAAGTACTAACTTACTCTTAGCTAACTAGACGATGCCAGCCGCCATCTGTGGTACACGCTAAACGCCGGCACCGGCGTCCTGCACCTCGCCTCAGACTTGCAAGAGGTGTGATAGGGCGCGTTGCTCATGCGCGTTGGCCCTTTCCATGCCGGTGTGGTCCACCTAAGCTTCGGCTTCCAAGAAGGAAACCCACTTGACGAGCTGGTAGTAAAAATTGGCGTCGCGAACGCGTGCATGCCTGATAGCTTCCAGGGCTATTTGGCGGGCGCCGACCTCCACGTATTCGGCCCAGTTGCGGGCGCTCTGCTCGCGACTCAGAGCGTCGATGCGCTCCTGCTCCATGTCCCGTTGGCAGCGCAAATCGGTGATACGCTGCTCCTCCGCCAGGCGGTCGCGCTCCAACAACTCCTGCTCCTCCGCCATGTGGTCGCGCTCCAACAACTCCTCGATCTTCGCATTGCCATCTAAAGACAGATAGAATGCCTCCTCCCTCCGTCTGCCTTCCGGTGAAAAACCGAACACTAGTTCCGGCGATGACCGCCTCCGGCATCGCCTACCGCGGATGGGCGGGGGCGTGGCGGACGTGGCGAGCGATGTCGGGCCGGTGGGGGCTTATGAGAATATGGCGAGTTGGGTCACGGTGGCACCGGAGAAGGCCGGGAAACAGTACTTATAGGGGGAAGGTAGAGCGACGGTCATCGGAATTCAATGCATAATGGCTTAGCGCGCTAGCTTGCCGTGGAAAACTAGAGAAACTGAAATTATGAATGTGCCGTCCCATCCCGTCTGGGTCGCACGCCAGCATGGCGGTCAAACGAGTGCACATGAATCATCTCCCTCCTTGTCAATAATGATTCCACGGATTTAAAAATCCCGCAACAATTAAAGCGTATCTTTTTTCACATCAATTAGCTGCCTTAATTACGGCCGGCTGCATGCAGGCACTCAGAATCGCTCACAGGCAGTACGCGAAGTAGCATGTAATGAGTCACAACCGAGGGCACGCATGCAGCCACTTAAATCACTGGAATTAATTAGGCTTAAACTTCTACATGCCTTTAATTATTGCCATGCCTTGGTCTTGCTGCTTTGCTCACGGGACTAATAAACCCGGATGGAGGGAGTACCTTGGTTTGTGAGAGGTTTGAATTAAGCCTTGCAAACCGGAAAGGAGGTACTAGTACGTGCGTGATCCGCTATTTATTCGTGTAGGATCGAGTAGGTCGTTTCTTGAATTGAGCCCTGCAAACTGGAAAGGAGGTAGTACGTGCGTGATCTGCTATTTATCCGTGTAGGATCGATAGTGTAGCTTGTCAGTTTCTTCAGAGGTAGGCATTTTTATCCGTGTAGGATCGATAGTGTAGCTTGTCAGTTTCTTTAGAGGTAGGCATTTTTATTCAAAAAACTGCCACTTCGCATCTTGCGTCGCAAATAAAACTGCCAGGAGCGCATTTGTAGGCTAGCTAGTGATCGATCAGTAACTTGTAAACATTGAGCGAACATAAATAAGTAACTTGTTAATGCATATCAATGATTCACAGATCATATACAAATATGTAGCTCCAAAAGCAAAGATCAGCCACTTCGGATCTTGCATCGCAACTAAAACTAACTAGTACGGTTCCCATACATAAGATCAACATGTTAATGCATCTCAATGATTCACAGATCATATACAAATATGTAGCTCCAAAAGCAAAGATCTAGAAAAAACATCTGTTCTTCCTACTAACATGAATGCTTCTCTTGGCCAACATTCAGTACAGACTGAAAGACAAATTTGTTTGTGAAGTCTACAATTCCTCTTGCAAACGTAAGTGGTTTCACCAACAACTGGAACCATGAGAATGAACCACACATGATGGAGGAACATCCACTGCAATATGATTTGGTCTTCTCTCGATCACACCGCGTGACTATTTTCGGAATACAAACTTTAACTTAGGCAAAATGATGCCCATTGTATAATCAGACCAAAGCAATGAAGCACCTAGTGTTGGCCAGTAAATAGTACAATACTACTTTTCTGCAGTCCATGAAGTGACTATCCAATCTTTGTGTCTATTTTCAAATGGCACTGCATGCCGTGACTATACTATTTTCTTGTGCAGTTCAACCAAAATTGCGGACACTTTGTTTGTTTGCCAAATAGCAACGGGCAGACATCTCTGTCTGCACAAATATCAAGCAGCTAGTAAACATATACCACACCATGTATTTTCGGTTTAAACATGTCTCTTTTGCTTAGCATCTGTCATGTTCTGCACTGGACAATCTGATACATTTATGTTTTGCCCTGGACAATTTCATACTAAATTGATTTGCTGGTTCAGAGCAGAAATATAGCGCCTATTCTTCATCAGACCAAGGATATCCATGTTCGCAGTGATGGAAGAGGTGAAATCAATACAACCGAAATTGAGCATCCAATCATTGAATCCTGTCCTGCACCTCCAATGTAGGTCCACCCTGCCAATAAATTCACATGCAAACCACTAGTATTACTATCTAATGACAGTACAAAAAGAGTAGCAAGATAGTAGCAAACCATGTACCTTCGTAATGAACAGCTCATAGTGCCACCAATTGGATATAAAGGTTTGGAAAAAAAATGCTCCTAATGTTGAACCAGTTGGACTTTTTGTGCAGTTCCACTAAAATCGAGCATCCCTGTTTGCATAGATATTGAAAGTGTGGTTACTATAAAAGTGGCACTAGTTGAAGCATAGACTCACAAATATAAGCATTCCAATTTCTTAATGGGAAAAGGTAGCAAGACTGTTTATAACCACCTGTTTGAAGGAATAAATAAAGCAACAACGGCTGATGTCAGGAAGGCATACATAGTTTTTTCTGAAAAACTGAGCCATTCCTGACCTTTCCTCTTCTTTTAAGCAAATTTTGTGTAGTTCTACTAAAATAAAATGCCATCACCGCCTTGACAATTCAGTGACACTGTACAAAAGGAAATGACTTAACATTACATCATGATGTCAGGTATGTAGTCATCAGGCATTAGAGACAAACATACAGACCTCCTCCGATAACATAATGAACGTTAATTTTAACAAAGGTGTGACTAGCTTTACCGGGATAATTTGAGTAAACTCTACACCCTCTGTTCCTTAATATAAGACGTTTTCGTGGTTCAATTTAAAGTACCCAAACATCTAGTATTTAGAAAAACAGGTAGTAGTTTTCTTGAGCACATATCTGGGAAAGCTTGCCACACTTTATTTATGTCCATACGCTAATGCAACACCGTTCAAATAGTACAAATATACACTAATCTAGTGGCTAGTGCAACAGTAGAGTAGTTAGTTTATTACAGGGTACAGTACAATGGTTTTACTGAACAGATTTCAATAAACTCTAGCACTGGAACTTTTCTATAAGAATTAACAATACAAAATGTAAAGGTAACACGTTTCAGCATTGGTATACTAGTTGTGCATGAGCATTAAACCAAATACAAAAGTTTGAAGGTAACTAGCATTATTAACTAATGATAGTATAAAAAAATTGCAAACCATGTACCTCCAAGGTAAATATCATTTTGAACTCGGGGGGACCTTAAAAATTGCTATCCCAATCTTGATAATCGATCAAACATAAAAACTTGATCGAACGAATCAAGAGAATAGCCGGAGGAGGAGGTGCCCACTCTTGACCTTTCCTCTTGTCTTCATAATTGTCTGTGTAGTTTAACCAAAATAAAATGACATCAGCGCCTTGGCATTTTGGTGACACTGTACAAAAAAATTAACTTATCTCATGAAAGTGAGATATGTAATCTATAAGCATTAACAGTGCAAAAATCTGAAGGTAGTAACAAGTTTCATCGTTGGTATACTGGCTGTGCAACAACATTAGAATGCCTTAGTTGAAAAATCTTTAATACATCCACAATCAACAGCTAACCCTGAAATAATCCAGTGACATTACATGGCATTGCTTAAATTTATCGGTGGCATTAGACTGAGAGCGACATTAGATAAATGTGGCATCACTTTAGCTGTAACATTGCTTGACTTGACTGCTGGCGTTATACTAACAGCAAAAAAGTGGCAATAAGAGCATGGGAGGCCCATTCGGACAGTGGGCGCACCAGTACGATGTACCTCCACGGACGCAGAGTGGTGAGGGAGGTATGGTTGCCTAGAGCAACAAATATCCAGGCAACATATGTGGATTACGTCCCATTTTTGTTCTCTTTAGCCACCTTTTTCCTATGTGAGGACAACAAACTGATCGACCTGGTCATTCTCTATTGCGTTGTCATGCCTTTCTACCCTTCTTCAACCAAGAGACACGAGACTCGTTCCTTAGCTACTGATTTTTCTCTTTTCAACCTAGATGAGGGTTCGATGCCTACTCTCTTGGACAGTACAGTCTCACTTCCTTTCCTTATTCAACCCAGACATGGATTAGTCTGCATGAAGTAGGGTTTCCTTTAATAGTGCAAATTATGGTTTTCGTCTGCGTGGCCAGCAGAGTAGAGGATAGCAAATTGGGAAGATAATGGAGTGGAAAAAGATCCACATGCAACGATGTGGCAGATGGGGCAATAGAACAAGGGTATTGTTCGAAAAGAGGTAGCATACCTGAGGGTCGGCGGGAAGTGGCTTCGCTCGTGGTCGTCGTCCTCCGCACACACTACGGCAGTGAGCTTGGGGACGAAGACCATCCCGCGCGGGCGCTAGGTCTGAGAGGACGGCCTTGTCATCAGTGCGTGACCTCGCTCGCCGACGACGAGTGTGTCAACACTGCACGTCCTTTTCTTCCCTGGCGGATCTGTGACCACCAGTGAGGAGGGAGAGAGGGGTCGTCTTTTTAGATCTGGAGAGAGGTGGTAGTGTGAGAAGCAAGTGGGCAGCCCTTGGCAAGAAAGCACTGAAGCTCCATCCTATATGTCTTTTTTATACTACTAGTACTGGAGGTGGAGTAGTGGTAGAGTAGTTTATATTTTCTCTGTGTACAGTACTAGTTAGTCGTGATTCAAAATTGAACGGCACGCCATTAAAAAAATAAAGGTCGATAACTAATGCGGTAGCTCGGGCCAACGCGGCCAGATCGCATTTTGCACGAGAAATTACACACCATGTTTCATTGACATGTGGTCCCGTTCCAACATATCAGTGAGAAGACGGCGAGTAGTAGGAGTATTTACGAACGAACGTGTAGGACGGGGCACCTCTTCGTGAACCGTGGAAAACTGGCAACCGTCCACCGACTCTTCGCCTTTCCCTCTCGATTTGGAACTGCTGTCGCACGCTCTTCCTCTCCCTCCTCCATTTTCCTTTAGCCCTTCACCCTTTCTTCTGCCACTGTTCGATCGTCTTCTCCATGGAGGGAACAGGCCGGAAACGACCCCGTTATTCTTGCCCCGATCTGAAAGATGACGTGGTGGAGGAACTCATTGATCGGTGTGACGTCATCACCTCGGCTAGCATGGCAGGTTCGTTCAAGCCCATTCTCAACTCAACTAATAACATCATTACAAGGAACCCAAGAGTCAAGGAGCGGTTTGATATCCCCTATCTTCTTCGCCGTGACCCTAATGACTGGCGCCGGCACAATGGAGGCCTCACCCTGTGCAAGTTGATGCCGCTTGATAATGATACGTATGATATTAAGATGCCATCGCTTGAGGGCAAGGCTTGGGCAGGCGCAAATGGAGATTGGGTTGTTTACATTGGGTCCAACTGCGAGTGGGATCTTGTGAATGTGTACACTCGTGACCGGGTTCCACTTCCAAAAATCTTAGCAGACTGCCCAGAGGTTGAGCACACCGATATTGTACGCACGTTCAAATACGATCATGGTGACTGTCTTCTACAGAAGATAGCAATTTGTCGAGTTCCCAACCGCTCTTGGAATTACAACAACTATGAAGTTGTTGCTATCTTCGACAAGCTTGTTGCCGTCCTTGGTGGTTTGACTCGATGGATATTGCTCAAAAATCAGTTTCTGTACACGGATGAGTACTGTGATGCAATTCAATACGAGGGCCTTGTGTTTGCTGCCACCACTCGTGGCACTGTTTTTGCATGACATCCTCGTAGTTTCGGTACGTTTGTCTTCCACCGTAATTATAATTGTTTCATCCACATGCATGCGAGTTAGCAAGTTTCCCTTTACTAACTAACCTTCTTCTTGTGTTTCCAAGGTCATGTGAACATTCCACCACCTATACTTGAAAAAATTTATAACCAAGGGGGAGATGATGATGGTGATGATCACGAGCATGAGGACGAGCAGCGCCCATATACTCTTTGGCGCCTCGCAACTAATTCCGATGGTGTCACATCCCTAGCTTATGGTGCTGCCTAGTGTTTGCATCATGTTTAAATTTTTCAACTTGAACTGGGGAAATTTGGAAGCCTCGAAACCCTAAATAAAAGAAGGGCAAAAACCCTAAAATCTCATTCATTGTTCCAAAATGCTCTTCTTAAATGTTTGATAATTTTGGCAAAGGGTTCTGGTCCCAACCAAAATATTGAACATTTTTAAGTACTTAATCTTGGGACTTTGAATTTAAATCATTAGCTATTTGAATTTGAATTATATTCATATAATTAGAATATAATTTCAAATACCCCTGAAATATTTTATGAGCTTTTGGAAAAGTCCATCTAGCAAAATAAAAATATTCAGAGGAGTTTTTGGCATTGTTTGAATTATTTTAAATTCAAAACAATGGCAAAACAAATTTTAAAAAAATAGAAAACAGAACAGAAATATAAAACAGAGCACTTACCTGGCGCTCACCTCGCAGCCCACCTGGTGGCCAACAGGACCGGCCCAGCGCGGCCCAGCCCACCTCCTCCTGTCGTCTTCCCCGCGCCAGTAGGCAGCGCGCGTGGCCGACGGGCGCCGGCGCTGCGTCGGCCACCTCCTGCTTCCCCGGCCACCTCCTGCTTCCACCGCGACGCCACGACCCTTCTAGCATCGCCACGCAGCCCCTGGCTCCCTCTCTCACTCTCCTCGCTCCTCCCCCCTCCTCTGTTTCTCGCACGCAACCACCGAGCGGAGCTCGTCGCCACCGTCCACTGCCACCACGGCCACCGGGCCTCCCACGCTTCCCCGACTAGCCCACAAGCTCCGCCACTCCGTCCTCGACCCACCTCACCGAGCCACGCCCCTCCAAAAGCCCCCAAACGACCTCACCGGGCTCGTCTTCTACCCCGGACCCGCCGGCCATCACCGTCAAATTCGTCGGCTCCGGACCGTCCCCGACCTCGCCGAGCGTTCCGTCGTCATCGCCGTGAGCCCCTGCTCTAAACCCCTCTTCCTCCCCTTGCATTTGTGCACTCTAGCCGCCGTTTCCACCTCACCCGAGAACTCCCCGCCGCCGGACATGGCACCGTCGTGGCTAGAGCCACAAAGGCTCGAAGCCAACCTCACTTTTGTGCTCAGCGCAGCACCAGGAGCTCGTAGCCACCACCCGCTCCTCCTCTAGTGCACCGTAGCCCCTCCTCCCCTCCCCGCCGAACTCCGGCCGCCGCAAAAGCTGCCGCCGTCGTTGATTTAGCCCACTCCGTCGCGAGTTGTTGCCTCCGTTGGATGCGCAAGACTCCTAGCTTTCCGTAGCCGCAAACCGCGTCCAAAACCACCGCCCGAAGCTCAAATCCGAGCCGCGCCACCGTCTCGAGCCTCGCCGGCGTCGAGTCGCCGGCGGGATTGACCCCGCTGACTCAGTTGACCACGGGTGGGCCCAGTTTGACCCCTTGGGTCAATGACAGGTGGGGCCCAGCCCTGCTAGTTAATTAGGATTAGTACTAATTAAATTTAGTTAAACTAATTACACTGACATATGGGTCCCACAGGTCAGATTTGACCTGGACAACGCCCGTTGACTTGCTGATGTCACCGTGAAGTCATGCTGACGCAGTAATAGGTTTTCTGGATTTAATTTAATTCAGAAAATTCCAGAAAATATTCTAAACTTCAATAAATCATAGAAATTCAACCGTAGCTCAGAATTAAATAATTTATATATGAAAAATGATCAGAAAAATCCAATATATCCATCTATACCATTTTCATGCATGTTAGAACAACTTATGACCACTGTTTAGGACAATTCAATTAAATGGCATTTAAATAACCACATGTGGAGTTTGAATTTGAATCTTGGATTCAAACCAACTTCATTTAATCTGGTTTAGTTGCATCAGCACAAATCACATCATATTGCCATGTCACATTCATGCATCATATTGTCGCATTGCATTGATTGTGTTCTTCCTTGTTTGCCGGTAATTGTCCCCTCTCGATAGACGTGTACCGGCGATGTGATCGATGACACCGATGAAGAGCTATATTATCTTCAGAAGTGCCAGGCAAGCAAAACCCCCTTGTTCATTCCGATACAATCCTACTCTCTCGCCCTGCTCTCTTTTACTGCATTAGGACAACAACGAGTCATTTGTTACTCCCTGCGGTAGTTGAACCCCTTTATCCTCTGCATGACCTGTCATTGCCACAGTAAATAGATGAAACCCACTAGTATGAGTAGGAGTTGTTTGAGCCCTGTTGTGCCTACTCATTCATGTTTGTTTGTCATGCCTGCTACTGCTTAGAGTTGAGTCAGGTCTGATTCATCGGGGATGAATCAGAGGTGTGTGAACATGTCCTACTGTGTGTGAGCTAAGTGTGTGAACACGATTTGGTAAAAGGTATCGGTGAGAGGCCATGTAGGAGTACATGGTGGGTTGTCTCATTGAAGCCGTCCTTAGGAACTGAGTTCTGTGTTTGTGATCCATGATTCAGCTACTATCATGCATTGGGCACTGAAATATGACCCCGCTCGACTTCTTATTCACCCTAGTCCTCTGTCCAGGAGTTGCAAGTAGTTTCTGGTGTTTGTAGCTTACTGGAGGCCGTGGGCAGCGCTGACCGTAGGGGTGGGCTGTGATGCGGTAGGTACGTGGCACGGTGTACCGAATACCCGTTAGGTATCTCGGGAACCCTGCACACATCGTTTGGGGCTGTGAGCGAAACTCCGGCCGGATCTCCTCATGGATGGAACCCGAATAGGCGATAAACCTGGACTAGAGACTTGAGTGTTTAGGTAGGTCGTGGTCTACACCCACGTCGGCTTTCGCTTGAAGTCTGTCGAGCACATGTCGTGTGCAGACGCTAAGTGGTGGAAACATGTATGAAGAAGTACACCCCTGCAGGGTTAACATCATCTATTCGAATAGCCGTGTCCGCGGTAAAGGACTTCTGGGTTGCTTATGTCAGTTCATAGACAAGTGAAAGTGGATACTCTAAAATACGCAAGATAAGCGTGAGTGCTATGGATGGCGTTCTCGTAGGGAGACGGGAGCGGATCCATAGTGGTGTATTGATATGGTGAATATGTGGACTCATGTGCGCCACCTCAAAAGAGTTACTTGCAGTCGTAGTTCAGGATAGCCACCGAGTCAAAGCTGGCTTGCTGCAGTTAAACCCCACCATCCCCTTTGTTGATAATGATGCATATGTAGATAGTTCTGATGTAAGTCTTGCTGGGTACATTTGTACTCACGTTTGCCTATTTTATGTTTTTGCAGAGAGACGTCAGTCTCGCTAGTAGTTCCGCGTGGTCTTCGACGTTTAGCTTGTTACCTCAGCTACGATCTTGTGCCTCGGCAGGATTTGGTAGATAGTCAGGCTTCTCAGCCTTTTTCATTTATAGATGTCTGTACTCAGACATGATAGCTTCCGCTTGTGTTTTGACTTGTATGCTCTGAATGTTGGGTCATGAGACCTATGTTTGTAATATTCCGCTCCTCGGAGCCTAATGAACAAATACTTGAGTCGTAGAGTCATGTTGTGATGCCATGTTGTACTTGCACATATCGAGCATATTGTGTGTATGTTATTGAAATGCTTGGTATGTGTGGGATCTGACTATCTAGTTGTTTATCCTTAGTAGCCCCTCTTACCGGGAAATGTCTCCTAGTGTTTCCACCGAGCCAGGGTAGCTTGCTACTGCTCCGGAACACTTAGGCTGGCCGGCATGTGTCCTTCTTCGTTCCTGTGTCTGTCCCTTCGGGGAAATGTCACGCGATGGATACCGGAGTCCTGTTAGCCCGCTACAGCCCGGTTCACCGGAGTCCTGCTAGCCCAGTGCTACAGCCTGGATTCACTCGCTGATGACCGGCACGTTCGATGCTGGGTCATGGATGCCTGTCCCTGTAAGTTTGTGCCACTTTGGGTTTACGACTAGCCATGTCAGCCCGGGCTCCTTATCATATGGATGCTAGCGACACTGTCATATACGTGTGCCAAAAGGCGCAAATGGTCCCGGGCAAAGGTAAGGCGACACCCGTGGGAATACCGTGCGTGAGGCCGCAAAGTGATATGAGGTGTTACATGCTAGATCGATGTGGCATTGAGTCGGGGTCCTAACAGCGTTGGTATCAGAGCTTGACTGCCTGTAGGATTACCAAGCCAAACCGGTCGATGTTGAGTCTAGAAATGCTATAGTTATATGTAGGGGAATTGATTGTGGGATGGAACGTAAGGCTCTCTTTACTCCTTTATCTCATGCCCTCTGATCGGAGTCATCTTATCTTTCCTACGGGGTTAAGGAACTAGGCTTTCTCTTCTTTCTATCAGGATCACGTGTTACTAATCCGTAGACTTATAGAATTGTTGGCCTTAAGCCTCTGTTCAGTTTCTACTACTTCTGTATGTTAACTGTTGATCTCGAAACCTTGATATTATGCTTCTGAGTGGTTATGCCACCATTTTTCTGAATGTCTCAAATCTTTTCTGAGCATTTACAGCCGTTATGCCGTCCGAGTCATCCCAGGTTCCTAAATATTCTGATGCATTTGCAAATCCCTTCCTCCTGTTTCCGATGTGCCTTTGGTCAGATTAATCACACAAATCAGTGAGTTGAGGTACTTTATTGCCTTGACTTATATGTTGGAGCTGGTATTATGACCCTAGGTGTCTTAGGGGATCATCTAGTAATTTAGCCATGATTTGTGTCCCAGTGTGATGATTCTGGCCATCATTCTCGTAAGCATCCCGTGATGCCACTTAGTTAGTAGGCATTTCACTTCTGGGTTTTGAACCCGAGATTCACCCTACTTACTTCATGTTGATAGTAATTGCTAGCTCCCTTAGGTTATTAGTAACCTTTGCAATAGTCCTTGAAGTCCGTGGTATCTTCTTCCTCCAAATACCATGAACTACCTATGGCAGAAGTTCCTCGTTGAACTGAACGATCACAACCAAAGTGCTCTTGATGAGTTCTCCATTATATATTGTGACTCTGCCAGTTCTACCTTTCCGCATGGATTGTCCGGAAGAAATATGTTGAACTCGTTCGACATGCTAATCTATGCATTCACAACTCAGAAAATCATATGTTCTTTTGAGTTGTCCCTCTTTAGTTGTTTTCTGACCTTCGTCTATCAATCGATAGTCAAGAGTATGCGTGCATTCCTATTACTCTTGTGGTCCGTCAAGCCATTCTATTCCGGAATGACTAGGAGAAACAAACTCCAGTACCTTGTTCATTTCCAGGATTGGGTCAAAGCAGTCGTACTCCGCAGATCAAATTGCTAATCTTGCTTTTGCTCTGTTCTACCTTGGAGTATTACCATCTTTATATCGGGATTGTTATAGGAATTGCACACCATCCTATGAACTCTTGGTACAGTGATACTTCTTGCCATCATTGTTCATTCCTCGGTTCCTGTGTTATTGTAACCGGAATGCCGACAAGTGGATCGTGGTGTGTGAAATCAATACTGCTAGCAACTCCGTTGCTTGGTAGTTAAATGGACAACAACCTCATTCTTAGCGTGCTGATTATTGAGTCATCATTCTAAGATTGATCGTGCTACCTAGTACTTATTTCTGGTGCACCCTCTGATCAATGAGTTGGGATTGTGTCAATACCTTGCTCTGTTGATCATATCGTCTTGCCATGAAAAGCAAGGTCGTTCTCGAGCTTAATAACATATTGGTGGTTCGTGATTTTCCGAAGATCTTCTCGGAAGTATTACCAGGTTGTCACCTGACCGCTATGTTGAGTTCGTGATCAAGTTGGTTCCTTGTAAACCACCCCTTCTCCAAGAGTCTGTGTTGGGTACCCCTGAGCGCTTTGGTCAAGCTAAACAACAACTTGGAGAGTTGGAAGATAGAAGCTTGTCCGATATAGTTCATTATAAGGGATGTCTTATATGTGTGTTGAAGAAAGTTGATATTTTCATCGACTGAACCTCGTGATCAGTTAATGGACCTATCATTTTTATCCAACCTTTGATTGGAGTATGGGCTATCGTCCAATCAGACCAGAACCAATGATATTCGTAATGTTGTCTTACTCGTGGTTGATCCCTCAAGCATACACCATTATATCTTTTGGGTCTGACTAATGCTATCACTTGTTCACTTAACTATGGAATTCCTTTTAAAAGGAAACCCAGATGAATTGTTGTTGAGCCCATTGACAACATCCTTATCTCCTCCATGATCTTGTTGGACAACAAGTTAGTGTTGGAAACTTTTGAAAGCATTTTCTTCATGCTAGCTCATGAAGTATTTGTTTGATGAAAGGAGTGACTTCCTCTTATACACGTGCATTTGGTGAAAGTTGCCGCCGTGGAATTTGAGAAAGTTAGTTTTGCTTCCTCTGGAATCATCCCAAGTCAATCATGCATACGTGTGAAGTATTCTGTGGTCTGGAGACTTGCAACCTTCATTCCATATGTGTCCCGAGCACACCAAGCCACCGATTGATTTGTTCAAGGAGAAGAAGTTCCTTCTTAAGAGTATACCTTATGCAAGGACTTCGATATCCTCGATGATGGTTCCCCACCTGAACTCGGTAGTGTTTAATTATAAGACTACTACGTGGCCATGCTTGTCTGGGACAACGTGTTCACATGTTTGTAGCAGAACCAACTCATGTTTTGGAGCTTACTATCGTAGTTCATTCCCCGAGAATCTCGCAACGTCATCTCGTCGATTTGTGTTGCAAACTTTCGTTTTTCTTCCTAGACTCGATGAGTCTGGAATATCCTGACACCAACCAGATCTGAATCTCAGGCAGATATGATGGTTTGGAACATTTCCCAAGAACTATAATATCGGTCCCTCGGAAACCGGTAAAGTGGATGTCGTGGCCAACACACCCAGCCGGAAGACCTGTTATTATAATATCTTGATTGAGGAAGTTGGCCACCTCCCCATAAGGATTTCGTAGGATCTACTCCCTAGTTGTTCCTTATGGATTTTTGTGCTCCCGAAGTCCGACCTTTACTTGATGTTCTAGATACCAGACCATTTCAAGGAATGGGATACGCTAGTACATCAAGGAGAACATTAGAAGCGGAGTGCTAAATGTCTCTCGGTCGATCATCTAGATTTTATTTCCTTGGCCCCGCCAAGGGTGAAATCTGAGAAAGTGTTATCTTCCTTTGCATCTGCATCATCCATCATCATTCATCATGGTAGCAAGTTGTGTTGCCAGGATCCTTGACACGGATATTGGTAAAATCTTGATGATTATGGAAATGCTCAAGTTCTTGAGAGCATGCGCAAGTGCTAGGTTTGATCGTCGGCATTAACTGTATAGTGCTCTTAGTTTCCTCGGCAATGCTATGACCTTTTCAAACAGTGAATTCACTCTCTATTGTTGGGTTCTTCCCCAGTTACCAGAATCATTCCCAGCATTTGCATTTTGTTCCCACCTTGCACCGCCAACGTGCCATTCTACCATGGGTCTCTTCCATTTCTGGTGGTAAGCAAATTCATCCATTACGTTGTCTTCAACAAGGTAATCCACATCATCCAAGTCCGAGTATGCCATTCTACCGACCCCCTCCAAACGATTGCTCGAGAATTGCCTTAGGCTGGTTTAAAGAGTTTCAATGATCTATGGATCAAAGGTAATTCTTTTTGCCACTTAAGGTAATAATCTACGAATCACCCTCCTCCAGGATGTCCCGCTGTCGTATCATGGCAACTCAACTCCTCGCTACGTTGACAATCGTTTACCACCTTTTAAGTGTGGAATTATTGTCTACCTAGTGAACCTTCATCATCTGTTCCACTCCATCCTCTAGATGTGTGCTTCGTGTCTCAGCTCAAGAGATGTTGCTATGCTTCCTTTTGTGAGTTAATCCCGAGTTGTTCAATCTTTGAGAAGATCGATTCCGTAGAGTTTCCTTCTGTCATCGTCATGTTGGATGGAGATTTCGAAGGCAAGACATCAAGTTCAATTTGAGCCGGACAACCAACAACCTCGAGAAGGCAGTTGGATCATGAAGTTTGTGTTACTTAGTGTCCCCTTTGTCTTCTTACCTCGCGTCTTGAATCTCGGGACGAGATTCTTGTTTAGTGGGGGTGAGTTGTCACATCCCTAGCTTCTGGTGCTGCCTAGTGTTTGCATCATGTTTAAATTTTTGAACTTGAACTGGGGAAATTTGGAAGCCTCAAAACCCTAAATAAAAGAAGGGCAAAAACCCTAAAATCTCATTCATTGTTCCAAAATGCTCTTCTTAAATGTTTGATAATTTTGGCAAAGGGTTCTGGTCCCAACCAAAATATTGAACATTTTTAAGGACTTAATCTTGGGACTTTGAATTTAAATCATTAGCTATTTGAATTTGAATTATATTCATATAATTAGAATATAATTTCAAATACCCCTGAAATATTTTATGAGCTTTTGGAAAAGTCCATCTAGCAAAATAAAAATATTCAGAGGAGTTTTTGGCATTGTTTGAATTATTTTAAATTCAAAACAGTGGCAAAACAAATTTTAAAAAAATAGAAAACAGAACAGAAATATAAAACAGAGCACTTACCTAGCGCTCACCTCGCAGCCCACCTGGTGGCCAACAGGACCGGCCCAGCGCGGCCCAGCCCACCTCCTCCTGTCGTCTTCCCCGCGCCAGTAGGCAGCGCGCGTGGCCGACGGGCGCCGACGCTGCCTCGGCCACCTCCTGCTTCCCCGGCCACCTCCTGCTTCCACCGCGACGCCACGGCCCTTCTAGCATCGCCACACAGCCCCTGGCTCCCTCTCTCACTCTCCTCGCTCCTCCCCCCTCCTCTATTTCTCGCACGCAGCCACCGAGCGGAGCTCGTCGCCGCCGTCCACTGCCACCACGGCCACTGGGCCTCCCTCACTTCCCCGACTAGCCCACAAGCTCCGCCACTCCGTCCTCGACCCACCTCACTGAGCCACGCCCCTCCAGAAGCCCCCGAACGACCTCACCGGGCTCGTCTTCTACCCCGGACCCGCCGGCCATCACCGTCAAATTCGTCGGCTCCGGACCGTCCCCGACCTCGCCGAGCGTTCCGTCGTCATCGCCGTGAGCCCCTGCTCCAAATCCCTCTTCCTCCCCTTGCGTTTGTGCACTCTAGCCGCCGTTTCCACCTCACCCGAGAACTCCCCGCCGCCGGACATGGCACCGTCGTGGCTAGAGCCACAAAGGCTCGAAGCCAACCTCACTTTTGTGCTCAGCGCAGCACCAGGAGCTCGTAGCCACCACCCGCTCCTCCTCTAGTGCACCGTAGCCCCTCCTCCCCTCCCCGCCGAACTCCGGCCGCCACAAAAGCTACCGCCGTCGTCGATTTAGCCCACTCCATCGCGAGTTGTTGCCTCCGTTGGATGCGCAAGACTCCTAGCTTTCCGTAGCCGCAAACCGCGTCCAAAACCACCGCCCGAAGCTCAAATCCGAGCCGCGCCACCGTCTCGGGCCTCGCCGGCGTCGAGTCGCCGGCGGGATTGACCCCGCTGACTCAGTTGACCACGGGTGGGCCCAGTTTGACCCCTTGGGTCAATGACAGGTGGGGCCCAGCCCTGCTAGTTAATTAGGATTAGTACTAATTAAATTTAGTTAAACTAATTACACTGACATATGGGTCCCACAGGTCAGATTTGACCTGGACAATGCCCGTTGACTTGCTGACGTCACCGTGAAGTCATGCTGACGCAGTAATAGGTTTTCTGGATTTAATTTAATTCAGGAAATTCCAGAAAATATTCTAAACTTCAATAAATCATAGAAATTCAACCGTAGCTCAGAATTAAATAATTTATATATGAAAAATGATCAGAAAAATCCAATCTATCCATCTGTACCATTTTCATGCATGTTAGAACAACTTATGACCACTGTTTAGGACAATTCAATTAAATGGCATTTTAATAACCACATGTGGAGTTTGAATTTGAATCTTGGATTCAAACCAACTTCATTTAATCTGGTTTAGTTGCATCAGCACAAATCACATCATATTGCCATGTCACATTCATGCATCATATTGTCGCATTGCATTGATTGTGTTCTTCCTTGTTTGCCGGTAATTGTCCTCTCTCGATAGACGTGTACCGGCGATGTGATCGATGACACCGATGAAGAGCTATATTATCTTCAGAAGTGCCAGGCAAGCAAAACCCCCTTGTTCATTCCGATACAATCCTACTCTCTCGCCTTGCTCTTTTTACTGCATTAGGACAACAACGAGTCATTTGTTACTCGCTGCGGTAGCTGAACCCCTTTATCCTCTGCATGACCTGTCATTGCCACAGTAAATAGATGAAACCCACTAGTATGAGTAGGAGTTGTTTGAGCCCTGTTGTGCCTACTAATTCATGTTTGTTTGTCATGCCTGCTACTGCTTAGAGTTGAGTCAGGTCTGATTCATCGGGGATGAATCAGAGGTGTGTGAACATGTCCTACTGTGTGTGAGCTAAGTGTGTGAACACGATTTGGTAAAAGGTATCGGTGAGAGGCCATGTAGGAGTACATGGTGGGTTGTCTCATTGAAGCCGTCCTTAGGAACTGAGTTCTGTGTTTGTGATCCATGATTCAGCTACTATCATGCATTGGGCACTGAAATATGACCCCGCTCGACTTCTTATTCACCCTAGTCCTCTGTCCAGGAGTTGCAAGTAGTTTCTGGTGTTTGTAGCTTACTGGAGGCCGTGGACAGCGCTGACCGTAGGGGTGGGCTGTGATGCGGTAGGTACGTGGCACGGTGTACCGAATACCCGTTAGGTATCTCGGGAACCCTGCACACATCGTTTGGGGCTGTGAGCGAAACTCCGGCCGGATCTCCTCATGGATGGAACCCGAATAGGCGATAAACCTGGACTAGAGACTTGAGTGTTTAGGTAGGTCGTGGTCTACACCCACGTCGGCTTTCGCTTGAAGTCTGTCGAGCACATGTCGTGTGCAGACGCTAAGTGGTGGAAACATGTATGAAGAAGTACACCCCTGCAGGGTTAACATCATCTATTCGAATAGCCGTGTCCGCGGTAAAGGACTTCTGGGTTGCTTATGTCAGTTCATAGACAAGTGAAAGTGGATACTCTAAAATACGCAAGATAAGCGTGAGTGCTATGGATGGCGTTCTCGTAGGGAGACGGGAGCGGATCCATAGTGGTGTATTGATATGGTGAATATGTGGACTCATGTGCGCCACCTCAAAAGAGTTACTTGCAGTCGTAGTTCAGGATAGCCACCGAGTCAAAGCTGGCTTGCTGCAGTTAAACCCCACCATCCCCTTTGTTGATAATGATGCATATGTAGATAGTTCTGATGTAAGTCTTGCTGGGTACATTTGTACTCACGTTTGCCTATTTTATGTTTTTGCAGAGAGACGTCAGTCTCGCTAGTAGTTCCGCGTGGTCTTCGACGTTTAGCTTGTTACCTCAGCTACGATCTTGTGCCTCGGCAGGATTTGGTAGATAGTCAGGCTTCTCAGCCTTTTTCATTTATAGATGTCTGTACTCAGACATGATAGCTTCCGCTTGTGTTTTGACTTGTATGCTCTGAATGTTGGGTCATGAGACCTATGTTTGTAATATTCCGCTCCTCGGAGCCTAATGAACAAATACTTGAGTCGTAGAGTCATGTTGTGATGCCATGTTGTACTTGCACATATCGAGCATATTGTGTGTATGTTATTGAAATGCTTGGTATGTGTGGGATCTGACTATCTAGTTGTTTATCCTTAGTAGCCCCTCTTACCGGGAAATGTCTCCTAGTGTTTCCACCGAGCCAGGGTAGCTTGCTACTGCTCCGGAACACTTAGGCTGGCCGGCATGTGTCCTTCTTCGTTCCTGTGTCTGTCCCTTCGGGGAAATGTCACGCGATGGATACCGGAGTCCTGTTAGCCCGCTACAGCCCGGTTCACTGGAGTCCTGCTAGCCCAGTGCTACAGCCTGGATTCACTCGCTGATGACCGGCACGTTCGATGCTGGGTCATGGATGCCTGTCCCTGTAAGTTTGTGCCACTTTGGGTTTACGACTAGCCATGTCAGCCCGGGCTCCTTATCATATGGATGCTAGCGACACTGTCATATACGTGTGCCAAAAGGCGCAAACGGTCAAGGGCAAAGGTAAGGCGACACCCGTGGGAATACCGTGCGTGAGGCCGCAAAGTGATATGAGGTGTTACATGCTAGATCGATGTGGCATTGAGTCGGGGTCCTGACAGATGGATCACCTTTTCTCGTGTGTATACAGCCCACTGATGATGTTACTGCTAAGGAAGCAGGTGTAGTCTCCCATGGTCGCACTCTCCGGACCTATTCCAACACCCGTTGCATGGTATTCGGGATGGATACTAGTGTGCTAGCACCAACTCCTTCTCCCTATTACAAAATTGATAGTCTTGGAGAAAACTCGCTCTTCCTTGGACAAAACTATCCAATGATGGTGAAAGGCGATCAAACTGCTGTTGACACAACATTACTACCATTTATGAGAAGCAACTGTGTCTATACCTCGGACATTTGGGTGGTTCCCTACCCTGGTACTGATATAGTAGGCCGCTTCAGCCTGGATGATCAGTCCTGTGTTGGTCTCCAGATCGACAATGGATGGCCCGTCCCAGAGAATCACTTGTGGTTCAAAGAAAGCGTTTCCAACGCCGAGGGATGGTTGAGTTGAAGTTCATTTCATTGCCTGTTATTTGTTGTGTGGTGAAAACTTTAGTATTTATAATGTATCCTCGTTGTCGATGTGGGTTGATGACCTGTTGTATGTAATAAAATGATATGCCTGTGGTAAACTTGCTAAATTTATGAATGGCTTTCGAGTCGCTTCTCTGAGTGAGTGGTGCGACGAGGCAAAAAAATATTTTCCGAATACATAATTGTATGTGCATTGCAATAGGTTATCGAATGAGGCCAATCAACAATAGTAGTACACTATTTGTACTAGCTTCACATGCTTCGCGCGTCGGGCGGGTGTTATTACTGTAGCCATATGTTAATGTGTTCGCTTTACATAACCAGCATCTCGAATCCTTGATACTAGTACTATATAGTAGGAGTAAGTAGTAGGAGTAGTAGGGTGGCATGGGCCAGAACAAGCATTCACGTCCAGGAGTATGGCACACACCACCACCACGACATCCATTTGACAGCATATTATTTCTTGGAGTCCGTGCTAGAGCAATCTCTTCAACCTTGTCATTTCTCTAACTTCAGCCATCGCGCGGCGGGCAAGGTGGGGGTTTGCCGATAGTTGATTTCCTTAACTGCGGTCCCACTTGTAAGGCCAACTCCAACGCACGACCCCAAATGGACCTCCGTTTTGCACGAACTCCAACAATAATTATGACTAGAAAAGCAAGACCAAAGAAAACAAGAACCACAAGAATACATTTTACTACTCCTGTAAGTTGGATTAGTGCCTTCTCGATGCATTCATTGTTGATCTGCGGAGGCTCGATCTTGCGTACTTCTTTCTTCTTCGAGTGTAAAGAAGTAGACGTTGCTTCCTCGCATCTAGTCTCATGTCTAGCCTCTATTCTAGTAGGAGTATCAACAAGTGCACTAATCTCATCTCTAGCCTCTATGCTAGCTAAAAGTGATAGAACATCTACTAAATTGTGCTCTATCAATATATGGATGTACTCTTCTTCCCAATACAAAAACTTGCATCCATTCTACTCCCTCCGTTGCACAATACATGCCTTCTATTTGTCAAAATACATATGTATCTAGACATGTTTTAGTATATAGGTACATCCATTTTTGGACAAATGGAAGTCAAGTATTTTGGAACGGAGGGAGTACACAATAAAATTTTTAAGTTAGCACAACTAGTCTAATCCGAGAGCACAACCTAATATTTGGTCGGGTTCTTCCTCCTTTTGCCGACACATGGGACATCCAGCATCCAGGTCGTGTCATGAAAGAAAATAGAGCGGTAGTTGAAGCCACGAGATGTGCATCTTGGGTTAAACTATAAATATAATCTTACTACTCTTGAGTAACTCCAAAAGCGGCCACCGATGATCTTTATTGGATTTGTTTTTCATACCAGCACGTCGAGGTGAAAGATGTGCAGGTTCAGTGGGTCCGCTTGCGTTTTCACTGACATGTGGGACCGCATGTGAGCAAACAGACGATGGGCTCCGTGCGTCCGCTGGTTGACTGAGAAGAGAGATAGAGGAGGGCTGAGCACGAACTGCAGGAAATTTGTTCTATGTACCTCGATATAGGCTCGATATAGTGGGGTGGCATGGGCCATAACTAGCATTCACGTCTAGCAGTACGGCACACGCCACCCACATGAGTCCCATCCGACACCAATTTTCTTGGAGTCTGTGCTACATCCATCTCTTCTCCCTCCTGTTTTCTCAGCCATCGTGCGGTGGGCGGGGTGGGGGTTTGCCGATAGTCGGTTTGCTCAACTGCGGTCCCACTTGTAAGTGAAAATGCAACACCGCACGCGTTCCCGCTTGAGCGGCGTGCCGGACCAACCGTGTGGGGGTGCGACGCGAACATGACTGGCTTTTCCTTTTGAACTCGTAACTTGTAAAATTTGGTTCTGCTCCATGGTGTGACCGATAGATAGAAAATAACGATTTTGCCTAGAGTAATGAGAAGTTTGGTTCTGGCGCCATTCATGCATGGAGTACGTATGAAAATTATGAAGTTGATGCGAAAGGTAAGATAATTACTGTAGTATCATATACTACTACTACATGGATTTGACGGAAAGATAAAAATACATACGGATCCATCAACGACATCCTCACGCCCTAGTGCACCGGGTCACCAACCGACGTGTGAGGAGCAGCGGCGTCAGCGACGAGCTCAACGTGCTTCTGAACAGTGCCGTCCAAGGTTGCCCTGCGGTCCAAGAAGGCCAGCGTCCTATCGTCCTCCTCTTGCATGTAGTAGTCCTTGTGGACGATTTGCGCGTAGACGTGGGTGATTATGTCGATGGTGTCTTGCTGCGCGGAGAGCGCGACCTCGAGGTGGACATTCTCCGGCGCGACGGCTGGCAGTCGCAGGGCCACCAGTGCGTCGAAGAGGTTGTCACCCTAGTGGCCATTGAGGGTGGCGGGCATCACAGAGCCCGGGCGCGTCGGCTAGAGGCTTACGTCAAAGTCGTCCGCGAGCTTCTTGACGACGGTGAACTTGTTGAGGAAACCGACGAGGACCTCATCAAACAAGGAGACGAAGCTGTCGTCCAAGCGGCCCCTCGCCCTAGCGGCCTCAAGCAATACTACATGGAGGCATTCCTCGGTGCCGGGCCGCAGGCCGGCGTCGTGGACCATCTGGCACAGCCGGCTGATGCTCGCGCTCATCGCCTCCATGGGTCTAGCTTAACTTCTAGTCAACTGATCTTGCGATTCAAGTGATCACTCTTGCCCTTGGTTAGCGTGCGTAGGTGCGTAGGATTTCGTACTACTCTTCGGCCCTCTACTTCACCTGCCTTTGGCTGTATGATAGGTGGGCCAGCCACCCCCTGGGCCCATGTGTCATTCACCCAAAGGCAGTTGCCATAAGTCAATGAAGCTGCGTCCCCCTTCATGCCGGTGCAGTATAGTCATCTCACCGGACCTCTAGTTGGGGCCAAACGAGAGAAGTTTGTTGTTTACTGGTTTATTGGCCCCCTTTGCATTTTGCGCCAAGATTTGACCTTTGATTTAACTAATAAAATGTTAAGGCATGTAAACAAAAATGTTGTGTAAGTCACCTTATGAAAACCAAATAATCCCAAAACACTTAGGCA
The DNA here is from genome assembly GCF_002162155.2 of Triticum dicoccoides. NCBI lineage: Eukaryota > Viridiplantae > Streptophyta > Magnoliopsida > Poales > Poaceae > Triticum > Triticum dicoccoides. Next base: position 445,366,452 of record NC_041383.1, on the reverse strand, counting down.
CGGTGCATTAACTCCCTCCTTGTTTCTTATTTCATGACATATCAACCAATGAGAGATGTGGTCCGTGCATGCTTTCAATGACTTGAGACTACCAAACATGACATGCAGTGTTTAGTTCATTGCATGTAATCCTATTAGTACTCTAGTTAGCAAAAAAACATTAAGTTCTCTCGCCGATAGGAATAAAACACCATGTATTTATTTACAGAGGGAGTAGTACATTTTTTGTGACATGCATTACTAGATATTGCTAGTCAAATACTAAAATCCAGATGGACGTGGTAGTACTCCTAAATCCAGACGGTGGTGCTACTAGTACTAGTAGTAGTACTACCAATGTAGTAGTAGGAGTACTATCACTGTACTACCCGTTGGTAAGATTATTATGTGCTGCTCCTCACAGTGAAGTGACAAGACCCTGGGCCGGAGATGACACCTGAGTATAGGCGCCATGTTCGGCATACCATAGTCAGCCTCACCGTCTGCAGTCACTATCATCATGGTTGTAGAGCTAGCATGCTTACAACTAGCCCTGTTCGACATAATTTCCCGTGCGTAGATGCCTGTGCATTGCACGGAACACCAAGATTGGGGGTGGACGGCTCTGGCAGCGGCCATCGCGCCAGATTTTTCCACGACCTTCTAGATGTGGTGGGGAGGAGATAAGGCTGATTGTGAGAGACAAGGAGTTGTTTGTAAATAGGGAACAAGTGTGGGCATCTTTTTGCAAAAATGGAGATGCTTGGTTTGTATGCGTCAGATCTAGATCCGACGGCTATTGGTGAAAGATGGGAGGCACAACATCATCACCAACTCAGGACCTGTTTGATTCGCAGGATTTTGAAAATGCAGGAATAGGACACGACAATATTACAAGTTTCAAACTGATATTACAAATGTTAGGAGTGATGTTGCACCTACGAAGAGGGAATTACTAGGAAGTTTACGTAAGAACTTTCGTTACTTTAGGTGGATGCAACATTATCGTACAAACTAAAATCCACCGCCCTGACAAGTCACTAATGGGCAAATAAGTTTTTGAGTCTCTGGCCACTTGATGTTTCAAAAACAAATTCAGCTTCTGCGGAGACTTTGTCATTTAGGCTTAGACGCTTGCGGTGACCAGCACGCCATTCATTGTTGCGCCAGAGAACGCCAAACGTCATTACCTTGAGCACACTTGCCTCCAGAACAAAGAACCTAGCCAATTTAATCTCAGATGTGCTGCCTCGGTAGTCGATCAAATCAATTCTGTAAGATGGAGATCAAGGCATTCGATGAGATTGTTATAGTGCAGCACATTTTTCACTTCCGGGTCTTTTTTTATCTGGAAAAGAAGAGAACATATTAGAGCAGCTAGCTGCATAAGATTGCCGTGTCATCAAGAGGTACTAATATCATTCGCTCATACGATAGGGTTGGCTGGCTAGTGATATTTTTTTTCACTCTCTCTCTCTCTCTCTCTCTCTCTCTCTCTCTCTGTTTCCTCTCATTTAACTAGGGGCACGTGAAGAGCTTGGGCATTTGTTGCCTTCCACTATGTGGCCGATGCCATATTTCACAAAAAGTATGCCACATAATACGCATCAATGTCAAATCAAAAGATTTTGGCACCGCTCTCGCTATGTGAGAGAGTTGGCACCGCTATGCACATAGACCCACATGTATAAAGAAATCAATCAAACCAACTACACCAGCCTCTCACTCTCCCAACAAGTGTTTTTTATTGCCTCACTCCTCTCGCTCTCTCTCCCACGCAGTGTTTTTTCATTGCATGAGTTAATTTGGCACCGGAGCAAAGTAGGTGATCCAGATTGGGGCACAAGGTGAGCAATGGAGGGGCATCGATGCCAAATGCATCACAAGTGAATTTGGCACATGTTTTGGCCTACATAGCCCACTTTTGTACTCCCTCCGTCCCAAAATTCTTGTCTTAAATTTGTCTAAATACGGATGTATCTAGTTACATTTTAGTGTTAGATACATCCATATCTAAACAAATGTAAGACAAGAATTTTGGGACAGAGGGAATACTACCTCGTATTTAGTATAAAATTTTGACCATAGATTTACCTAAGAAAATGCCAATGCATGTCACTAAAAATTACAACATTTGATATTATGTTCAAATACAATCCAACGATATAGTTCTTAGTGACATGCATTAACATTTTTTCAGTTAAATCTATGGTCAAATTTTGATACTACAAAATTGGAAGAGTAAACCAAGACAGAGGTAGTACTTGCTCTTAGGTAACCATAGAGTTACTGGAGTAGTCTAAGTTACTTTCCACTATGACTAGCCTAGGCTACTATAGTAGTACAACATAAAAACAATGCAGGTGATCACGTGACAAAAAATACTAAAAACATTTCTTTCAGTGCAGTGCGTAGATGCAGTTTTGAACACTACACTTTTCATTGTAATTTGGGAAAATTACAAAAAAATTGAGCTACGTTGTGATTACTGTTTACTTATAGGAAAGAAGTTTCACCTCGATGAGTAGCTTCTCCGTGCACAGAAAGCATGTAAGGAATCCAACAACTTGATCCAGATTGGGGCCGATAGATTTTAGTGCTAAGATCTTCACTGTGCGCATGGACTGGGTCAAGCTTGTGGGAATCATTTTTTGGAAGATGGTCATAAATACATCAAGAAGAAATTTAAAAATGTGAATTTCAAGAAGATGGAGAGAAGATGAGTGTTGTACCTGAACGATTATAGATCTAATAAAGAGTTCAGAGAATTTGGCAGACGAGTACACCAACGCTGTCAATTTCGGCGCGTCAATGACCCTGATTTTTGTTGGACCTTCTAGATCCGATACAAGCAATCTCTCAAGGAAAGGCGCATTCTCAATGACCATAACGTGGAACAGCTGGAGTGATCTCTTCCCAATTGATGTCTCGTTGTGGGGCCAGCAAGACACATAAATCCATTGGAGATTCGTCGAGGCGATGTGGAGGCTAATGAACCCGTGGATCTGCTCAAGATGAAGGTACTCGAGCGCAGTACAGCTGCAGAGCAGGTGCTCCATAGCCTTTTTCGAGATGACAACGTCAAAGAGTCGAGCTGCTTGAGTTGAGGGATAAAAAGGGCGGGCGCGACATTAATCTGGGGAAGATAGCAGGAGCTGAAGCTGGCATGACGCAGCGTTGGCATGAGGCGGAGCGCGGACGGCGGCAGAGAGCGACATCGTCCAGCTTCAAAGCTGAGCTCCTCGAGCTGATCTAGGGCGGGGGATAAGAACCACTCATCAAACTTGGGTTAGACCTTGCAGTTGGTACTGAACATGCGGATGTCAAGGTGTCTAGCTGGCCCAGGGTGCAATGAAAGGATCTTGGAGACTGCGGCCATGCATTTGCAATCCCCGTCGCAGAGGCAGCTATCGACGGTGAGGTTGAGGGGGACGCAACGCCAGAGCGGGCGCCACCGCTGAGAGAGTAGGGCGGTCCGCACGGCAGATTTGGTGGGGAGGAGGCCGATGATGAAGAGCAGCATGTCGTCGGGGAGGCTGCTGATGAAGTCCAGGCTCCCCGGATGCGGTTTTGGCTCGAGCCGCCTCCGCTTGTTGGCTGCCTCGCCGTCCATCTCAACCAGCAGCGATGCCAGTGTACGCGTGTGTTGGTGTGTGTTGTGTGCTGGGTGTGCGCGAGTGCGTCCTTCTGTGCATGCCGCCGCGCAGTGGTGAATTGTGCGCGAGTGCGTCCTTCGCGCGCAAGAAGTTTGTCCTCAATGCACCCTCAATTTACTAGCGTGCGGGGTGCTACCCCGAGTGGTTTCAACTTTGTTTACTTCACCGCGTGTCAGATGGGCCTCTAGTTTACTTATTTTCACCCACTGCCACATGGGCCAGCACACGAAGATACAGAACACGAGCTGACAAGGTAGCATGTGGATTGGTTGACCGATCAACTAAACAATATATGGAGCTATACGCTGACACAGTGAGTGTATAATCCGTCGATATAGAGAGTTTGAGTGAGAGGGGAGGCCCGTGAGAGATAGCAGAGAGAGAGAGAGAAAGAGCTACTCCCTCCGTTCGATAATGTAGTTCCAACATTTTTTAAGTCAAACTTTTGAAACTTTGACCAAGTTTATAAAGAAATTACTTATATCTACAATACCAAAGATAAATGATAGTATGAAGTAAGTACATGTTGTGATGAATCTAATGATCGTTCCAGATGTAAATGTTTTGCTCCACATATACCTGGTCCAACTTTTCTGAGGTTTGACTTTTCAAAACATCCATATGCTTATGGACGTGATAGAGTCCCTAACTAGAGAGAGAGAGAGAGAGAGAGAGAGAGAGAGTGAAAAAAGTGTGTGTGCGTGTGTGAAAGAGACATGGACAACACACAATAAAAGTAGAGAAAAAGCATGCGTGTCTTATGCAAACATATCACACATGCATCTTCGACAACGGAGGCAAGGTGAGGAGATAGTGTGTGGTTGTTTGGAACCGAGAGAGCAAGACCCCTAGCACGTGGCCAAGAGGGGTCTGACAAACAAGGGAGAGAGGTCGAGAGAGACGTACGGAGAAAATGCAGACATGGGGAGGAGAGAGTGTATGTTTGTCATAGAGAGATCCCCTGGAGATCGTGATGGGACTACATGGGTGGGAGATCAAGTGACAAGGTGTGTGCGCGATAGAAGATGCCTCGAGAGAGATCGAGATAGACATATGGATGGAAGGAGACAATACGTGAGTTCCTGATGGCTAGTAAGAGATAATCATACTTAGGAGGGGGGGCGTGCTTGCGCCTATGATGGAGTGAGGGATTATGGTACTTAGGTGGGTGCGTGTCACATGGAGAGAGAACAAGGGCGGAGAGTGTTGGATGGGTCTATATGTATAGCACGAGCGAGACATGTGTATGTGTGAACCAGGGAGATATAAGGCCAGTTTGGCTTGCGTCCTGAGCATCTTTTGCCTGGCCTGGGGTTGTGGCTGGATTTCATGCATGCTTGTTTGGTTGCTACCCTGTGAAAAAGAAAGCCCACCTGGCCTGGGTCCCTTGCACTTTAATTAGCCTGGCTGAACTCCAGACACTGCAAGTAGCCTGGCCCAGGCGACCGATTTCAAACGCCTAGCCGTGCCTGGTCATGCGGCCACGAGGCTAATAGCAACATGGATGGATATTAGCATTAAATAATTGATGCATGGATTGATTGATGGGACGTTGATGCTTTGCCTGGCCCAGGCATGAACCAAACGCTTCAGCACCACACAAGCTTGGCCAGTCAGAAATATTTTACATCTCACGTCCACACCAGGCAGTACCGACCATCAAGGCATGAGGGTCAGGTCACGAACCAAACTAACCAATAAAGTTTGAGAGAGATTGAGGAGCCCCGATAAGGCTGAGTGGTGCGTCAGATAGCTGAGAGGGGGAAAGAGATATTCCATCCACTCGATAATGCAATGCATGTAAATTTTTTAGAAGTCAAACTTTGGAAACTTTGATCAGGTTTACGCAAATGTTATTTATATCTACAATACCAAAGATACATCATACAAAACTACATATCATGGTGAATCTAATGGTATATGTTTGCCGTACTAGATGTAATTCTTTTTCTCCACGTACATGGTCAAGCTTTGTGATGTTTGACTTTTCAATAAATCTATATGCTATGGACCGAGGAGAGTGCCTCAGTCGAGACAGATCAAGTGCGTGTGAAGGAGAATGAGTAAGTGTGCAAAAAGAGTATGTGTGTGAAAGAGAAAGTGGCAACAAACGATAAATTAGAGAGAGAGTGTGTTTTTTGTTTCTTATGCGAACATATCACGCATGCATCTCCGAGATGGAAAAGCGAGGCGAGGAGATACACGAAGATAGCTAGTGTGTGATTGTTTGCAACGGAGAGAGACACCCCTGTAGCACATGTCCAATAGAGGTCTGGCCAACAAGGAAAAAAGGTCGAGAGGGACACATGGATGGCATGGACGCATGGGAGGGAGAGAGGGTGTGTTTGTGATAGAGAGATCCCCTCGAGATCGTGAGGGGACTATATGGGTGGGAGATCGAGGGAGTGCGTGCGCGATAGAAAGATGCCCTGAGAGAAATCTAGATAGACCATGCACATGTTTGTGATGGAGACTAAGATTAGCTAGTCATATACATATAGGGGGGACTGTGTGTGCCTACAATTGAGTGAGAGACCATCATACTTGGCTAGCTGGGCATGAGATTGTGTGTGTGTGCATGTGAGATGGAGAGAGAACGAGGGAGAGATATAGAGTTTTAGATAGGCCTATCGAGTGCGAGTGAGATATGCATGTGTATGTGTGACCCAAGTGGATGGAGAGTTTGAGAGGGGGGGGGGGGAAGAGCTCCTAGACGACATAGTGGTGCGTGGGGGAGCCCCCTGCGGCACTCACGAGCTCGGTGATGCGAGCGAGCCATTCTTCGTAGAGGTCGTCGACGGGTTGGTAGTGCAGGAGAAGACAGCTTTCATCACTCCCTTTGGAGCCTTCTGCTATGTGTCTATGCCTTTTGGGCTCAAGAGTGCCCAGGCGACTTATCAGCGATGTGTGCAGAATTGTCTTCATAGTCAAATTGGGCGCAATGTTCATGCTTATGTGGATGATGTCGGATATCGGGTTCCGGCAAAACCCTTATGGTTCGAACTCTGGGGTGCGCACGAAGATCTTCTCCTTATCGAAACACGCCCACAACCTCGCCGCGATTCTAAGCTAGAACGATGAACAACACAAGAGACGCGAGGTTTATACTGCTTCGGGCCACCGTTGTGGTGTAATACCCTAATCCAGTGTGTGGTGTGGTGAATTGCCTCTTGGGCTGATGATGAACAGTACAGAGGAAGAACAACCTCGCGGGGAGAGGTGTTCTTGTGGTGGTGTGTAGATGAGCTAAGTTCGGATCAGATTCTTCTTGGCTCTAGATCTGATTCGATTCTCCCTTTCTTGTGGTGGCTAGCCCTATTTATAGAGGCCCTGGTCCTCTCCCCAAATATTGAGCGGGAAGGGAGCCAACAACGGCCATTTTGAAAGGGGACAACTAGTACAAGCTATCCTGACTAAAGGTGGTCTTCGACTGCCAAATGCGCTGGTGATGATGCCGTCTTGGGCTCCATGGTGACCTCCGTCCTGCTGCTCTGCTGGTCTTGGTCTCGTTGCACCGATATGGAAACCTTTACCTGATGCCTCGGTACTCCGCGGCTGCGCTTGCCCCCTTTGCACCAAAGAGGAAACGAGGACACTACGCGGGCTGGCGCCCGCCTTGTCTTGATCGTCATGGCTTGCGTCATGAGCACCTCACGAGGTACCCCTCGCATTGATCTCTCCGCCTCCTCACGAGCCTGCCTGGTGTGGCCGCCCCTGAGGAGGCCTTGCGTTGTCCGCCCCGCGAGGCTTGGCCCCTCGTGAGTGTCTTGAGTGTTTGTTGATGAAGACGGGCCGTACTAGGCCATTGGCTAAGCCACGCTACAGGTCGCAGGCAGGCAGGTCTGGGGACCCCCATTCGTAGAACACCGACAAATGACATTGTCGTGAAATCCAGAGAGAAGGAAACTTTGATAGATGATTTGAAAGAAACCTCCGATAATCTTAGGGTCTACAAGATGATGCTTAACCCAGCCAAGTGCGTTTTTGGTGTGCCAGCAGGCAAGCTTTTGGGTTTTGTGATTTCCAACAGAGGCATTGAGGCTAACCCGGAGAAGATCAAGGCCATCACCTCCTTGGCAAAGCCGGCGTGTATCAATGATGTTCAGCGTCTGGCAGGTCGTATTGCTGCCTTAAGCCGATTCATAAGCCGGTTGGGCGAGAAGGCTATACTGCTGTATCAGATGATGATGAAAACAGATAACTTCATCTGGACTGATGCTGCTAACGACGCGTTTGAAGATTTGAAGAGGTAGATAGCTGAGCCGCCAGTCCTTGCTGCTCCCATTGATAAGGAGCCATTATTGTTATATGTGGCAGCTAGCACGTAGCCATTGTGGTGGAACAGAAGGAGGATGGTAAAGAGTATCTAGTTCAGCGGCCGGTTTATTACATTAGTGAGGTGCTTATTGAGTCCAAGCAGAGGTATCCACATTGGCAAAAGCTCGTTTATGGGATGTTCATGGCTAGCCGGAAGCTTAAGCAGTATTTTCTGGGTCATCACGTCACTGTGGTCAGTTCTTCTCCTTTAGGAGATATTATTCAAAACAGAGAAGCCACAGGACAAGTCGCCAAGTGGGCCATTGAACTTGGGCCTCATGGTTTAAAATACATGCCTCGCACTGCCATCAAGTCTCAAGCACTGGTGGATTTCATCAATGACTGGACAGAACTGCAGATGCCTAAAGATAAGCCAGATAACACGTATTTGACTATTCACTTTGATGGGTCCAGGCAATTGGAGGGCTTGGGGGCTAGAGTTGTCTTAGCTTCCCCTCGAGGTGACAAGTTTTGTTATGTTCTAAGGTTGATGTTTCCCTGTACTAATAATGCAGCTGAGTATGAGGCCTTGCTCCACGGTCTTCGAATGGCTAAGGAGATGAACTTAAGCCGGGTGAGATGTTTCGGCAACTCAGACTTGGTGGCTCAACAAATCTCGGGCAAATGGGATTCCAAGGATCCACTCATGGCGGCTTATCGCCGTGAAGTTGATGCTATTGATGGGCACTTCAAGGGTTATCAAGTGGAACACAGTGATCGCAGGAAAAATGAGGCGGCTGATGCTTTAAGCCGGTTGGGATCTCAGCGTAAGCCGGTGCCACCTAACACTTTCTTGGATGTTCTGCATAACCCTTCTGTCAAGTTACCTATAGAGGAAGATCTGGTTGTTCCTAACCCGGAGGCACAATTGGTGGTGGCTCTTCATGCTATCCCGGATTGGACAGTACCATATTTGGCTTATATGACCAGGGGCAAGTTACCTGAGGATGAAAATTTGGCCAGGCAGATAACCTGGCGGTCTAAGTCAATGACAATTGCCAATGGTGAGTTACACCATCGCAGGGTCACTGGGGCGTTTCAGCGCTGCGTCTCACCTGAGGAGGGCCATGAGATTCTTCGCGAGATTCATGAAGGAGATTGTGGTCATCATGCCGGTTCAACGTCCCTTGTGGCTAAAGCTTTTCGTCATGGATTTTATTGGATAACGGCTCACGCTGATGTAGAGGATTTGGTCAGTAAATGTGATGGTTGTCAGAAATTTTCATGGCGAGCTCATGTGCCGACTCAAGAATTGAGGATGATTCCAATTACTTTGCAGTTTGCAGTCTGGGGGCTTGATATGGTTGGACCTTTAAAAAGATCCCAGGGCAAAAAGACCCACCTTGTCGTGGAATTGTCACATCAGATGTCCTAGTGAAAGGACTTAGTCGTGGAGCCATCGCAACTAGGAAGCTTAAAGGGGTTAATAGGGACAAAGGGCACGAGGTTTATACTGGTTCAACCCCTTACAGTGAAGGTAAAAGCCTACGATCCAGTTTTGAGTGGGATTGCTTATGTCTCGATTACCAGGGAGCGATTCCGCTTGACCTAGTTCTCAATATGATGTTGCCTGCCCTGAACAGCCGCTGGGTCGTCCCTTTATATACAGAGGTCGACGCCCAGCGGCTCATAGAGTCCCGGCCGGCTCATAAATAGTGTCCGGCTCGATCCCTAACTATTCTTGCATTAGAATACAAGTTATGTACATATGGCGGTTTATCTCTACAGGCCTTAAGTCGCCTTTGGGCTTTGGGCCCTTAACTGAACCGCCATCCTCAAGATTTTTCTCGGGCTTCAAGAGTCCTCATAGGTATAACCCAGCCCCTCCTGGGCGGGTCATACCTAATAGTTATATCCCCAACATTAGGCCCCAGATTGATTTCAACTGGTCCATGTCAATCTTCAACACTTAAGAAAAATATTCTGCTCTTTGCTTGTATAAATTTTTTGTAACCCGCCATGACGTCATCCTTTGGATTTGTGGTAACCCGCCATGACATCATCTGCCATTAATGCACGTTTTGTCCAACATATCTCAACGGATCCTTATCTTAATGACCATCCCGAGAATCGAGGCGTCCTTGTAGCTAGATAACCATGTTTTCAACCTCCTCGTCTTTCACGCCCACTTATCAGTCTTCCCTTATAAATAGACACAGCCAGGTCTTTCCTCATTCTCCACTTTCCTCATATTCTTCCTCTCGCAATCCTACTGCCGCTCGAGCTCCACCGCTGCCGTAGAGCATCTCGTCTTCCTCAACCTCGGCCGCTGCATCAACCTGAGTCGATCCAGAAAACGACAGCGAAGCTCCGCAACAGATCTGGAGTTGTAAGTCTTCGCCTCCCTGCACCTCAGATCCGCATTAGGGTTTTCATGTTCCTCTGTGTTCTTCATGGCTCATCACAGTTTCTTCGTAGTTCCTCCATCGCAGCCTCTTTTGATCCAAAAGTAACATAGAACTCATGCAGTAGTTGTTTTGCGTCCATTTTTGATACTAGCGGATCCCTTTTTCTGTAAAGAGGCCTCATTAGAACACACGAACTCATCTGTACTAGTTTTTTATGTCTAGAATATTTTCTTTCTTGAACAACCGTTGATCCAAAATAATAGATGCAACTTGTGAAACTTGTTTGTGTAACACTTAGTCAAAAACTGTATTTTGTTAGATCCACCTAGCCATGGCGACTCTTACCACTGGCTTAAAATTGCAATGCTGAACTAACAATCTTAACCACTCATAGCGGTTTAGATAACTTGACTGCTCATGGCGCTCATGGAGGCTTAGATAACTTGACATAATTAGCCATATACCATTAGGACCCTTTATAAGCCGCCATCTTGAATATGTATTGTAATGTTTCTCTCCGGCTTAAATTTGAACCAGACATTTTTACTCTTTCTTAGGCTTCCATCACAATGCCGCCCAAACAACCCACTTCATGCAATTGGGTCAAATCCATCGTCAGAGACAGTACGCTTGATGACTTTGTGAAGACTGACTATCTGCCAAAGAAGGAAGTCATGTCATATCATGCTCCTCACCCCACCAAAGAAAAACCTCAACCCAAAGAGGGGGAGTCATCGTCTTTACTGACCATATGAACTGGGGTTTTTCACCACCTGGCTCAAAATTCTTCAGAGACGTCCTGCACTTTTTTGACCTCCATCCTCAAGACATCAGACCTAACTCCGTGTCTAATATTTGCAATTTTCAAGTGTTCAGTGAGGTATATCTCGGAGAAGAGCCCAACTTACTACTCTTCAGAGAGTTATTTTATTTGAACCGCCAGAATGAGTGTGCCAATGGACCTAGCTTGGAGCTTGGCGGGGTCTCAATTCAACGAAGAAGAGACGCCATTTTCCATATGCAAATCCACCAAGTCACCCCAAAGACTGGAACCAAACATGGTTCTATTGCCAAGACACTTCTTCGGCTGACAAGAACCCTCCGCCCGGTTTTCGTGCTCTGCATCTTGACTCCAATCATCCGCTTCCTGACAAAATTACAGCCGCTGAACGCCTGACGCTCGCCCCCACCATGGCTAAAATAAAGGCTCTTTTGGGGAATGGGCTAAATGGTATCGACTTGGTTTGGGTTTGGCTTGCCTGGCGGATCATTCCGTTGAGCCGTCGCCTTAGCCTGATGTGTACCTACACGAGCAAGAAGAATGACCCTCTGCGGCACAACTCTGACGATTTACCTGACCACGTCATTGATGATATGACAAAACCACTCCTGAATGAAAGCCTAGCAGACTGCAGTAAGGTGGGCTTAAGCCCCTTCTATGAAGCTAACCCGGCTCCAGCGGTAAGCCGCCAATCTGAATAACTTATCTTCATCCTTTGATGTTTTGTCTGTACTCAAATCTTTGCTGACTTTCACAAGCTGATGATAAATTTTGGAAGGCAAAACATGATCATGAGGCCGCGAAGAGAGCTAGGAAGGCCAAGAGAGCCGCCAGGAAAGAAGCCGCCAAGAAGAAGGGAAAGAAGGCCAGCGCCTCTGACTTGCTTCGACTAGAAGATACTTCTAAGTCGGAGGTAGCACTTCACTCTCTTGGCTCCTTTTTTAACCATCTTATTGACACTGATTATCATCAAGAGGACACGGGAACAAGTCATGGAAAGGATGAAGAGGTAACTATCATTTCCTCCGACTCCGAGCCTTTGCCAAGACAGAAAATCCAAAGAGTAACCCGGAAAGTAAGATTTTCACATCCCTTAGCTTATCAAGATCATCAATTTCTTTTGAAGCGACAAATTCATGAGATCCGAAGGCAGACCCGGACCAGCAAGGATGCGGAACTCCCCTCCGGCTTACCGAATACACCAAGGAAGCGCCAGAATGAGGTCACCTCTAATTTAAATCCCTTTTATCCTTTGGCGGATCTCACTCATCAACCACTCAACTCTTCTGACTCGAATAATCAGGAAACTTCACCTTCCTCCGGCGACTCAATGCAGTCCAACTTGCCGGCTTTCAAGACCGCTCCAGGGTAATGATGACTTGCTTATCCTGTATTCATTTCCATTCGTTATATTTGTACTGACCTTTTGATCTTATGCAGTGGAAAAGCAAAGCCCAGAAAAAAGGTGAAGAAGAGCAAGCCGGCCGAAGAGCCGATCTTCAAAGAGCCGGAACTTGGGGTGGCCGCGCCTAAGGCCTCTACTCATGAGCCGCCACCTGAACTAGCTCATGTCACGCCAATGCCAACTGCTGACCCGCCTGCCGAGCAAGTCGCCGATGGCTCTGAAAACCCTGAAGTTTCTAGCCCGGCCAAGACAGACGACCTGCAAAGTACTGATGTTGAGATTTCCAGGACCGGCTTTGCTGAGCAGGGGAGACCGACTATGCTGGCCAAGTGTTCCGCCAAGGAGGAGCACCTGGAACGCTGCAAGGTCAGATTTGATGTTCCTGAGTATACTCACATGAGTATTGGAGAAGTTTTTTCTGGCTATCTTAGCCAAGTACACAACAACCGTGACATTGAAATTGATATGGTGAAGCAAATGAACCAGAAGTTTGAGGTATAAACTCTTCTCTTTACTGAATTATCCTTACTATGCCAGCCCCCAAGTCTATTGCTTATGATGAATATGTTGTAGACTTAGAAACAAACTTATGAACATTAGTAATATACTTTGATAAAATATGTAAAAATAAATTTGGCTTATTCCGTAGTCCCCAAGGGCCGACTTAATCAGCATGAATGAGCCGGTCCTTCATATGCTTGTATAGAATAAAACTACTTTAACAACAATATGCATTAGCCCCCAAGTGCCAAGTACTCTTGCTTGCAAGGTGCTTGGGACTTAATCTCATGTACCGCCAGTAGGTAAAATTCTTCGGTAGACATTAGCCCCCAAGTGCCAAGTGTTGTTGCTTGAAAAAGGCTTGGGACTTAATATTGTATGCTAACAGTCATGATTTTGACCCGGTATTTGTATAGGCCACCACCACTCAACTTCAATCAGAAGTGTCTGACTTGAAGAACCGCCTAGAAGCACAGGAGACTGAGACCCAAAGAGCCAACTCCAAATTTGAATTCAGTGTATCTGAAGAAGAGAAACTGGAAAAAGACTTTGAAGTGGATAAGAAGGCCTGGGCTAAAGAGAAGATCACTTTAACCAATCTGGCTGAGAAAGCAGAGGCGGGTCTTGAAGAGGTGACAGCCGAACTATCCGGCTTAAAACACCATGTATCTCAGATGGTCTCAGCAATCTTTGGTAAGTTGCCCTGCTAGTGTCAAATATTTAAATCTTTCCAGTGATCATATGAATTAGCATTAACTCACCTGATATTACTATGCAGGCCCCAGGAGCACAAATCTTAACCAAGATATGTTGATAAAGCTGAAGGCAGTTTATACGCTGGTAGAACAACTATACACTGGATCTCAGCGTGCCTTAGCCAAAGTGGCCCTATCAAATGAAGTTCCCACACTCCTGGTGGATGTGCTAAGGAAGCTTTCTATGCTGCCCCAGCGATATAATGAATTAAGGCGGTTGTCTGCAAGTCCCGGAGCCGTGGCTGCCTTAAGCCGGGCCAAAGCTTGGCTTCCAGAATTAGACCCGACCAACATTGGCATTGGGTATCCAAGCCTTAAGGAGGATGGCACACCATTTGAGCAGGAGGACTTCGCCGCTTGTGTGAAGGAAATACGTCCTGTGGCCACCCTGATTGTTGATGAGGCGGATCTCACCAGGTATCAGCCGTGTTATGACGCGGAGAACCAGAGAATACCAACGCCACATTATAAAGTGACCAGCCTGATCCCACCAATCCGTAAGCATACCTTCACCCCTGAGGTTGACCCGGCCAGATTAATTGATGATGAAGCTGAATTTGAAGCTTTGAATGGCATTGACTGGTCATCATCAACCTTCCAGGACAGGGAACAGGACGAAGAAGCAGAGAGGGCTGATCTGGAAGCTTCAGGCCAACCAGAAAGTTGATCCGCCAGGCTGCTCATCTTTGTAACCTCCTGAAAAACAATTTAATCATTTGGACTTGAGGAGTCATGTAACAGGGTAGAAATGACTATGCTTTGTCGTGCCATCGTGCATGTTTTGGTGCCCAACATTGTTAAGCCGCCATCTTATATTCACCCCTTTTTATACTTATCATCTGTTTTCCTTATGTTTAAGAAAGTCTTTGGCCTGCCCTGCACATAGAAATAGATCACAAGAACAAACCCTTGGCGGCTTACCGTAAGGTGGGTCATAATATCTTTACATATATCCTCTAATATGGGACAAAGAGTCACAGATAAGCCTGTTGTGAAATATAGCTTTGAAACACAACTATAATATCATACCTGTGATTTTTGAACTTATACTGCCGGTTTATATGACTCGAACAGTAAGGGTGATAACCCAATCTTTGGAAACCAACGCTTCCAAATATATGATAATTGCCATATGTCGGCGACTTATCGTCCAAAACCAAGCCGGGTTAAATTTAAACCACACTTATACTTAGATCTGAACAAAAAAGCCTCAAGACAAAAACAAAGGTCACTTTCAAACAAAACTTAAGCCAAATAGAAAAAAAAATCAAGGCTTATGATTCGAATACGATCAGTAAACCATTCCAAAGGGGTTAAGATAGGATTCAAATACGATCATGTAGCCCCAGTGGCTTTGGCGTTGCACCGACCAAGAGGGTACCGATAACTATGTTCTCTTTGGTTCGAATACGACCTATGTTTGAACAGGAAGCCCCCAAATGACCTTGAGAGTTTCTTAAAGACTTTGATTCGAATACGATCAAAGTCGGACCCAAAAGGGGTTAAGCTATGATTCGAATATGATCAAGAAGCCCCCTAGTGAGTTTGGCAGTGTGCGAATCAAAGGGTACCGACAACTATTTTCTCTTTGGTTCGAATACAACCTATGTTTTAATAGGAAGCCCCCTAGTGATCATGAGTTGGAACGGCTAGATTTGAATATGATCATGAGCCAGACCAAGAGGGTTAAGCTAGATTTTAATACGACCAGCCTCCAATTGGTCATTTGAAAAGATGATGATGAAGACATATGATCATTGAGGATGAAAAGGACAGAGGTCCTGCTTTATTACTTATCATAATATATACATCGTCAAAATATGTACATCATGAGAGCCGGTGGCTCAAGTGTAGTAAGGCCGAAGATGAGCGATATTCCATGGCCGACGAGTCTCTTCCTCCGACTTACGTGAGTCTTTGTGCTCTCAAACATCGATAAGGTAGTATGACCCGTTGTTCAAGTTCTTGCTGACCACAAAGGGACCTTCCCAAGGTGGGGATAACTTGTGTGCATCAGTTTGATCCTGGATGAGCCGGAGCACCAAATCACCTTCCTGAAAGGTTCTGGACTTAACCCGGCGGCTGTGATAGCAGCGCAGGTCCTGTTGGTAAATCATCGAGCGGGCTGCTGCAAAATCACGCTTTTCATCTAACAAGTCAAGTGCATCCTGGCGCGCTTGTTCATTATCAGCCTCAACATAAGCCGCCACGCGGGGCGAGTCATGACGGATGCACTAGGGAGAACCGCCTCGGCTCCGTAAACCATGAAGAAAGGCGTATAACCCATAGACCTGTTTGGAGTGGTATTGATGCTCCATATCACCGAGGGTAACTCCTCGACCCAACAACCCAGCGTTTGTTGCAAAGGAACCAAAAGCTGGGGCTTGATGCCTTTCAAGATTTCCTGATTGGCTCTTTCATCTTAACCATTGGACTGGGGATGAGCTACTGATGAAACATCAAGCCGAATATGCTCACGTTGACAAAAGTCCTCCATGGTGCCTTTGGACAGATTAGTGCCATTATCAGTTATAATGCTGTGTGGAAAGCCAAAACGAAAGATCAACTTTTTCATGAATCGAACCGCCGTGGCTGCATCACACTTACTAACTGGCTCTGCCTCAACCCACTTTGTAAATTTGTCAACCGCCACCAAGAGGTGGGTCTTTTCATCTTTGGACCTTTTAACAGGCCCAACCATGTCGAGCCCCCAGACTGCAAACAACCAAGTAATTGGAATCATCCTCAACTCTTGAGCCGGCACGTGAGCATGTCTTGAGAACTTCTAACAACCGTAACATTTACTGACCAGATCCTCCGCATCAGCATGAGCCGTCAGCAAATAAAATCCATGATGAAAAGCCTTGGCCACAAGGGATTTTGAACCTGCATGATGACCACAATCTCCTTCATGAATTTCACGAAGAATTTCTTGACCTTCCTCAGGAGAAACACAATGCTGAAACACCCAAGTGACACTGCGATGATGTAACTCGCCATTGACAATTGTCATTGACTTAGACCGCCGGGTTATCTGCCTGCCAAGGTTTCATCCTCAGGAAACTCACCCCGGGTCATGTAAGCCAAGTATGGCACTGTCCAATCTGGGGTGATGTGAAGAGCCGCCACCAATTGTGCTTCCGGGTCAGGAATAGCCAAGTCTTCCTCTGTAGGCAACTTGACAGAAGGGTTATGCAGAATATCCAAGAAAATATTAGGCAGCACCGGTTTACGTTGAGACCCCAGATGGCTTAAAGCATCAGCCGCCTCATTCTTTCTACGGTCAATGTGCTCCACTTGGTAACCCTTGAAGTGTCCAGCAATGGCATCAACTTCACGGTGATAAGCCGCCATGAGAGGATCCTTGGAATCCCACTTGCCTGATACTTGTTGAGCCACCAAATCTGAGTCACCAAAGCACCTTACCCGGCTTAAGCCCATCTCCTTAGCCATGTGAAGTCCATGGAGCAAGGCCTCATACTCAGCTGCATTGTTAGTACAGGGAAACATCAACCGTAGCACATAACAAAATTTGTCACCTCGAGGGGAAGCTAAAACAACTCCAGCCCCCGAGCCCTCCAATTGCCTGGACCCATCAAAGTGAATAGTCCAATAAGTGTTGTCCGGCTTCTCTTCAGGCATCTGTAGCTCTGTCCAATCGTTGATGAAGTCCACCGGTGCTTGAGACTTGATAGCAGTGTGTGGCACATACTTTAAACCATGAGGCCCAAGTTCAATGGCCCACTTGGCGACTCGTCCTGTGGCTTCTCTGTTTTGAATGATATCTCCTAAAGGAGCAGAACTGACCACCATGATGGGATGACCCAGGAAATATTGCTTAAGCTTCCAGCTTGCCATGAACACCCCATAAACGAGCTTCTGCCAATGTGGATACCTTTGCTTGGACTCAATAAGCACCTCACTGATGTAGTAAACCGGCCGTTGAACTGGATGTTCCTTGCCAGCCTCCTTGCGCTCCACCACAATGGCCACACTGACAACACATGTGTTAGCAGCCACATATAACAATAATGGCTCCTTATCAATGGGAGCAGCAAGGACCAGTGGATCAACTAGCTGCCTCTTCAAATCTTGAAAGGCAGCGTTAGCAGCATCACTCCAGACAAAGTCGTCTGTCTTTTTCATCATCTGGTACAGCGGTATGGCCTTCTCACCTAACCGGCTTATGAACCGGCTTAAACCAGCAATACAGCCTGCCAAGCGCTGAACATCATTGATACACGCTGGTTTAGCCAAAGAGTTGATTGCCTTGATCTTCTCTGGGCTCAATGACTCTGTTAGAAACCAGAAAACCCAAAAGCTTGCCTGCTGGCACACCAAAAACGTACTTTGCCGGGTTAAGCATCATCTTATAGACCCAGAGGTTATCAAAGGTCTCCTTCAGATCATCTATCAAGGTCTCCTTTTCTCTATACTTCACCACAATGTCGTCCACATAAGCATGAACATTGCGCCCAATCTGCTTATGAAGACAGTTCTGCACACACCACTGATAAGTCGCCTGGGCACTCTTAAGCCCAAAAGGCATAGACACATAGCAGAAGGCTCCAAACGGAGTAATGAAAGCCATCTTCTCCTGGTCCTTAACTGCCATCTTGATCTGATGATAACCAGAATAAGCATCCAAAAAGCTCAAATGCTCACAACCCACCGTAGCATCAATGATTTGATCAATACGCGGGAGAGCAAAAGGATCAGCTGGACAAGCCTTGTTTAAGTCCGTGTAATCCACACACATACACCAGGTGCCGTTCTTCTTAAGCACAAGAACCGGGTTAGCCAACCACTCTAGATGAAAAACTTCAACAATGAACCCAACCGCCAAGAGCCGGGCCACTTCCTCACGAATGGCCTTACGCCTTTCTCATTGAACCACCGAAGAAATTGCTTGATCGGCTTAAATTTTGGATCAATATTGAAAGTGTGCTCAACGAGTTCTCTCGGTACACCTAGCATGTCAGAAGGTTTCCATGCAAAGATGTCCCGGTTCTCACGGATGAACTCGATGAGCGCATTTTCCTATTGGGATGCAGATTAGCATTGATACTGAACTGCTTAGATGAGTCGCCTAGAACGAAATCGACAAGCTTAGTGTCATTAGCCTACTTAAATTTCATCACCGGCTCATGCTCTGTGGTTGGCTTTTTCAAAGATGTCATGTCCGCCGGGTCAACATTGTCCTTGTAGAACTTCAACTCCTCTGTTGCACAAACAGATTCATCGTAAGCAGCATCGCCTTCCTCACATTCCAAGGCTATCTTCCGACTCCCATGCACCATGGTGGTGCCCTTATGACCCGACATCTTGAGTTGCAGATAAACATAACACAGCCGTGCCATGAACTTGGCATAAGCCGGCCGTCCAAATAGGGCGTGATACGGGCTCTTGATTTTGACCACCTCAAAAGTTAACTTCTCATCCCTAGAATCATGCTCATCACCAAAGGCCACTTCCAGTTCAATCTTGCCCACTGGGTACGCCGACTTACTAGGGACCACTCCATGAAAATAGTGTTGGAAGTCTTGAGATTTTTATCAGTCAACCCCATGCGACGGAAGGTCTCATAATAGAGGATGTTGATGCTACTGCCTCCTTCCATGAGCACCTTAGTGAATTTATACCCACCAACCTGAGGTGCCACCACCAAGGCCAAATGACCCGGATTATCAACCCGGGAAGGGTGAGCTTCCCTACTCCATAGGATAGGCTGCTCCGACCATCTCAAATAACGAGGAACTGCCGGCTCAACAGCATTCACATCCCTCTTATGAAGCTTCTGGTCCCATTTGCACAAACTGGAGGTAAACACATGATACTGTCCACTATTCAACTGCTTTGGATTACTCTGATATCCAGATTGCTGCTGCTGACCTCCCTGGCCAGATTGCTGATTATAACCTCCTTGATTACCTTGAGAGCCTTGAATATTGGAATTTGACCCGCCACCTGGGCCATGAAAGCCACCGCCACCTGAGCCACCGACTGGCCCATGATTGTTGTCAAACATGTTAGAATTCTTGAAAGCCTTCATGATCGTACAGTCTTTCCACAGATGAGTGGCCGATTTCTGCGAAGTACCGGGCCTTGGGCAGGGCTCATTTAGCAATTGCTGAAGCGTGGGGCTTGACCCGCCAGACCGAGGAGGTGGTCTCCTCTTACGTCGTTGAGTGTTGCCCTGCGCATTGGTGTTAGTCACAAAATCCAAATTACTATCAGCCTTACGTTTAGTATTACCTCCTTGACTTGCCGGGTTATGCTGAGGACCCTTGGCGTTGTCGTTCGTCTTTCCCTTCCCTGTCTTCTCATCATCAGATTCGGGATCCTTGGTACTATCAAACTCGGCGTATTTCACTAGAGCCGCCATCAGCTGGCCCATGTCATTACAATCGCGCTTAAGCCGCCCCAGCTTCATCTTCAGAGGCGCAAAACAACAATTTTTCTCCAACATTAAGACTCAGAGCCGGCATCCATCTTATCAGACGAATGTATTATGGCTTTAACCCAGCGCTCCCAATGGGTCGTGGACTCACCCTCCTCTTGCTTGCAATTAGTCAAATCCATAATTGACATGGGCTTCTGGCATGTATCTTTGAAGTTCTGAATAAACCGAGCCTTTAACTCTGCCCATGAACTGATGGAATTAGGCGGCAGCCCCTTCAACCAAGTGCGGGCCGTCCCATCCAACATCTTGGTGAAGTATTTGGCCGTTGGAGTGTCACCGACTTCCAGTAGCTCCATGGCCATCTCATACCTTTCAATCCATGCCCCAGGCTGTAAGTCGGCCGTGTAATTAGGCACCTTTCGAGGCCCCTAGAAATCCTTGGGCAGATGCTCGTTACGCAGAGCCGACACCAGACAAGGGACACCTCTGGTCCTAGTGGTCATGCTTGCCTCAATAGAAGTCATCGAATAAATCGGAAAGGACTGGTAAGCCGCCCGTTGAGTCGCCTGCTTAGCCGCCTGTTGAGCCGTCTGCTCAGCAGCTTGACATATTCTGTCCTGATCAACCAAGTTAAGAGCTCCATCACGTGCTGGGTCATGCCCGCACGGCTGGTCACGACATCGGGCGTTGCTTGAAGCGGCCACTGAATCCATGTGTCTGCTATAACTCGGGCTCCGGCTTGGATGAGGGGTTGAATGAATCCTGTCTCGGCTATACGAGTACGCATCCTGCTGCGCCAAAGCCGTTTGAAGAAGCTCTCTGACCCTTCGAGTTTCAACCGTCGTTGGAGAGTCACCCTCCACCGGGAGAGTCGCCAATTGTGCCGCCGCAGCAATCATGTTCTCAAAAGGGTTAGAATAATGACCCGGCAGTGTTGGTACATAATGAGGCGGAGGAGTATTCATCCGGGGAGGTTCCATCGTATGTGGCTGAACCGGCATCCCAGTCCCGGGCGTTACAACCCGGTTTACCTCTGGTGGGTTACTGGGCCCTGCACCGGGTGTACGGAAGAGATTTCGAGGATCATAAACCGAAGGCATACAGGATTGAGTCTTCTGGTACCTTCTCCTCATGACCTCATTTGACACGTTCTGATCCATCATGAGCTGGAAAGCCTGCGACTGAATCCGCTGAGCCTGAGCGTCCAGAGCCGCTCGCTCTGCAGTCATCCTGATGTCTTCCGCCGCTAGGTCTTCCTTAGCCTGCACTATATCTTGTTTTAACTGCGTCACTTCCGCACCATCTTGAGCTTGATCCGCTGGGTTGACCACGGCGGTTAATAGAGCTGTCATCTTATCCATGAGATCCATCAGCACCTGAGCCGACAGGCTCATAGGGCCTCCTGCCCCGGCTGTCGCTAACCCAGAGGTTATTGCTGCCGCAGCTGTAGAGTTTCTAACGGGTTGCGTGCCAGCCATGAAGATCCCAACTCTGCTCAGCGGCTCAAGGAGGTCCGGAATACTGCTGTCGTCGGAACAACCCCCAAGCCCGCCGTCTTGTAGTTGATACAATGAATCCATCTCACCTGTGGACGACTCACCATCAGAGTAGACGGCCATCTCACCACCAGATACAGATCCTTCAGAAAGTGCCCCTCCGTGGATGCATCCCACGAAGGCACGCTGAGCTCGGGCGGGTCTCGCACCCTGAGCCGTTTCAATGATGTCGGTGCAGATGTCCGGCTCAGGGCCTGGCTCACCGATCTTGCCGATGAAGACGTGGATTCTGCCGAAGGGGACCCGATATCCGTACTCAATTGAGCCAGCCTCGAGACCCCAGCCTGCATCATCGATGTAGAGCTTGCCGCGATGACTCTTGGTCATCTGACCCACAGCGTATCCTTTGAGCCCTTCGAAGCTGCCCTTCAAGAACTCAAATCCACCGTGCGTTGGCCCCATAGTGGGCGCCAACTATCGTGGAATTGTCACGTCAGATGTCCTAGTGAAAGGACTTAGTCATGGAGCTATCGCAACTAGGAAGCTTAAAGGGGTTAATCGGGACAAAGGACACGAGGTTTATACTGGTTCGGCCCCTTGCGGTGAAGGTAAAAGCCTACGATCCAGTTTTGAGTGGGACTGCTTATGTCTCAATTACCAGGGAGCGATTCCGCTTGACCTAGTTCTCGATATGATGTTGCCTACCCTGAACCGCCGCTTGGTCGTCCCTTTATATACAGAGGTCGACGCCCAGTGGCTCACAGAGACCCGACCGGCTCATAAACAGTGTCCGGCTCGGTCTGTAACTATTCTTGCCTTACAATACAAGTTATGTACATATGGCGGTTTATCTCTACGGGCCTTAAGTCGCCTTTGGGCTTTGGGCCCTTAACTGAACCACCATCCTCAAGCTTTGTCTTGGGCTTCAAGAGTCCTCATAGGTATAACCCAGCCCCTCCTGGGCGGGTCATACCTAATAGTTATATCCCCAACACACCTCTTGGTGGCGGTTGACAAATTCACAAAGTGGGTTGAAGCAGAGCCGGTCAGTAAGTGCGATGCGGCAACAATGGTTCAATTCATTAAAATGGTGATTTTTCGCTTTGGCTTTCCCCCATAGTATCATAACTGATAATGGCACTAACTCGTCTAAGGATGCTATGAAAGGGTTTTGTCAATGTGAGCATATTCAACTTGATGTGTCATCAGTAGCTCACCCCCAGTCCAATGGTCAAGATGAAAGAGCCAATCAAGAAATTTTGAGAGGCGTCAAGCCCCGGCTTATGGTTCCTTTGCGACGGACGTTAGGTTGTCGGGTGGAGGAATTACCTTCCGTGATATGGAGTATCAACACTACCCCCAACAGATCTACGGGTTACATGCCTTTCTTCATGGTTTACGGAGCAGAGGTGGTTCTCCCTAGTGACATCGGTCATGACTCTCCTCGCATGGTGGCTTATGTTGAAGCTGATAATGAACAAGCACGCTAGGATGCACTTGACCTGTTAGATGAGGAGAGCGATCTTGCGGCAGCCCGTTCGACGATTTATCAACAAGATCTGTGTCGTTACCATAGCCGCTGGGTTAAGTCTAGAACCTTTCAGGAAGGTGATTTGGTGCTCTAGCTCATCCAGGATCAGACTGATATGCACGCGTTATCTCCGCCTTGGGAAGGGCCCTTTGTGGTCAACAAGAATTTGAACAACGGGTCATACTAGCTTATCGATGTTCGAGAGCACAAAGACTCACGTAAGTCGGAGGAGGAGACCCGCCGACCGTGGAATATCGCTCATCTTCAGCCTTACTACACTTGAGCCACTGGCTCTTATGATGTATATATTATGATTATAATCAGTGGTGAAGCTAGCAGTGTGTGACGACTAGGGCTGAGCTAGCTTGAACAATAATTTCTCAAAATTTTCAGTACTTTATAGAAAGGAATTATAAAGGGATCCTGGTGCTAAGCCTAGGGATATAGCCCTAGTTGCCCTAGGCTTGTCTCCGCCGCTGATTATAATAAAGCAGGGTCTCTGTTGTTTCATCTTCAAAAATCATGCGTCTTCGTCATCATAATTTCAAAGACCAATTGGGGGCTAGTCGTATTCGAACCTTAGCTATTAACCCCTTTTGGCCGGCTTCCTGGTCGTATTCGAACCATAGCCACAAACATTTTGATCATTTGTCGGCTTGGTCGTATTCGAATCACATCTTTAACCCCTCTTGGTCCGGCTCATGATCGTATTTGAATCATCATTGTTAAACACTTTGATCATTGGGGGACTTGATCGTATTCGAATCATGGTTGTAACCTCTTTGGTCTGGCTTGTTGGTCGTATTCGAACCATAGCCATAAACACTTTGATCACTTGGGGGCTGGATCATATTCGAATCACAACTTTAACCCCTCTTGGTCCGGCTCATGGTCGTATACGAATCATAGCCGTTAAACACTTTGGTCACTGGGGGGCTTCCTGATCGTATTTGAATCATAGCTGTCAGTACCCCTTTGATCGGCGCAATGGCAAAAACCATCAGGGGGCTTCCTGATCGTATTTGAATCATAGCCGTTAACCCTTTTGGTCCAGCTTCCTGGTCGTATTCGAACCATAGCCTCGCTTTTGACATTTGGCATGATTTCTTGAAAGTTTTTCCGGTTCTTCTTGATACTATCTTGCCTTTTTGGTTTAAAGTACTTCTGGCCATACAGCCTTTACTTTCACAGCTCATATTTGAAGCTTACCCGTGGTTCTATTACCCGTCTTAATAAAGAGGCGGTAAGCCGCCCATCTATGATGATATCGAGCACTTGGACATATTGGCTTCTAAAAAGCTTTGGGTGCTCACCCTTACTGCACGAGTATTGTAAACCGGCAGTGTAGTTCTATATCTCAGGTATGATATCATTACTATGTTTCAATTAAGGTTCAAACAGCCTTATACATAACTGCTTTAAGCATCAATGGTTGCATACAAGATATTATGACCCGCCCTGCGGTAAACCGCCAAGGGATCTTTTTGATTTACTTGTGTGCAGGATAAAATTGAAATTTTTCTACACCACTCAAAAATCATAAGTCTCAGGTGGCGGCTTAATAGTGTTGAGTATGAAACATGCACGATGGCACGGCAGAGCAAAGTTATTTCTACCCTACTACATGACTCCCAGAGTCCAAATGATTAAATGTTTTTCAGAAGGTCACAAATATGAACCGCCTCGCGTATCAATCTTCTTGATGGCATGATGCTTCCGGACCATCCCTCTCTGATTCTTTGTCCTATTCTACTTCCTGGAAGGTTGGTGATGACCAGTCAATGCCACTCAAAGCTTGGAACTCAGCTTCATCATCAATAAGCTTGGACGAGTCAACTTCAGGAGCGAAAGTGTGCTTACGGATTGGGGGGATAAGGGCCTTCACTTTGTAAGACGGAGTTGGCATCTTCTGGTTTTGCAAATCGTAAGCCGGTTGATACTTGGCGAGGTCTTTCTCGCTGGCAATCAGACTGGCCAGAGGATGTATGTTCTTCACGCAAGCGGCAAAGTCTTTCTTGTCAAACACAGTGCCGTCCTCCTTAAAGCTTGGATACCCGATAGAGATGTCGGCCGAGTCTAGTTCTGGTAACCATGCCTTGGCATGGCTTAAGGCAGTCACAGCCCCGGCTCTTGCACATGCGCTTCATCTCACTAAACCTCTCAGGCAGAACATAAAGCTTCCTTAACACATCAACCAAGAGAGTGGGGATTTCATTAGCTGGTGAAATTGTGGCCAATGCACGCTTAGCACCAGTGTAAAGATGCTCCACTAGCGGGTAAACCACCTTCAGCTTCACAAGCATGTCTTGGTTAAGGTTGCTGCTCTGAGGGCCTGCATAATAATCACGGATGGGTTAAAAACAGATTATATCATTAAGATTGATGTTCAAATTTGCTAGTCATACGGTGGCTTACCAAAGATAGCAGAAACCATCTGAGAAACCTGGCGTTTTAAGCCGGTGAGTTCAGTGGTTGCTTCCTGGAGAGCCGCCTCTGCCTTCTCAGCTCGTTGGGTCAAAGCAATTTTCTCTTGAGCCCAGGCATTTTTCTCAACTTCAACGTCGGCTTTCAGCTTTTCTGCCTCAGACACACTAAATTCGAACTCTGAGTTCACCTTCTGGGTCTCAGCCTCTTGCAGTTCTAGACGAGTCTTCAAATCAGACAGCTCTGACTGAAGTTGAGCAGTAGTGATCTATTCATACACCGGATCAAAATCAGAAATAAACGTTAGTCCAAAATATTAAGTCCCAAGCCTTTGGCAAGCAACAACACTTGGCACTTGGGGGCTAATGTATACTGAAAGCTCTACTTATGTGGCGGCTTATGTAAATAAGTCCCAAGAACTTTGCGAGCAAGAGTACTTGGCACTTGGGGGCTAATGCATATTACTCGTTTTTATTACGATCTGTTCATACTGCAAGCAGCCAAAGACCGGCTCACGAGACCTACACAATTATGCACTACTTTCAAGAGTATGAAGGACCGACTCATTCATACAGATTAAACCAGCCCTTGGGGGCTGCGAGTTCAGTGATATTCAACACATATCTATTTTAAGCCAGATTTTGAAAGAATTCTTCACAAAGGTTATTATTCATGTTCATGGTGATCAAGTCTACAACATATTCAAAATTCATCATAAGCAGTAGGCTTGGGGGCTGGCATGATATGCATAACTTAAAGAATGGAGGAGGTCATACCTCAAATGTTTGGTGCATCTGCTTCACCATGTCAACTTCAAGCTCGCGGCCGCTGTGTACTTGACTAACAAAGCCTGAGTATATCTCACCAATGCTCAGTTGAGCATAATTAGCGACATCAAATCGCACTTGCGCTACTCCAAGTGCTCCTCCTTGGCAGAGTGCTTGGCTAAAATAGTAGGCCTCCCCGACTCTGTAAAGCCGGTCTTGGTGATCACTACGTCATCGCCTTGTGTATCGACCGTCTTCACTGTATTGGATGCCTCGGTATTCAAAGGGTCATCATTGGCTTGCTCCATAAGAGGGTCAGAAGTCATTGGCGGGTTATCAATAACCGGCTCTGATGGTGAAGGAACAGGATCTTCATGTGCTGTTGTCTGCTGTTCCAGCTCATTGACTTTCGGCTCTTCGGCCGGCTTATTCATCTTTGCCCTCTTGCTGGGCTTGGCTTTTCCACTGCATGAGTTTTAAAAAGTCAGTATAAGTATAAAAGGATCATAATGAATGAATAATAAGTAAAATGACATTACCCGGGAGCAGTCTTGAAAGCCGGCATATTAGACTGAATTGAGTCGCCGGAAGAGGAATGAGATGTTTCCTGATAATTTGAGTCGGAAGAATTGAGTGGCCGGCGAGTGAGACCCGCCAAAGGATAAAAAGAGTTTAAGTCGGGGGTGACCTCATTTTGACGCTTCCTCGGCGTGTTCCGTAAGCCGGAGGAGAGTTCTACATCCTTGCTCGTCCGGGTCTGTCGCCGGCTCTCGTGCTGCTGTTGCTTCAAAATAAAGTGAGGATCCAGATGAGCTAAGGGGTGTGAAAATCTTACTTTCCGGGTTACTCTTCATATTTTTTGTCTTGGCAAAGGCTCAGAGTGGGAGGAAATGATAGTTACCTCTTCTTCCACTCCCTAAGTTATTCCCGTGTCATCGTGATGATAGTCAGTGTCAATAAGATGGTTGAAAAAAGAGCCAAGATAATCAAGAGCTACCACCGACTCAGAGGTGTCCTCCTGTTGAAGCAATTCAGAAGCACTGGGCTTCTTTCCCCTCTTTTTGGTGGTGGCTCTCCTGGCGGCTTTCTTGGCCTTCCTGGCTCTTTTTGCAGCCTTGTGGTCATATTCTTTCTTCCAGAAGTCGTCATCAGCCTGTGAAAATCATCAAAGTTGAATTAAGACAAAGTATTAAAGATGAAAGCAAAATAGCTAGTTTGGCGGCTTACTTCTGGTGCCGGGTTAGACACGTAGAAAGGGCTTAGGCCCACTTTGCAGCAATCAGCCGAGCTCTCGTTCAAAAGAGATTTTGTCATCTCATTGATGGTGTCGTCAGTTAACTCCTCAGAGCTGTGGATCCGTTGTGCTACCAGTGTAAGTGCACATTAAGCCGGAACGGCAACTCAAGTCAATGCCGGTTAAGCCGTTTCCCAGCAGAGCCTTGACCTTGGCGATGGTAGGGGTGAGCTTCTTGCGATCAGCAGCTGTCAGTTTGTCGGCGAGAGGATGGCTTGATTCCAGATGCAGGGCGCGAAATCCAGGTAGTCCGTTCTCACCAGCCGGAGAAGTATCCTGGCAGTAGAACCACGTGTGGTTCCACTCCTTTGGATGACTCGGCGGTTGTGCATAAGGAAAAATTGCATCTCTTCTATGCTGGATTGAGATCCCACGAAGTTCCAAACTAGGTCCATTGGAGTACTCATTCTGGCGGTTCAAATAAAACTACTCTCTGAATAACTCCAAAGTGGGCTCCTTTTGAAGGTAGACTTCGCAAAACACTTGGAAGTTGCAAATGTTTGACAAGGAATTGGGTATGATGTCTTGAGGATGAAGGTTGAAGAAGTGCAGAACATCCCGGAAGAATTTAGAGCCGGGCGGTGAGAAGCCCCGGTTCATATGATCAGTGAAGACAATGATTTCGCCTTCCTTCGGCTGAGGTTTCTCTTCTTCCGGCTTAGGGGCGCGATAAGACATGACAGACTTCTCTAGCAAGTAACCGGTTTTCACAAAGTCTTGAAGGGTGTTCTCCGTGACGATGGAGCGAACCCAGTTACAAGAAGTGGTGGTTTTAGGCGGCATTATGAAGAAGGAAGCCTAAAAAGAAAAAGAACAGAATTGCCGTTTCAAATTTAAGCCAGAAGGAAAGTGTTATAGCACATATTCAGAATGGCGGCTTACAAAGGGGCCTAATGGTATATGACTAATT
Organism: Triticum dicoccoides; assembly: GCF_002162155.2. Lineage (NCBI taxonomy): Eukaryota > Viridiplantae > Streptophyta > Magnoliopsida > Poales > Poaceae > Triticum > Triticum dicoccoides. The sequence goes on along the minus strand of NC_041383.1, from coordinate 445,337,885 downwards.
ACAACAGATTATATAAGCCGCCATGAGCAGTTTGATGTTTATCAAAACAAGAATCTGTTGAGCATTGAACTTAACTACAGCCGGTGATATGAGCCGCCATGATTAGGTGGATCTATCAAAATGCAGTTTTTTGGCTAAGTACCGCACAAACAGGTTTCATAGATTGTAGTTGTTATTTTGGATCAGCGGCAGTTCAGAAAAAGAAAATAAATCAAGACCTAAAACCAGTACAGGGGAGTTCATAAGCCCTAATGAGATCTCTTTTCAAGAAAAAGGGGCTGCTGGTATTGAAGGAAAGGGCAAAACTACTACCGCACAAGTTCTACGTCGTTTTTAAATCAAAGGGTGCTGCGGTGCAAGAACTAAGAAAGGACTTCGAAGTACACAAAAAACAGCCGAACCCTAATGCGATCTGAGGCGTTGAAGGAGGAGCACTTACGGATGCAGATCCAACTGTGGCGGAGCGCCGTAGTACTCTGGTCCGACACAGGTTGATGCAGTGGCCTAGGACGAGGAGGACGAGGTGCTTCGCGGCGGTGGCGGAGCTCGAGCGGCAGAGAGTCGCGAGAGGAGGAAGACGATGGAAGGGGGAAATGAGGAAAGACTGGTCATGGCTATTTATAAGGAGGAGGCTGATAAGTGGGCGCAAAAAACGAGGAGGCCAAAACATGGTTATCCAGCTGCCCAGGCGCCTCGATTCTCGAGACAGTTATTAAAGTAAAAGATCCATTGAGATATGTTGGATATTGTGTGAATTAATGGCAGGTGACGTCATGGCGGGTTATCACAAATCTAGAAGATGACGTCATGGCGGGTTATGAATTCTCGCACAAATAAAGAAGGCAAGAATTTTTCTAAGTATTGAAGATTGACATGAACCAGTTCAAATCAACCTGGGGCCTAATGTTGGGGATATAACTACTAGTATAACCCGCCCAGGAGGTGGCGGGTTATACTTATGGTGATTCATAATATGAATCCCACAAGGATATTGAAGATGGCGGTTCAAGATAAGGGCCCAAGGCCCAAGGGCGACTTAAGGCCCGTAGAAATAAACCGCCTTATGTAAGACTTGTATTGTAAAGCAAGAATAGATATTCACCAAGGCGGACACGTTGTCTATGAGCCGACCGGGACTCTGAGAGCCGTTGGGCGTCAACCTGTGTATATAAAGGGATGACCCGGTGGTGGTTCAGGACAAGAAACAACAGATCGAAAGCTAGGTCAAGCGGATTCGCTCCCTGGTAATCGAGACATAAGCAATACCACCTCAAACTGGATTAGGCCTTTACCTTCACCGCAATGGGCCGAACCAGTATAAACTCCCGTGTCCTTTGTCCCGTTTTAACCCCTTTAAGCTACCTAGTTGCGATGGCTCCACGACTAAGTCCTACTGCTAGGACATCTGCCGTGACCTTTCCATGACAAGTTATGTTAACACACTCATAACCGGAGGATTACCTAAGGAGCTAGCAGATGATCTTCGAGAGCTTTGCTTGGAGATAGTTCTGAGAGGTTATGTTCCAGCATTAGAAATTAAGTCCACTCTTTTGGGTAAGATCAGGGAAGCCCAAAAGACTGACAAGGAGATAGCTGAGATAAAGCAAAGGATGAGTAAAGGAATGGCTAAAGGATTTCGTGAGGATGAGCACGACACTTTATGGTTTGAGGATCACATATATGTGCCTAACGACCCCGAGATCAGGAAGTTGATTCTGCAGAAGGCCCATGATTCGCCGTATTCGATTCACCCAGGCAACACTAAGATGTATCTAGATCTGAAGGAAAGTTTCTGGTGGACAAGAATGAAGAAGGATATAGCCGAGTATGTAACAGTGTGTGATGTATGTCAGAGAGTCAAGGCAGAGCATCAGAAGCCAGCTGGATTGCTACAACCATTGCTGATACCCGAATGGAAGTGGGATAAACTTGGCATGGATTTTATCACTGGATTACCCCGGACTCATTCAGGCTATGACTCTATTTGGGCTGTAGTCGATCGTTTGACGAAAGTATCTCATTTCATCCCGGTGAAGACCACCTATACGAGTGCTAAGTTGGTAAAGATATACATGACCAAGATCGTATGTCTGCATGGAGTTCTGAGGACCATAGTATCAGATAGAGGAACCCAACTTACTTCAAAGTTTTGGAATCAGTTGCATGAAACTTTGGGAACCAGGCTAGAGTTCAGTACAACCTTTCATCCACAGACAGATGGACAGACCGAGAGAGTCAATCAGATTTTGGAGGACATGTTAAGAGCTTGTGCACTAGATTATGAATCTAGTTGGGATGAAAATTTGCCATATGTCGAGTTTTCTTATAACAATAGCTATCAAACCAGTTTTAAGATGGCCCCTTTTGAAGCCTTGTACAGAAGGAGGTGCAGAACACCGTTATCGTGGGATGGAGTTGGAGATCGACAGTTGTTCGGACCAAACTTAATCAAAGACTCTGAAGAGAAGGTTAAGTTGATTCGCGACAGACTCAAGGTAGCCCAGTCTAGGCAGAAGAGTTATGCGGATACTAAACGCAAAGAGATAGTTTACGAAGTCGGAGACAGAGCATATCTTTGGATGTCCCCACTTTGAGGAGTTAAGGGTTTTGGAGTCAAGGGAAAACTAGCACCACGTTTTGTGTGACCATACAGAGTTTTGGAACGCATGGGAGAAGTTGCATACAAGCTAGAATTGCTAGAGGGATTGTCAGGAGTTCATGATGTGTTTCACATTTCCCAGTTGAAGAAGTGCCATGCAGAGATGGCCGATATTCCTCTTTGAGATACAGTGCCACTGGGAGCAATTCAGTTAGACAGTGATTTGACCTATGAAGAGAAGCCAGTCAAGATTCTCGAGTTTTCCAGCCGAGTTACTCGCAACAAGGTTATCAAGTTTTGTAAAGTTCAGTGGAGCCACCATACCGAGGAGGAATCCACCTGGGAGCGAGAAGAAGATCTCCGTAGAGACCACCCAAACCTTTTTGCTGACCAACCCGAATCTCGAGGGCGAGATTCATCTTAAGGGAGGTAGGTTTGTAACATCCCAATTTTCAATTTTGATGTTATACATAAATCATCATATGCATATGATATTTATTCTTGCATTTGGTTGAGATCCTAGAAATCTTAAGCAACTCAAGGACTCAAGGAGAGAGTTGGAGGTTTCACAAAATTCATATTTGGATTTATTTCAAATTTGAAGAAAGGATCAATTTGATTTTATTATTTTCTCTCCAATTACTTCCAATATTAAAAATATATGAGAGAAGATAATATGACTTCTTCAACCCAAGAGAAATATTGGAGAAAGAATTTTAAAATCAAATTACAATTTTATTGGTGTTTTATTTGCTATTTTGTTTGAATTAGAAAAATATAGCATTTTGGAAAATTGCATCTTAGTCCAGAAAAATGTTCATCTTGTCCTAAATATTAGGTTTGGACGGTGAAAATTGTTTCTGGATTTTTTAGAATTTTCTTTTTATAATTTATTAGGATTTTTCTTTCGGGCGATTTTTTTAAAAGTTCCTTCCCGCCCGACTGGGCCGAAGGCCCAGCCGAGCAGGCCGGCCGTTGCAACACCGCCTCCGCCACCGTGCGGGAGACAGACTCCCGCGGGAATCCGCCACCGCCTCACCTCGGCACCCCCTTATCCAAGAC
>NC_041383.1:445303793-445333594 GCF_002162155.2 Triticum dicoccoides | reverse complement strand
CAGTTCCCTTGTCAGCCCCGCCGCCGAGCACCGCCGCCCCGCCGCACCGCACCGCCGTCGCCGCGCCGCCGCCGAACCCCGCCGCCAGGAGCCGCGCCGCCTCGCTTGCATCCCACCGACACCACCGCTTGCCGCCGCCGCCGTCGTTGGAGTCGCCGCCGCCGGTGACCGTTTTTCGGTTAACTGATAAACCGTCGACCCGCTTCGGTTTAATCCCGGTTTATTTTTTTTGGTTCAGTAGATTTAGATTGGTTTAGTTTCGGTTTTATTTATTTAATGACTGTCCGTTCGTTCGTTCGTTTTAACAAACGAGTTTTGTTAGATTGGTTCTATTAGTGAACGCGCCGTAGGATTTTTCTTTTTAGTTTATTTTCGGCCAGGGACCTAACGGCAAATAGTTTTATCATGATTTAGCCCCTGATCTTTAAACTAGCACAACTTTTTACTCATTTATCCAAATTAGATGAAACCAGCGCCTAAATCTTCGTATCATTCTGTTCCTTCCAGTTAACCAACTTGACTGTGATTTTGGTACTGTAAAATTTGAGTTTAGTCCAGATTAGTAAACGATCTTGTTTCGTTCGTATTTTGAGTTTCGTTTCTCCGTTTGAGTTGCATCTTTTTGCGAATCATAGCTAATCACTTGTACCTACTACTAAGATCTAATCCACATGATAATATTTCTTTTAGGTTTACTTTTGTTAGTATAAGCTGTTTGCTTGTTTCGTGTTTGTTTTGGATCTTTTCCCGGTTTTTTCCCGTGTTTCGTTTGGGTGATTGCTTATGTATGCTACTGTTTGTCTACGCTAGATTACCCGAAGTGCGAAGCTTGTTACTACGAATCTCTAGAGTTTGCAGATCATCAACAAGGCAAGTTACACTTTGATCATACTCTTTTATACCCAGTTTTTACTATGCTTAGTTCTGCCCCACAAATATTTGCATGACTAGGATTGGGAACATGTGGTTTTCGTTGTAGTGCTTGAGGTAGGAACCTAATACCTTTTGATCACCCCGGGAATATATGTTATGCTTATTATTGCTTAGCCATGCTCATAGACGGGGATTGTATCGTGATTTACACATGGAAGTTTGAGAGTTATTTAATCATGGATAACATTAAGGTGGCAACTTTAATATACATCTGGGTGGATTGGTTGAGGCACCTGGGGAACCCAGTGTTGCCTCTTTTTGGAAATCCCAGAGTACCTGTGTGATTTTTCCTATGGAATGCCACTCAGGCTCATAGGGATCATAAGATTATTCATGTTAGAAACTTCTGTGTGCAGCCACAAGCCATTATGGGCTCTGGCATAGTTGAGTAAGTTGTGTGAGCTCTTAAAGAGGTGGACTAGCAGATGTAGGGGAAAGTAGGTGTACCGGTCCGCCCGGAGTAGAGAGTTAATGCTTCAGAAAGACTATGTCTTGATCATTCGATCATGGATGCGGCCGAGTCTTGTGGGGAAAAGTACGCAAACCTCTGTAGAGTGTATAAACTAATCATGGTTAGCCGTGTCCCCGGTTATGGACATCTTGAGTATCTAGTACTTGAATCTATTGATGTGATCTCATCACGTTACTTTAATTAATTTGATTTGTGTTAATGATGATATTCTTAATTGGGATTTGAGTTGGGGTTACCTTCTCAAATAATGGGCAACTTGGGAGTAGTTAAATAAATTTATTCCTTTGTTGTAAGGAAAAACTAGCTTTATGCAAAATCATAAACTTACAGTCTCCACCAGCCAAATATTGCATGTAGATATAGTTCTTGCATTTCATTGCTTTACAGTGTAACTCTGCAAGCATATTCATTGTGCTGACCTACATGGCTGCAACGTCTCATGTTGCAGACTACTCAAACGATGAATAAGGTGCGATAGGTCGTTGTTTTGCACTCAGCTATGCCGTTGGAGTTGATGGACTCATTTACCTTCGAAGCTTCCGCAATTATTTAGTTTAGATGGCCTCCAGCCATGATATTTTCATGTAATCATACTCTTTATGAGGACTTGATGTAATAAGTTTGTGATTGAAACTCTGCTATAATTCCTCGAGTACTATGCGTGTCAGCATTACCGATCCATGGATGACACTGATGCATAGAGACTTGACTGTTTGAGGTCTGGTCGCTACAATCTGCCACTAGTCTTCCATTTTGGTGAACTCGACTCTGAGACGGAGGAGATAGAAAATAAGGAGGAATGGGGCCTCATGGACATGGTCCTGAACGAGCTTGCCGCGACGGTTGATGCCCCCGCGCCCGTTGTCGGTGTCAAAACTGGCGGATCTCGGGTAGGGGGTCCCGAACTGTGCGTCTAAGGCTAATGGTAATAGGAGGCAGGGGACACAATGTTTACCCAGGTCCAGGCCCTCTCGATGGAGGTAATACCCTACTTCCTTCTTGATTGATCTTGATGATATGAGTATTACAAGAGTTGGTCTACCACGAGATCATAGAGGCTAAACCCTAGAAGCTAGCCTATGGTTATGATTGTTGTTGTCCTACGGACTAAACCCTCCGGTTTATATAGACACCGGAATGGGCTAGGGTTGCACAGAGTCGATTATAGAGAAATGAATCTTCACATCCAAATCACCAAGCTTGCCTTCCATGCAAAGGAGAGTCCAATCCGGACACAGGATGAAGTCTTCTATCTTGTATCTTCATAGTCCAACAGACCGACATGCGCATATATATAGTCCGGCTGTCCGAGGACCCCTTAATCCAGGACTCCCTCAATAGCCCCAGAACCAGGCTTCAATGACGCTAAGTCCGGCGTGCAAATTGTCTTCGGCATTGCAGGGCGGGTTCCTTCTCTGAATTCTTCAAAGTACCTGTTGCAAATAGCAGTGCCCGGTTTCCCATTTAATGTTATGATCATCGGCTTCTGCACCTTAACAGTCCCAGCCTCCACGTGCCGAGCGAATGCGAGAAGTCGGGGCATTTTTACATTTGCCACCCTAACCATGTAAATAAATTGTCTATTAAAGAGACGTGGATCTTTATATCCAATCCACACCATATCCCCCAAGCAAGGAATCACCAGAGCGTGCCTGAAAAAACCACTCCAACATGGCTGGCGCTCGCAGCTCTTCCTCCTGCTCCCGCAACACCAAACCGGGCAATTGGGAGAAGCTTACCGTATCCCACGGCCGATTAGTGAAGCTGCAGACCCAAGGGTACCTACCTCCCGCGTACCTAGTTCCCGTTCGAGCCGGATTGGCTTCCTTCGACGGCGGGGAGCAAGCGGAGAACTTCCCCAACCCATCCAGGGGGGAGCGAGTATGCCTCGTTTCCTACTTACTGAGAGGCGTCGGATTTCCAATCCATCTGTTCCTCCGCGGGCTTCTGGAGTTCTACGGCCTCCAGCTGCACAACTTCGCACCTGCCTCCATCCTGCATATCGCAGGCTACATCGCTCTTTGTGAGCTATTTCTGGGTTGCGAAGCCCATTTTGAGCTATGGAAGAAGCTATTCTGCCTCATCCCCAGTAATCAAGGGGGATCGATATTCGAAGTTGTGGAGCCGAGATATGGCGCATCGCCGAGACCAGATACCTATCCGGCACACCGAACAAGCCACCCAAAAAGTGGCCCTCCGAGTGGTTTTATATTGAGGACATCTCCGTTTCCGACCCAATCCGAATGGGTCTTCCTGAGTTCACAAACGCTCCGCTGAAAAAATTCCTTAACTGGCGTCCCCGGAGCCCCAGAGAGGAAGATAGCAGTGAGATCCTTCAATTTATGAGCAAGATAAGAATACTCGCTCAGTCCGGATTGTCAATAGTCGAGGTTATGGCGATATCCATAATGCGGGGGGTTCAGCCACTCCAATAACGAGGCATCCCATGTGGCACTTCAATGGAGAAGATGACGCCACCCGCTGTGGTCGAAAGGGTCCGGACTCCACCACCGCTCTGGTGGAAATACTGTCCGATTTATACAAGGGGGAAAGAGAGGAGTTCGCTCGCATTAAGCCACGGGATGGATTTTCCATGTACAACCCTCCCAGCTGGGTGAGCTGCCATCCATTGCTCTACTCTATTCATTCCCTGAGCCTTTGTTTTCATAAATACTTACTCTGTCTACTTATAACAAGAATGGAGGAAAATAACTAGGGAGTTCCATAACCCGACACCACAACCAGAGGACCATAATCGGGCCCTTGACCTCGGATTCGAAGACGATCTAGACATATTCGTGGAGCTCGTGGAAGGGGTGTTTCACCAGGCGAGCTGTGATGGCACAGAGGTGGCCATCATTGCTGACTATCCCGTCCTCCTCCCTCTATCGCATGTAAGTAAACAAGAGACTTATCTTCCAGAAAAGATTTATTCCTTTCGTCTTACCCACCGCACAATTCTTACACTCTAAAGGGAAGACGATCGGCGCGCCAAGCCAAACCCGAGGCGACTCGCCAACAAGGGGCGCCCATGCCGGGTAGGCCTTTAAAAAGAAAGGCGAACAAAAATAGGGCGGAGCCATCCTCAAGGAGGTATGGTTTTAAATACGCTCCACAGTTTGTCATCTTAAAGTATGACACTATCCGTTGTGTGTTTAGCAGAAAGAACATCCGCTGAACTATGTCCGGGGATCCTGCCAACCGTGCCTCCACTAGTCGGATCCCAAGCCCGGTCTCGAGGACAGAGGACAACATGGGAGCAACACCGGACTGTCCTCAAATAGAGGATTCGGACAGAATGTCTGTAACAAATTCTAAAGTGGAGAGCGCCATGAATCATCGGCGCCGGCGGGTCGCACTCTGTGACCCTGGTTTTCCAGATGAGGCTTTTAATGCCTTCAACTTGGGTGATGCGTACATCCGAGCTGCTCAGGATGGGCTTGCTAGAGCCATGAACCAGTATTTGAAAGATATACGGGTAAATATTAAAATATGATAATTATGTATATCAGTAGCCCCTGAGACTTAAAGCAGTTGGTACAACTGATTTAAGGATCATTGTAGGTTCTCTCGGAGAAGAACAACCTGTTGTCTCAAGATCTGGAAGAGTGTTGAACCCAGCTAACGGTCGCTATGGCCAAGCTGTCAAGATCCGAAGAGGCATCGACTGGTATGTATTCCCGAATTGAGAAAAAACAATATTGTGTTTATAAACCAGTAACGCTAACAATATCTGATGATCAAAATCCTCAGATAATCCGGAACAGAATCCGAAAACCCCAGAAGAGGGTGACCAAGATGCACAAAGGCAAGCAGCCGCTGGCGAGTGTGTACTTACATAGGTCATACAGAAGAATAACAAGCTGCAAGATGCTAATACCCAGTTAGGTGAAGAATTGAAAGATGTTCGGGCCCAGCTGGTTGACTCCGTGAAGGAAAATAAGAGGCTTCAGCGTGGCATTTTCAGTATGTTCTCAAACGAACATTTACATAGTTCAGTAAAGATAGGAACTAACAGAGTTATGTCTGTAGGTATGCTGACGGGCCATCCTGAAGAGGAGATGCCCGGATCTTCAGACGATCTGCTACAAGAGCTTTCACAACTGCAGGAGCAAGTTCGGCAGGTCATGCAGAGTGTCGCCAATGCCTTGTGGCCATCCGCCTCCCTACCAGGAAGTATGGGGGAGCTTACTCAGCTTTCAAGGGAGCGCATGGTGTTTCTGACTATGGAAGATATCTGTCTATCGAGAAGGGGCGAGATAGGCTTGGGCCATGGTGAAAACACGGTATACCAAGCTTGATCCGAATCATATGGCCGGGTCGGACCTATAGGGTCAGATGGGAAAGAAATTCCCGTTCGTCTGGTATATGACCAAGTAGGATTAGCTGCAAAATATTCCCAACAGGATTGTAGGCTAGACAACCTATTGGATGGCATAGAAGAAGAAGCATTTGAGTCTAAATGATTATGTACTTCAATTGACATATTTGTCCCTAGCCGGATTGTAAAACATTTGTCATGGCGGACCTTTTTGCTTCAGCCTCTGGACCCAACAGTCCGGAGTGTTTCCGAATACCCGCTCGGTAATATAAACCGGGGTACGCATGGAAACCAGGCGTAGGGGTCATAGTTGCTTGAATAGACAAGTACCCAACTAGCTATGTTATATTACATGGTTAGTAAGAAAAATCTTCCAAAGAGAATAGTTCCGTTAAGGGTTCCTTTCCCTCGGTATGCATGGATTAACTTGCATGTACGAATGGCGATCAAAAGGCGCAGGATATGTAACATATGGGGGTTTGTATTGTGATAGGTAAAAACATCTTTAGTCCACCGACCGAATATTCCCTTAAGAACGCTAGCTTTCTGCTTCACCCAGTCTGAGGTACACGTCCGGAGTACCTGGCAGTAACAATCGCAGAGGTGCTCCCTTTATGCCCTAGCCGAACTAATGGGAATGTAGGGCATAAGCACAGGAGCCAGGCAACCCAGCTTGGCCAAAACTTAAGTCATATCGATGCATATAATGGCGAAGAAAAGGTGCATATGGAAAAAGGACACATATGCGGTGGGCTTGATGCCCGGAAGATAATTGTATTAAGCTTCTATATAAGAAGCCCCCGGGTATAATGAGCGCACATACTTGAAGATTAGTGCGGTACAACTGTGTAGTCTAGCCACAATAGAGCTTTAGAGCTTTTCAAAAAGGAAAGGCGAAAAGAGATCTAAAAAGTAAATGAAAAGCAACAGAGGGAAGGAGACGAATAGGGAGTTCGGCACTAGGCGTAGAATCGTCGGAGTCTGGCTGCGTTCCATGGGTTCGGCTCGAGGCGGTTGTTGGATGCATCCCACAGTCGGTACGCTCCTCTGGTGAGAAATTTGTCAATAATGAAGGGACGCTCCCACTTGGGCTTGAGTTTGTCCTTTTTCTTCTCCGGTAGACATAGAACGAGTTCGCCAATATTATAGGTCTTGGCCCGTACTTCTCTGCTTTGATACCGATGAGCCTGTTGTTGATAGAATGCGGAACAGGCTTTTGCGACATCGCGCTCCTCTTCCAGGGCATCTAAACTATCCTGCCGATCGAGCTCGGCCTCTCTCTCTTCATACATGCGCACTCGAGGTGAGTCATGAATAATATCGCAGGGCAGCACAGTCTCTGCGCCGTACACCATGAAGAAGGGTGTGTATCCGGTAGTGCGATTTGCCGTGGTCCGCAGCCCCCAGAGTACGGAGTCAAGCTCCTCAACCCAGTGTGTGTATGATTCTTTTAAGGATCGCACTAGTCTAGATTTAATGCCGCTCACAATAAGACCATTGGCTCGTTCGACTTGATCGTTTGTTTGAGGGTGATAGACGAAGGTGTAATTGAGCTTAATGCCCATCTTGCCGCACCAAGTTTTCACCTCATCGGCGGTGAAATTGGAGCCGTTATCGGTGATGATGCTATAGGGGACACCATAATGGTGTACTACGCCTAATATGAAGTCTATCACGGGTCCGGATTCGGTCGTTTTAACTGGCTTGGCCTCTATCCATTTGGTGAATTTGTCCACCATGACCAACAAGTATCTTTTCTTATGGCTTCCTCCTTTAAGGGGTCTAACCATATCAAGCCCCCAGACCGCAAAAGGCCAAGTTATGGGGATTGTTTGTAGGGTGGTGGGTGGCATATGGCTTTGGTTGGCGAAAAGCTGGCATCCGACGCAATGTTGGACAAGGTCTTGTGCGTCTGCTCGGGCTGTCGGCCAGTAAAAACTTGTATGGAAGGCCTTGCTTACAAGGGCCCGAGCTGCGGCGTGGTGACCGCCGAGGCCGGCATGAATTTTAGCCAAGAGCTGCCGCCCTTCCTCCTCAGAGATACATCTTTGAAGTACCCTGATGGCGCTTTTCTTATAAAGCTCTCCCTCATGGACCTTGTAGGCTTTAGAGCGCCGCACAATGCAGCGTGCCTCATTTTGGTCCTCGAGGAGTTCGTGCCTATTAAGGTAGGCCAAAAAGGGTTCGGTCCATGGGGCAATAACAACCATGATGAGATGGGCCGAAGGTGTTATTTTGGTGGCAGAGCCTCCGATTATGTCCGTGTGTTCGGAATTTGGGGTTGTGGTCGGATCCGGACTGATGTTGCTGGTCTCCCTTCCCACACCACGGATGGCTTGAAAAGCTTTCCAAAAAGATGTTAGGTGGGACAGGGTCGCGCTTAGCACCGATTCGAGCGAGGACATCTGCCGCTTGATTGTTTTCTCGTGATGAAATTCGAGCCCCTCGAACCGAGCTGGCATCTTAAGGGCGGCATTACGATAGGCCGCCATTTTTGGATCTTTGGCATCGAAGTCCCCATTTATTTGAGACATTGTGAGGTTTGAATCCCCACACACTTCTAGGCGCTGAATGCCCATGGAGATGGCCATCCGAAGACCATGCAACAGGACCTCATATTTGGCTGCATTGTTGGAGTCTATGTATAATATTTGGAGTACGTATTGGAATGTATCTCCCGTGGGGGATGTTAAGACAACACCTGTCCCGAGATCTGCCAACATTCTAGAGCCGTCGAAGTGCATGATCCAGTTGGAGTATGCGCCGTACTCTTTAGGGAGTTCGGCCTCTGTCCATTTGGCGATGAAATCCGCCAGTACTTGAGATTTAATGGCTCGTCGTGGTTTATATGCGATGTCGAATGGGAGGAGCTTGATGGCCCACTTGGCAATCCGGCCCATGGCATCGCGGTTGTTTAATATGTCATTTAGTGGTACTTCAGAGGCCACCGTGATTGAACACTCTTCAAAGTAGTGTCGTAGTTTCCGGGATGCCATGAAGACCGCGTATGCTATTTTTTGATAATGTGGGTACCGGGATTTGCGTGGTGTGAGGACAGTGGATACATAGTATACCGGCTTCTAATCCAGAAACTTGTGTCCGTCCTCCTCTCGTTCAACGACAAGCACCGCACTCACAACTTGGTGTGTTGCAGCTATGTATAACAACATTGTTTCGCCAACATTCGGCGCGGCCAGGAATGGGTTGCTCGCTAAAAGAGCCTTTATTTCCTCCAGTTCGGCCGTCGCCGCGTCCGTCCACTCGAAGTGTTCGGTTCGTCGAAGAAGGCGATAAAGTGGCAATGCCTTTTCTGCTAATCTGGAGATAAAGCGGCTTAGAGCTGCTACACACCCAGTTAGCTTTTGGATTTGCTTGAGATCTGTTGGGGTATCCAACTGTGACAAAGCTCGGATTTTAGTTGGGTTTGCTTCAATTCCTCTATTGGAAACGATGAAGCCCAGCAGCTTTCCGGCGGGAACACCGAAAACATTCCGGATTGAGCTTAATGTCATATGTTCGGAGGTTATCGAACGTGAGCCTTAGATCGTTTATTAAAGACTCGGTGTGTCTGGTCTTGATGACTACGTTGTCGACATATGCTTCAACTGTTTTGCCGATTTTTTCTCTAGGCATGTTTGGATCATGTGTTGGTAGGTGGCACCAGCGTTTTTGAGCCTGAAAGGCATAGTATTGAAGCAGAAAGGCCCGTATGGGGTTATAAATGCCGTTGCGGCTTGATCGGACTCCGCCATCTTGATTTGATGGTATCCAGAGTATGCGTCGAGGAAACACAGTGAGTCATGTCCCGCGGTAGCATCGATAATCTGATCGATGCGTGAGAGAGGGAAAGGATCCTTAGGGCAGGCCTTGTTGAGGTCTTTGAAATCGACACATAGGCGCCAGGATTTATCCTTCTTTGGTACCATCACCAAGTTTGCTAGCCAATCCGGGTGTTTTTTTTTCTCTGATGATTCTGGCCTCGAGTAACTTGGCTAGTTCCTCCCCCATTGCTTGTCGTTTGGGTTATGAAAAGCGATGTAGTGTCTGCTTGACCGGCTTGTATCCCTTTAGTATGTTAAGGTTGCTTTCGGCCAACCCGCGTGGGATCCCCGACATATCAGAAGGGTGCCAGGCGAAAATATCCCTATTATCGCTTAGAAATGCTCACAGTGCGGCATCAATTGTGGGGTCTAGCTGTGCCCCGACGGACGCTGTCTTCGAGGAGTCCGTTGGGTGGACTTGGAATTTGACTATTTCATCCGCTGGTTTGAAGGAGGTGGACTTGGATCGCTTGTCGAGTATCACATCGTCCCTGTCCACTGTGGAGCGTTATGCAGTTAATTCTTCGGCCGCGAGGGTTTCAGACAATGCTTCGAGGGCCAAGGCCGTTGTTTTATTTTTGGCGCTGAGTGCTGTGTCCGGATCCCTGGCAAGGGTGATAATTCCATTGGGCCCCGGCATCTTGAGCTTCATGTACCCATAATGGGGTATAGCTTGGAAGCTCGCGAACGCATCCCGCCCTAACAAGGCGTGATATCCACTGGTGAAGGGGGCGACCTGAAAGGTTATCTCTTCGGACCGATAATTCTCCGGCATGCCGAATACCACATCGAGTGTAATTTTTCAAGCGCATCTTGCCTCCCGGCTAGGAATAATTCCTCGGAAGGTTGTTCTGCGTTGCTCAATGCGGCTCCTGTCTAGTTCTATTTTGTTGAGAGTTTCCTCGTAAATGAGGTTTAATCCGCTACCGCCGTCCATGAGCACTTTGGTAAGCCGGAAGCCGTCCATGATTGGACTAAGGACCAAAGTGGCTGGTGCCTGGACTATTCTGAATTGTGGTTTGTCACTGGCGCAGAAAGTTATGGCCGTGTCGTTCCAGGGGTTTATTGCTACGACTTGGCAGACTTTGTCGAGGCCGCGGAGTGATCTTTTGCGCCTGTTACCCGAGGCTAAAGTCTCGAAGACTGTCAATACTATAGTGTTGTGCTCTGTGGGATGTTGCTCTGCGGTGTTTTTTATGAGGAGATCCTCGCCACTCTTGGCCACCTGCCGAAGTATCCAACATACCCTAAGGCTGTGTGTTGGTATGGTATCCGGTCGGATGTGTATTTTGCATGGCCTATCGAGCCACCCTTCGAAAACAGTTGTGTGCCCTGCAGTGGGCTTTGATTTCTTCGAGATAGGGTCGGGAGACCTAGGAGGGTACACCCTTTTTGTTCGGACGGGCGGTTTAACAAGTTCCAGTGGATCCCAAAAGGCTTCCTGGGTTTTCCATACGCTTTCCATCGCGCAATACTTCTGTACTATGGTCGCCAAGTCATCGAAGCGTGATATGTGAGGGCGATTTATGGTGTTAAGTAGTCCCTTGTCCGTGCAATTTTTGCAGAATAATGAGATTGCATCTTCGTCGCGACAATCTTTGACCTTGTCCTTGACAATGAGGAATCTGGCGCAAAAGTGATGTACCATCTCTTGGGACTGTTGTCTGATGCGTGAAAGATCGCTTGAGTCTGGGTGGGTGGATTTAAGTCCGGACCCAGATCCGATCCGTGGCCCAGAGCTTGAGTAGTTCCCGAGCTTAATAGTTCGGGCTCCGGGAGGTGAACCAATTTTTTTAGCCCACAGTCCGATTCTAAGTTTGGAGTTTGGGGCATGTCTTCCCGTGGGCATGTATCCGGCTTGATAAGCTCAGAAACCCGGACATATTTCGTCCTCAATACGGGGGAATAGTTGTTGCGTCGCTCCTCCACCACTGCTATCTGATGGGTGATCGACGGAGATTCAATTTCTCTCTAATCGGGTTTAAGCCCAATCCGATCGTAGTCTGAAGCGACTCCCAGAGCAGCGATGCAATCTGGGAGCCTGTTTAGAGACGATAACTCCGCTGGATCCATCTGTTCGGTGTATTCCGAGCTGACATGGAGACAATTTTTGATGACCTGAGAAGTCATGGTCGGCCCGATGGCCGAACTGGCGGTCAAGATGAAGCCGCCCAGCCGGAGGGTTTGGCCTGAGGCCAGGGCTCCTCCGGATAACAGGGCGAGCCATCAACCCTATCTTCGACGTCACAGTGGAACTCTCAATGAAAGCACCAATGTCGGTGTCAAAACCGGCGGATCTCGGGTAGGGGTCTTGAACTGTGCGTCTAAGGCTAATGGTAATAGGAGGCAGGGACACAATGTTTACCCAGGTTCGGGCCCTCTCTATGGAGGTAATACCCTACTTCCTGCTTGATTGATCTTGATGATATGAGTATTACAAGAGTTGATCTACCACGAGATCGTAGAGGCTAAACCCTAGAAGCTAGCCTATGGTTATGATTGTTGTTGTCCTACGGACTAAACCCTCCGATTTATATAGACACCGGAGGGGGATAGGGTTACACAGAGTCGGTTACACAGAAATGAATCTTCACATCCAAATCACCAAGCTTGCCTTCCATGCAAAGGAGAGTCCCATCCAGACACGGTACGAAGTCTTCTATCTTGTATCTTCATAGTCCAACAGTCCCGCATACGCATATAGTTCGGCTGTCCGAGGACCCCTTAATCCAGGACTCCCTCACCCATCCCAGCTCCCATCCCCGAGCCCGCGCCAGCGACCATCCCCGTAGCATTGATGGTCTGGTCGTCGAGCACTATCGCTGAGCTAGAAGCCGCTGGCGTTAGCGAGGTCCCCACGGACCCGCGCGAGCTCATGTACATGCCAGCGCCAGCGCCCGTGCCCGTGCACGCCCATGCACCCACCGTGGTGCCGGTCCCCGTGTGTTTGCCTGCACCCGCCGCGCCTGTGCCCGTGCGTACGCCCCCCACAATGGCATGGGACGTCGCCGTCGATCGTGTCACATCCCTAGCTTCTGGTGCTGCCTGGTGTTTGCATCATGTTTAAATTTTGAAACTTGAACTGAGGGAAATTGGAAGCCTCAAAACCCTAAATAAAAGAAGGGCAAAAACCCTAAAAATCTCATTCATTTTTCCAAAATGCTCTTCTTAAATGTTTGATAATTTTTGGCAAGGGTTCTGGTCCCAACCAAAATATTGAACATTTTAGGAGGATTTATTTTTGGGACTTTGAATTTAATTCATTAGCTATTTGAATTTGAATTATATTCATATAATTAGAATATAATTTCAAATACCCCTGAAATATTTTATGAGCTTTTGGAAAAGTCCATCTAGCAAAATAAAAATATTCAGAGGAGCTTTTGGCATTGTTTGAATTATTTTTAAATTCAAAACAGTGGCAAAACGAAATTAAATAAAACAAAACAGAAGAAAAAAATAAAACAGAGCAGAGGAGATCTACCTGGCGCTCATCTCTCAGCCCACCTGGCCCAACTCCAGCTGGCGGCCCAGCCCGCCACCGCTAACCCCCCCGTCGTCTTCCTCCCCTCGCACCGAAGCAACTCGGTGGCGAGCGCCGACGCCGCCTCGGCCACCTCCTGCTTCCCCCGGCCTCCCTAGCGACGCCACGACGACGCCCCGTGTCCCCTCGCTCCTCTTCCTCTCTCGCTGCTCCCTCTCTCCTCCCCTGGCTCTCTTCCCTGAGCTCACCCGAACGGAGCCGCCGCCACCGATGAGCTCCACCACGGCCACCGCCTCCCCCTCGCCTCTCCTACATGCCCCGAAGCCCCGCCATCGATCGCCGCTTCGCCCCAACCTGGCCCCAAGCGCTGGGACGGCCTGCATCACCGACGGCCTCATCTTCTTCCTTCTCAGAAGCCAGCCGCCGCCGATGTCGATTCGCCGCCGACAGGACGTCCCCGAGCCCACTTAGCGTCTCGTCCGACTCCCCGTGAGCTACTCTTCTCTTCCCCTCACTCCGCGCACTTGATTTCGTCCCCTAGCTAGCTGCCCCGCCGAACCCGAGCTCCGGCCGCCGCCATGGACGGTGAGCTTCGTGCTCCCGAGCTCCTCCACCTGCGCTCGTTGCCTCCGAGTGTTCCTGGTGACCCCAGCAACCCGTAGAGCCCATCGGCCGCGCCCGCCGTGCCCCGTAACGCCCAAAGCCTGGATTCCCGAACTCCGGCGGCCGCCCGGCTCGCCGCCGCCGCTGTTACACACACCCCCAGCACACCACGCGGCCACCACTGGATGCGCCTCACTACCAGCGTCCCGTAGCTGCAAACCACGAGCGAAACGATGCTCCGTAGCTCCGTCCCCGAGCATCTCCGGCGAGCCACCGCCGTGCTTTTGGTCGCCAGCGTCGACCGCTGACGTGGCCGTGATTAGGGCCTAAACACACCACTAACCAACCCTCTGGGTCACTGACGTATGGGCCCCACGCCCTTATTTAATCTTTATTATTTTCTGTTAAGTTTTAACCTAACCACCATGGGCCCACACGTCAGCTTTGACCAAGCTGACGTGGCCGTTGACTTGGTCCCACCTGTCAGTGAGCTAAGCAGCCCTGTGACACTGACGTGTGGCCCCCACACGTCAGGTTTGACCTGGACCCGCCCTGTTGACCTGATGACGTCAGGATGAGGTCATGCTGATGCAATAATTCCTTTCTGGAATTAAAATAAATTAGGAAATGATTTATAAATTCCAGAAAATTGTATGAACTTCTAAAATTCATAGAAATTCAACCGTAACTCCAAATTAAATAAATTATATATGAAAAATTATCAGAAAAATTCAAGGAATCCATCTGTACCATTTTCATGCATGTTAGAACAACTTATAGATGCTGTTTAGCACAAATCATATTAATGGCATTTAAATATCCACATATGGAGTTTGAGTTTGAATCATGTATTCAAACCAACTTCATTTAAATCATAGCTAGGTGCATTAGCCCAAAACACATTCATATTGCCATGTCATAGCATGCATCATATTGTCGCATTGCATTGATTGTGTTTTTCCTTGTTTGCCGGTAATTGTTCCCTCTCGATAGACGTGTACCGGCGATGTGATCGATGACACTGATGAAGACTCAATGTTATCTTCAGAAGTGCCAGGCAAGCAAAACCCCCTTGTTCATTCCGATACAATCCTACTCTCTCTCCCTGCTCTCTTTTAATGCATTAGGACAACACCGATTCATCTGTTACTTGCTGCGGTAGCTGAACCCCTTTATCCTTTGCATGACCTGTCATTGCCACAGTAAATAGATGAAACCCACTAGCATGAATAGGAGTTGTTTGAGCCCTGATGTGCCTACTCATTCATGCTTGTTTGTCATGCCTGCTACTGCTTAGAGTTGAGTCAGGTCTGATTCATCGGGGATGAATCAGAGGCGTGTGAACATGTCCTACTGTGTGTGAGCTAAGTGTGTGAACACGATTTGGTAAAGGTAGTGGTGAGAGGCCATGTAGGAGTACATGGTGGGTTGTCTCATTGCAGCCGTCCTCAGGAACTGAGTTCTGTGTTTGTGATCCATGAACAGCTACTACCACACATTGGGTTCCGGTAACTCGACCCCTCTCGACTTATTAATCAACATGATCTCTGTCCAGGAGTTGCAACTAGTTTCTGGTGTTTGTAGGTAGTGTTAGTAGTCTACCAAGTGGCACCCGGTACAGGTGGGCTTGGGACAGACTAGGCACAGTGGCCCGGTGTACCAAGTGGCACCCGGATGGTGGGCTTGTGAACCCTGCTCACATCGTTTGGGGCCGTAAGCGACACCCCGGCCGGATCTCCTTGCGGATGGAACCCGAATAGGCGATAAACCTGGACTAGAGACTTGTTCGGTTAGTCAGGTCGTGGCCGACTCCCTCGCCCGGCTTCCGCTTGAAGGTTGCCGAGGTACATGACGTGTACAGGGCGATAAGTGGCGGGAGCGTGTGTGAAGAAGTACACCCCTGCAGGGTTATCATTATCTATTCGAATAGCCGGATTCCTCGGATATGGAAACTTGGACCCCTTGTACAGTTCATAGACAAGTGAAAGTGGATACTCTAAAATACGCAAGATAAGCGTGAGTGCTATGGATGGCGTTCTCGTAGGGAGACGGGAGCGGATCCATAGTGGTGTATTGATATGGTGAATATGTGGACTCGTGTGCGCCACCTCAAAAGAGTTACTTGCAGTCGTAGTTCAGGTTAGCCACCGAGTCAAAGCTGGCTTGCTGCAGTTAAACTCCACCACCCCCTTTGTTGATAATGATGCATATGTAGTTAGATCTGATGTAAGTCTTGCTGGGTACATTTGTACTCACGTTGCTTAATTTATGTTTTTGCAGAGAGACTTCAGTCTCACTAGTAGTTCCGCGTGGACTTCGACGTTTAGCTTGTTACCTCAGCTACGATCTTGTGCCCTCGGCAGGATCTGGTAGATAGTCAGGCTTCTCAGCCTTTCCCATTTATAGATGTCTGTACTCAGACATGTTAAGCTTCCGCATGTGTTTTGATTTGTATGCTCTGACTGTTGGGTCATGAGACCCATGTTTGTAATATCTCGCCCCTCGGAGCCTATTGAATAAATACTTGAGTCGTAGAGTCATGTTGTGATGCCATGTTGTGTTTGCACATATCGAGCATATTGTGTGTATGTTATTGAAATGCTTGGTATGTGTGGGATCTGGCTATCTAGTTGTTTATCCATAGTAGCCTCTCTTACCGGGAAATGTCTCCTAGTGTTTCCACTGAGCCATGGTAGCTTGCTACTGCTCCGGAACACTTAGGCTGGCCGGCATGTGTCCTTCTTCGTTCCTGTGTCTGTCCCTTCGGGGAAATGTCACGTGATGAATACCGGAGTCCTGTTAGCCCGCTACAGCCCGGTTCACCGAAGTCCTGCTAGCCCAGTGCTACAGCCTGGATTCACTCGCTGATGACCGACACATTCGATGCTGGGTCATGGATGCCTGTCCCTGTAAGTTTGTGCCACTTTGGGTTTACGACTAGCCATGTCAGCCCGGGCTCCTTATCATATGGATGCTAGCGACACTATCATATACGTGTGCCAAAAGGCGCAAACGGTCCCGGGCAAAGGTAAGGCGACACCCGTGGGAATAACGTGCGTGAGGCCGCAAAGTGATATGAGGTGTTACATGCTAGATCGATGTGGCATTGAGTCGGGGTCCTGACAGCGTTGGTATCAGAGCTTGACTGCCTGTAGGATTACCAAGCCAAACTGGTCGAAGTTGAGTCTAGAAATTCTTTAGTTATATAGGGGAATTGATTGTGGGATGGAACGTAAGGCTCTCTTTACTCCTTATACCTTATGCCCTTCTGATCTGAGTCATCTTATCTTTCCTACGGGGATTAAGAACTAGGCTATCTCTTCTTTCTATCAGGATCACGTGTTACTAATCCGTAGACCTATAAGATTGTTGGATTTAAGCCTCAGTCCAGTTCCTACTACTTCGGTATGTCTCTGATGATCTCGAAACCTTGATATTGTGCTTCTGAGTGGTTATGCCACCATTTTTGTAGCATGTCTCAAATCTTTTTGAGCATTCATAGCCGTTATGATGTCCGAGTCATCCCAGGTTTCTAAATAATCTGATGCATTTGCAAAATCCTTTCCCTCTGGTTTCGATGTTCCTTTATGCCAGCTCAATCACACTAATTGTTGAGTTGAGGTATTCTATTGCCTTGACACTTATGTTGGAGATATTATTATGACCCTAGGTGTCTTAGGGGATCATCTAGTAATCTAGCTATGATTTGTGTCCCAGTGTGATGATTCTGGCCGTCATTATCGAAAGCATCCCGTGATGCCATTTAGTTAGTAGGCATTCTATTCCTGGGTTTTGAACCCGAGATTCACTCTACTTAATTCATGTTGATAGTGTTTGCTAGTTCCCTTAGGATATTAGTAACTTTGCGATAGTCCTCGAGGTCCATGGTATTTCCTTCTTCCAAATACTATGGACCACTTTATGGCAGATGTTTATTGGATCAAAAGATCACAATCAGAGTACTCTTGAGGAGTTCTCCATTCATAAATTTTGACTCTGCTAGTCCTACCTCTCTGCATGGCTTATCCGGAAGAAACATGTTGAACTTGGTTCGACATACTAATCTATGCATCCACAACTCAGAAAGTTATATGTTCCTTTGAGTTGTCCCTCTTTAGTTGTCTACTGACCTTTGTCTATCAATTGATAGCCAAGAGTATGCGTGCGTTCGTTTATCGATGCCTATTACTCCTGTGGTTCGTCAAGCCATTCTATCCCAGAATGACTAGGAGAAATGAACTCCAGTACCTCATCCATATCTAGGATTGGGTCAAAGTAGTCATACTCTGCAGACCAAAATGCCAATCCAACTTTTGTTCTGTTCCACCTCGGAGTATCACCCTCTTTCATCACAAGAGTATCATGAGAATTGCACACCCTCTTATGAATTCTTGTTGCAGTGATACTTCTTGCCATCATTATTCATTTCTCGGTCCCCGTGTTGTTGCAACCGGAATGTCGACAAGTGAATCGTGATGTGTGAAATCAATACTGCTAGCAACTCCATTGCTTGGTAGTTAAATGGACAATAACCTCATTCTTAGCATGTTGGCTATTGAATCACCATTCTAAGATAGATTGTGCTACCTAGTCCTTATTTCCTGGTGCACTCTTTGATTGATGAGTTAGGATTTTGTCAAGTCCTCGCTCATTTGATCATATCATCTTGCCCTGAAAAGCAAGATTGTTCTCGAGCTTAGTAACATATCGGTGGCTCGTGATTTTCCGTATATCTTCTCAGAAGTATTACCAGGTTGTCACCTGACCGCTATGTTGAGTTCGTGATCAAGTTGGTTTATTCCTGTAAACCACCTCTTCTCCAAGAATCTGTGTGGGATACCCCTGAGCTAGTTGGTCAAGCTAAACAACAACTTGGAGAGTTGGAAGATAAAAGCTTGCCCAACTTAGTTCATTTCTCAAAAGGGATATCTTGTGGTTGTGTGTGTTGAAGAAAGATGATATCTTTATTGGTTGATCCTCGTGATCAATTGTTGGATCTATCATCTTACCTAAACCTTTGATTGAGTATGGGCTATTGTCAAATCAAATCAGAACCAACGATATTCGTAATGTTGTCTTACTCGTGGTTTTTCCTCGAGCATACACCATTATATTCTTTGGTCTGACCAATGCTATCACCGTGTTCACTTAACTATGGAATTCCTTTTAAAAAGGGAACCCGGATGAATTGTTGTTGAGCCTATTGACAACATCCTTATCTCCTCCATGATTTTGTTGAACATTAAGCTAGTGTTGGAAACTTGTGTAAGCATTTTCTTCATGCCCCGTTCGTGAAGCATTTGTTTGGATGAAAAGAAGTGACTTCCTCTAGTTCATGTGCATTTGATGCAAGTTGCCGCCGTGAATTCGAGAAAGCATGTTTTTACCTCCTTTGGAATCATCGCAAGTCAGTCATGCATGTGCGAAGTATTCTGTGGTTTGATAGACTGATCATCTTCATTCCATATGTGTATCCTAGCACATCAAGCCACTGACTGATTTGTTCAAGGAGAAGGAGTATCTTCATAAGAGCTAATCCGGACTTATGAAAGAACTTTGATATCCTCGCTGATGGTTCCCAACCAGAACTCGGTAGTGTTTTATTGTAAGACTACCATGTGGGCATGCTTGTCTGGGACAACGTGTTCACATGTTTGTAGCAGAACCAGCTCATGTTTTGGAGCTTGCTATCGTAGTTCATTTCCCAAGAATCTCGCAACGTCATCTCGTCGATTTGTGTTGCAAACTTTCATTTTTCTTCCTAGACGCGATGAGTCTGGAATATCCTGACACCAACCAGATCTGAATCTCAGGCAGATATGATGGTTGGAACATTTCCCAAGAACTATAATATTGGTCCCTCGATAACTGGTAAAGTGGATGTCGTGGCCAGCACCACCCAGCCGAAGGACCTATTATTGTAGTATCTTGATTGAAGAAGTTGGCCACCTTCCCATAAGGATTTCGTAGGGTTTTACTCCAATAAGTTACTCCTTATGGATTCTTGAGCTTCCGAAGTCCGACCTTTTACTTGATGTTCTAGTTATCAAACCATATCTATGAATGGGATACACTAGCACATCAAGGAGAACATTAGAAGCAGAGTGCTAAATGTCTCTCGGTCGATCATCCAGATTTTGCTTCCTTGGCCTCGCTAAGGTGAAATCTGAGAAAGTGTTATCTTCCTTTGCATCTGCATCATCCATCATTAGCCATCATGGTAGTATGTTGTGTTGTCAGCACCCTTGACACGGATGTTGATAAAACCTTGATGATTGTGGAAATGCTCAAGTTCTTGAGAGCACGCACAAGCGCTAGGTTATCATCAGCACTAACTGGGTTTGCTCTCAGTTTCCTCGGCAATGCTATGACCTTTTCAAACAGTGAATTCACTCTCTGTTGTTGGGTTCTTCCCTAGTTACCAGAATCATTCCCAGCATTTGCATTTTGTTCCCAGCTTGCACCACCAATGTGCCATTCTACCACGGGTCTCTTCCATTTCCGGTGATAAGGAAATTCATCCATTACGTTGTCTTCAACAAGGTAATCCACATCATCCAAGTCCGAGTATGCCATTCTACCGACCCCCGCCAATCGATTGCTGTGATTTGCCTTAGGCTGATATAGAGAGTCTCAATGATCTCTATATCAAAGGTAATTCTTTTTGCCACTTAAGGTAATAATCTACGAATCACCCTCCTCCAGGATGTTTCGTCGTGGTATCATGGCAACTCAACTCCTCGCTACGTTGACAATCGTTTACCACCTTCTTAGGTGTGGAATTGTTGTCTACTTAGCGAACCCTCGTCATCTGTCTCACTCCATTTCTTCAGATCTATGCTTCGTGTCTCAGCTCGAGAGATGTGTCAATGTCTCATCCCATGAGTTGATCCTGAGTTGTTCGATCTTCGAGAAGATCGACCCTTCTAGAGTCTCCTTCTTCTCTCCATGTCATGTTGGCAGGATTTCTCAGAGCAAGACGTCGAGACAAAGATGGTGATCGAAACAACGTTCCTATAAAGTGCAACCTGGATCGTGAAGATTGTGCTAGTTTGCGTTCCCCCTTCATCTTACCCTACGCTTGAATCTCGAGACGAGATTCTTGTTTAGTGGGGGTGAGTTGTCACATCCCTAGCT
Organism: Triticum dicoccoides; assembly: GCF_002162155.2. NCBI lineage: Eukaryota > Viridiplantae > Streptophyta > Magnoliopsida > Poales > Poaceae > Triticum > Triticum dicoccoides. Next base: position 445,312,823 of record NC_041383.1, on the reverse strand, counting down.
TCTGGTGCTGCCTGGTGTTTGCATCATGTTTAAATTTTGAAACTTGAACTGAGGGAAATTGGAAGCCTCAAAACCCTAAATAAAAGAAGGGCAGAAACCCTAAAAATCTCATTCATTGTTCCAAAATGCTCTTCTTAAATGTTTGATAATTTTTGGCAAGGGTTCTGGTCCCAACCAAAATATTGAACATTTTAAGAGGATTTATTTTTGGGACTTTGAATTTAATTCATTAGCTATTTGAATTTGAATTATATTCATATAATTAGAATATAATTTCAAATACCCCTGAAATATTTTATGAGCTTTTGGAAAAGTCCATCTAGCAAAATAAAAATATTCAGAGGAGCTTTTGGCATTGTTTGAATTATTTTTAAATTCAAAACAGTGGCAAAACGAAATTAAATAAAACAAAACAGAAGAAAAAAATAAAACAGAGCAGAGGAGATCTACCTGGCGCTCACCTCTCAGCCCACCTGGCCCAACTCCAGCTGGCGGCCCAGCCCGCCACCGCTAACCCCCCTGTCGTCTTCCTCCCCTCGCACCGAAGCAGCTCGGTGGCGAGCGCCGACGCCGCCTCGGCCACCTCCTGCTTCCCCCGGCCTCCCTAGCGACGCCACGACGCCGCCCCGTGTCCCCTCGCTCCTCTTCCTCTCTCGCTGCTCCCTCTCTCCTCCCCTGGCTCTCTTCCCTGAGCTCACCCGAACGGAGCCGCCGCCACCGATGAGCTCCACCATCGCCACCGCCTCCCCCTCGCCTCTCCTACATGCCCCGAAGCCCCGCCATCGATCGCCGCTTCGCCCCAACCTGGCCCCAAGCGCTGGGACGGCCTGCATCGTCGACGGCCTCATCTTCTTCCTTCTCAGAAGCCGGTCGCCGCCGACGTCGATTCGCCGCCGACAGGACGTCCCCGAGCCCACTTAGCGTCTCGTCCGACTCCCCGTGAGCTCCTCTTCTCTTCCCCTCACTCCGTGCACTTGATTTCGTCCCCTAGCTAGCTGCCCCGCCGAACCCGAGCTCCGGCCGCCGCCATGGACGGTGAGCTTCGTGCTCCCGAGCTCCTCCACCTGCGCTCGTTGCCTCCGAGTGTTCCTGGTGACCCCAGCAACCCGTAGAGCCCATCGGCCGCGCCCGCCGTGCCCCGTAACGCCCAAAGCCTGGATTCCGGAACTCCGGCAGCCGCCCGGCTCGCTGCCGCCGCTGTTACACACACCCCCAGCACACCACGCGGCCACCACCGGATGCGCCTCACTGCCAGCGTCCCGTAGCTGCAAACCACGAGCGAAACGATGCTCCGTAGCTCCGTCCCCGAGCATCTCCGGCGAGCCAACGCCGTGCTTTTGGTCGCCGGCGTCGACCGCTGACGTGGCCGTGATTAGGGCCTAAACACACCACTAACCAACCCTCTGGGTCACTGACGTATGGGCCCCACGCCCTTATTTAATCTTTATTATTTTCTGTTAAGTTTTAACCTAACCACCATGGGCCCACACGTCAGCTTTGACCAAGCTGACGTGGCCGTTGACTTGGTCCCACCTGTCAGTGAGCTAAGCAGCCCTGTGACACTGACGTGTGGCCCCCACACGTCAGGTTTGACCTGGACCCGCCCTGTTGACCTGATGATGTCAGGATGAGGTCATGCTGACGCAATAATTCCTTTCTGGAATTAAAATAAATTAGGAAATGATTTATAAATTCCAGAAAATTGTATAAACTTCTAAAATTCATAGAAATTCAACCGTAACTCCAAATTAAATAAATTATATATGAAAAATTATCAGAAAAATTCAAGGAATCCATCTGTACCATTTTCATGCATGTTAGAACAACTTATAGATGCTGTTTAGCACAAATCATATTAATGGCATTTAAATATCCACATATGGAGTTTGAGTTTGAATCATGTATTCAAACCAACTTCATTTAAATCATAGCTAGGTGCATTAGCCCAAAACACATTCATATTGCCATGTCATAGCATGCATCATATTGTCGCATTGCATTGATTGTGTTTTTCCTTGTTTGCCGGTAATTGTTCCCTCTCGATAGACGTGTACCGGCGATGTGATCGATGACACTGATGAAGACTCAATGTTATCTTCAGAAGTGCCAGGCAAGCAAAACCCCCTTGTTCATTCCGATACAATCCTACTCTCTCGCCCTGCTCTCTTTTAATGCATTAGGACAATGCTGATTCATCTGTTACTTGTTACGGTAGCTGAACCCTTTTATCCTTTGCATGACCTGTCATTGCCACAGTAAATAGATGAAACCCACTAGCATGAGTAGGAGTTGTTTGAGCCCTGATGTGCCTACTCATTCATGCTTGTTTGTCATGCCTGCTACTGCTTAGAGTTGAGTCAGGTCTGATTCATCGGGGATGAATCAGAGGCGTGTGAACATGTCCTACTGTGTGTGAGCTAAGTGTGTGAACACGATTTGGTAAAGGTAGCGGTGAGAGGCCATGTAGGAGTACATGGTGGGTTGTCTCATTGCAGCCGTCCTCAGGAACTGTGTTCTGTGTTTGTGATCCATGAACAGCTACTACCACACATTGGGTTCCGGTAACTCGACCCCTCTCGACTTATTAATCAACATGATCTCTGTCCAGGAGTTGCAACTAGTTTCTGGTGTTTGTAGGTAGTGTTAGTAGTCTACCAAGTGGCACCCGGTACAGGTGGGCTTGGGACAGACTAGGCACAGTGGCCCGGTGTACCAAGTGGCACCCGGATGGTGGGCTTGGGAACCCTGCTCACATCGTTTGGGGCCGTAAGCGACACCCCGGCCGGATCTCCTTGCGGATGGAACCCGAATAGGCGATAAACCTGGACTAGAGACTTGTTCGGTTAGTCAGGTCGTGGCCGACTCCCTCGCCCGGCTTCCGCTTGAAGGTTGCCGAGGTACATGACGTGTACGGGGCGATAAGTGGCGGGAGCGTGTGTGAAGAAGTACACCCCTGCAGGGTTATCATTGTCTATTCGAATAGCCGGATTCCTCGGATATGGAAACTTGGACCCCTTGTACAGTTCATAGACAAGTGAAAGTGGATACTCTAAAATACGCAAGATAAGCGTGAGTGCTATGGATGGCGTTCTCGTAGGGAGACGGGAGCGGATCCATAGTGGTGTATTGATATGGTGAATATGTGGACTCGTGTGCGCCACCTCAAAAGAGTTACTTGCAGTCGTAGTTCAGGTTAGCCACCGAGTCAAAGCTGGCTTGCTGGAGTTAAACTCCACCACCCCCTTTGTTGATAATGATGCATATGTAGTTAGATCTGATGTAAGTCTTGCTGGGTACATTTGTACTCACGTTGCTTAATTTATGTTTTTGCAGAGAGACTTCAGTCTCACTAGTAGTTCCGCATGGACTTCGACGTTTAGCTTGTTACCTCAGCTACGATCTTGTGCCCTCGGCAGGATCTGGTAGATAGTCAGGCTTCTCAGCCTTTTCCATTTATAGATGTCTGTACTCAGACATGTTAAGCTTCCGCATGTGTTTTGATTTGTATGCTCTGACTGTTGGGTCATGAGACCCATGTTTGTAATATCTCGCTCCTCGGAGCCTATTGAATAAATACTTGAGTCGTAGAGTCATGTTGTGATGCCATGTTGTGTTTGCACATATCGAGCATATTGTGTGTATGTTATTGAAATGCTTGGTATGTGTGGGATCTGGCTATCTAGTTGTTTATCCTTAGTAGCCTCTCTTACTGGGAAATGTCTCCTAGTGTTTCCACTGAGCCATGGTAGCTTGCTACTGCTCCGGAACACTTAGGCTGGCCGGCATGTGTCCTTCTTCGTTTCTGTGTCTGTCCCTTCGGGGAAATGTCACGTGATGAATACCGGAGTCCTGTTAGCCCGCTACAGCCCGGTTCACCGGAGTCCTGCTAGCCCAGTGCTACAGCCTGGATTCACTCGCTGATGACCGACACGTTCGATGCTGGGTCATGGATGCCTGTCCCTGTAAGTTTGTGCCACTTTGGGTTTACGACTAGCCATGTCAGCCCGGGCTCCTTATCATATGGATGCTAGCGACACTATCATATACGTGTGCCAAAAGGCGCAAACGGTCCCGGGCAAAGGTAAGGCGACACCCGTGGGAATACCGTGCGTGAGGCCGCAAAGTGATATGAGGTGTTACATGCTAGATCGATGTGGCATTGAGTCGGGGTCCTGACAGACCGCTACCTCATAGTGCCGCGAGTTGCCGTCCTCCCACTCCCCGCCTGTCGATTGCGCGACGATGATAACCCCCAAGTGTAGGGAATCATCATAGCAATTCCCAAAGGTGGAAGTGATAAGTATGGAGTGTCGAACCCACAAGGAGCTAAAGGTAAGATCAATATTCTCTCAAGTCCTATCTGCCTTTGATATGACTCTACGTACACCGAATGTTTGCTTCCAACTAGAAACGAGGAATAAAACTACGTTGTGGGTATGAAGAGGATAACTTTGCATGATATTGGAGAGCTAAAATATAAAAGTATGTGTTGTTATCATAAAGATAGAATATATTACTAAATATTATAAATAGCAAGTGTGGAATAATGATGGGTCGTTGTGCGGAATTATCCTAGGCAATTGTTAACATGACCGGTAATCACTATTGCAATTTCATATGAGGGAGAGGCATAAGCTAACATACTTTCTCTTCTTGGATCATATGCACTTATGATTGGAACTCTAGCAAGCATCCACAACTACTAAAGATCATTAATGTAAAACCCAACCATAGCAGTAACATATCAAGTCCCCTTTATCCCATACGCCGTGACCCACTTCTCCGTGTTTATGCTTCTGTCACTCAAGCAACGCAGACAATAAGTAAACCATGGACATATTACAACACCCTACAGCGGGAATCCCTCACGCTTGCGCGACACGGAGGGCATAATAGGACAACACCAAAATAAAACATACAACTCATACCAATCTAGATCATCAATCAACCCAAAGAAAAAAGATATCTACTCAAAACATCATAGGATGGCAACACACCATTGGATCATAATATGTGGCATAAAGCACCATGTTCAAGTAGGGATTACAGCAGGGTGCGGGAGAGTGGACCGCATAAAAGAGACTAGGACGGTGATGATGATGTTGATGTTGATGAAGACGATCACCGCGGTGATGATTCCCCTCCCGATGGCACTCCGGTGCCACCGAGAGAGAGAAGGAGAGGTTCTCCCCCTTGTGCTTCCTCTGCCATGGCCTCCCCCCTGGATGGGGAGAGGTTCCTCCTCTAGTCCTTGGCCTTCATGTCAATGATGGCCCCTCCGTGATCCTTCCCCATGGCCTCCGGTGATGATGGCCCCCTCCAGCAGTGTGCCAGAGAGGGCCTAGATTGATTTCTCGTGGCTACAGAGGCTTGCGGCGACGGAACTCCCGATCTAGGTATCTTTCTGGAAGTTTGGGTATTTATAGGAGGATTTGGCGTTGAGAACAAGTTAGGGGGACCCTCGAGGAGTCCACGAGGCACAGGGGCGCGCCCTAGGGGGATGGGCGTGCCCCCACCCTCGTGGGCCCCACGGTACTCCTCTCCGATAACTTTTTGTTCCAGTATTTTTTATATTTTCTAGAAAAAATCTCCATTGATTTTCAGTGCATTCCGAGAACTTTTATTTCTGCACAAAAACAACACCACGGTAGTTGTGCTGAAAACAACGTCAGTTCGGATTAGTTCTAATCAAATCATACCACATGAAGAACATTCTGTGTTGCCTTGAAGACTTCAACAACGGCGTCCCGGAGGACGACAACACCGGCGCGGCACACCGCCTTCACCGCCGCCGGAATTAGTTTTTTTGGGGGGGAGGGGTTTAATACTCTATCAGTGTATCTCGATCATATGAATACAAATTCGCAGTGTGACTGAATGAAAGATATGGTTTCAAAAAACTTGTGTTCTTCTCTCTAAATGTACAGACTTATCAAACAATTTTCTTTAAAAACAATGTAAATGGTTTTTAAATATAAAACATTCATCGAAAACATTTTAGATAGAACATCCGTATGCAAACCGATAGCTTCCCTAGGAAGCCAAGGGAAAATGTGCCGAGCAGGATTTGTGCAGCTCGTGATCGCAAACGTTTTAGATAGAACACCCATATCCAAAGTGAGAGCTATGGCCTTCCCCAGTAAGCCAAGGTAAAACTTGCAGCACAGGAGTTGTGCATCTCTTCAACGCAAATGGTTCAGATTGAATACGGTATGCACAGCCAGGCATCGGTGCTAAGCCAAGCGAAAATGTGTCGAGCAGGATTTGTACATCCCTTCAATGCAAACGGTTGTTTTGGATGACTCGTGTGCAAGCACATACAGACAATTTGGTAAGATTTGCATCTGTCATATTGGGTATATTGCCATTTATCAAACTGGAAAGATTGACATTTGTTGATCTAGTAACATTGCCATTTGTCAAGCTTGTAACACTGCCATTTGTCAAAATATGTAGCTAAAAATGACTAGCACTATCTAATTTTTGCAACTAAAGTTCTGTAATTAAGCATAGATTTCATTCATAGATTAAGCAGACATTCTTTATACAAACAGTTCAACTCGACAGCTGAACCGACCAAACTTTTCCCCAATTGTTGCCAACCACGTACTGAAATAGCTAGTTCAACTATATATACTAGCTAATTTTAAGTACGTTGTACAGTTCCACCACATCTATAGTCAGATGAAAGGAACAAAATAGCCTCTAAATACTACTACCGTGGAGGGGCTTTATACTACTTCTGGCAGCCTCTCCTCTGCCGAGCGCGCTCTGTAAGAGGCAGAGGAGGAGGTGCCTACCAACGAGCTGGACAACTACAATACGATGCCTACCACTGCTGCACCTTCACTGACTCTCACCTCGAACACCCTCTACCACCCCAGTTGTCACCTCTCGAAGTGGTGGTTCTCCTTGTAGATCTCCTGATCCTCACCTCTGCGACGGCGTGTGTTGTGGCCACATCGGCGGTAAGGCTCTTTGCATGCTTGACGAGGCGCTCCTCCTCCTCACGTAGAAACTCAATGTAGCGCGCAAGGTTGCTGACGCACGTGCGGACCTCCACCTCCGCCTCCCGCCTTCGGGCGGTGGTGGCGGAGCGGGTGATGACCCTGGTGATTGACGGTGGGCTGGCGGCCATGGCGTGTCGACATTCTGGGAATGGGGGTCCCCAGACTTGCCTACCTGTGGCCCGTGGCGTGGCAACACCAATGGCCCAGTACGACCCGTCTACGTCAACCAACACTCAAGACCCTCGCGAGGGGCCAAGCCTCGCGAGGCGGATGACACAAGGCCTCCTCAGGAGCGGCCTCACCAGGAAGGCTCGCGAGGGGGCGGAGAGATAAAGGCAAGGGGTACCTCGTGAGGTTCCCGTGACGCAAGCCATGACGACCAAGGCCAGACGGGCGCTAGCATGCGCAGTGTCCTTGTTTCCCCATTGGTGCTAAGGTGGCAAGCGCAGGTGCTGAGTACCGAGGCATCAGGCAAAGGTTTCCATATCAGTGCAACAAGACCAAGACCAGCAGGACATCAGGACGGAGGGCATCGTGGAGCCCAAGACGGCATCACAACCAGCACCTTTGACAGGTGAAGACCACCTTTAGTCAGGATAGCTTGTACTAGCTGTCCCCTTCCAAATTGGCCGTTGGATCCCTTCCCGCTCAATATTTGGGGAGAGGACCAGGGCCTCTATAAATAGGACTAGCCACCACAGTAGGAGGACAGATTGAGAACATGAGGCAGAATGAACCCAGTTCATCCTCACACCCACCCAGCACAAGAACACCTCTCCTTAGGAGGCTGTTCTTTCCTTGTACTGTTCATCATCAGCCCAAGAGGCATTCCACCACCACAACACTAGAGTAGGGTATTACACCACAATGGTGGCCCGAACCAGTATAAATCTTGTGTCTCTTGTGTTGTGAGTTCATCGAGCTAAGCTTAGAGATCGCAGCGAGGTTGAGAGGGAGATTTGGTAGGGGGAAATCTTCGTGCGCACCCCAGTGTTCGAAATTCAAGGGTTTTGCCGGAACCCTAAATCCAACATTTGGCGCGCCAGGTAAGGGTGCGCCAAAGTCTTCCTTCCACTGATCCGCGTCCCATCACTTCGTCGCATCCATGTCTAACGCCCGCCGAGCCTGCGTTGAGCGCCGGGTCGCTCTCGCCACTCGTGTTGCCCAGACGGATTCTATCGGCGGGCCTCCCTGTCGTTCTCCATCGCCTGTCACCAATGCCGCCACCGGCCCGGTGGGGAACGAGCGGCAAGCATGCTCGTTGCACCCCTCGGTGCGGCGGGACGGCCGCACCACCACTCCGTTGCTGACCCCAGCCGGTTCGTCGTCCCACGCTTGTCGCGCCCACACGGACGCGCAGGCTGCGCAGCTTATGGCATGTGAGCTCCCGCGTTACCGCCCCATCGATGACCTCTACAAGCAATGGCTCGCTCGCATCACCGAGCTCGTCAGCACCACAGGGGGCTCTCCCGCGCCGTCCCTCTCATTGCCTCGCCCTCCACCAGGTATGGGCGACGAGGCTCATGGAGCGCCTCCACCACCTCTGCCCCAAGACGGCGCCCTGGCGCCAAGGTGCGTGGCCCCTGGGCGTGACCCATCGCGTCTGGCGCCCGCGCAAGAAGAGGAAGCTGTCAAGAAACCCCTCAGCCTCAAGAAGGCACCCCCGTGCTCCCTGTACCGGCACGACAAGACCAGTACTGCCTATGGCAGCGGTACGCAGGTACCATCAAGAGCAAGCTCCGCATCAGCAAAGGACCCCGGTGACGACAGCAGGCTGCCGCGCTTTCACCCCCTAGCTGCATAGCATTGCCTGGCCGGGCAAGTTCAAGCCGGACCTGCCTCCTCGCTATGACGGCACCCCCGACCCCGAGGAGTTCTTGCAGCTCTACGAGCCGAGCATCGAAGCGGCCAAAGGCGACGAGAAAGTCATGGCGAATTAGTTTCCCATGGCACTCAAGGACTGTACCTGCTCGTGGCTCCTGAACCTGCCTCCTGGCTCGATCTCCTCCTGGGACGAGAT